>NC_092498.1:41474310-41806453 GCF_047511675.1 Marmota flaviventris
CATTTTCTCCCACCTCTTTCTTCTATTCTTGTTCCACTGATATTTTCCTTCCCCCTAAAATGACAAAATTTTTCCAGTCTTTGAAACTTTGGGCTTGCTATTATCTTCATTCTTTGAACTCATGTGGCTACCATTCTTGTTCTACCATAGCTCATCGCCACCTCTTATCCCAGATTCTTATTTCATCTCTGTTTTTTGAATATGACTATTTATTACCATTTAATATTTGTAGTATATTTGTGTTATTGATTACTTGTGTTTGACTTTTTTTTCCTGTTTCTCCAACCACTAAATGTGTCATGATCTTTTAATAGTATAGAATGATCTGGTTTAGTTTCTATTTCTCCCTTATCCAGAATAATATCTGCTATGTTTAATTGTTTAAAGAATATTTGTCATAAGAATAAAAAACATTCACAGGCCCTGGTTAAAATATTGATATAGAAAACATTAAAGGTGATTCTCATTTTTTTGGTGAGACTATTTGGGTGCATAGTAAAAACATGGGAGATTGGGAAGAATGGGAAATGAGCTGTTTTATTTGGCACATGAGACAGAATTAGATCTCTGTTTTAGGTGCTATAACAAAACAAAACAAAAATCCCTGACAATAACTATGTAGAGGAGGGAAAAAAAATGTTTTGGTTCATGGTTTCAGAGGATTTAGTCCATAGTTGGCTGGTTTCCTTGCTCTGGGCCCACATAAGGCAGAACATTATGACGGAAAAATATGGTGAAGAAAAGTTTCTCAGCTTATGGCAGCAGGGAAGCAGAAAGAGAGAAAAAGGCATGAACTCCTCCAGGGAATTCCCCCTCCAGTGACCTACTTCCTTCAACTGGATTCCCACTTCTGGAAGTTCATTGAGCTATCAGTCTATTTGATGGATTAATCCACTGATAAGTGTAGAGCCTACATAATTCAACTATTGCCTGAAAACCCTACCTCTGATCATGACTGCATTGGGGACCATGCTTTCAATACAATGTAAGACATTCCAGATCCAAACAAAAACAGATGCTCTGTAAGATTTCTAAGACTTCCATGACAAAGTCGTCAAAATAGGTGACTTATCAAAAGAGCAATTTATTCCCTCATTGACCTTGAGGCTAGAAGTCTAAATTGAGTTGTTGACAGAATTAAGTGAGACAGGACAGGAGAGGTATGTCATTTAGAGAGGGGACTATGAGACAGAAAACTGGCTTCTGCATATCCTAAATTTCAATGGCAACTAAGATCCAATATAAAGAACCAAAGGTAAGAGGCATGGATGATAGATAACCATGGGACCAAACATCTAAGCTGAGAATAACTGATGAAATGTAAAAAGAAGAAGGAGGAGGAGGAGGAGGAGCAGGAGGAAGAGGAGGAGGAGGAGATGCAATGTGTGAGCAAAGCACAAAAAGAGGATGCAAGTGCTTTAATTTAATCATGACTTTCAAGAATCTAGTTTTGTTAGTATTTCATATAAGCAAAGTCATTCCAGTGTGGCCCAGTGGGTTTAGCACCTAGACTTTCCAAGATTCCTACATAATAGGGAACTGACATTTCTACAGTCCTCTTAAAAAGATCTCACCAGTACAGTAAACAGTGGATTCTGTATCCCCATATCACATATAAGAAAGAAACTTAGATGTTGAGAATATGTTTTTAGGGTAATGAGAAATTTCACAGTAGTATTTCAGCTCCACTGCAGGCTTTCTCAGCAGGAAAACCTTATGTTCAACTAAATTAAGATGATTATGCTGCTGCAGAGTGTTCACCATTGCCTTGAGACCAGGGAGGCAACCCTATAAACAGAAGAGAGCACCATCACAAAATCAAAATGCTAATGCTAATGTCTGAAAAGATTTAAGAATTTGGTGAAATAGAAATTCCAATATGGTGCTGGATATGCACTTTTCATTCTGAGATCAGCCCATAAAGATTGGTCCATGTCTGATAAAGGGAGAAAGAGAACTGCAAATTAGGTCAGGGTATTCTGGTATTCTTTAACATCAACACAGCAAATAGGGCTTCAAAAATATATTTGGTATTAAGTAAGTTTGGCTGGTATCCCTTCCTTTTTCTTTGAAGTGGTTCTAAATTAGAGTGTCCTCATTAGCCTGGATGAGTGAAGATTCTACCACATCAGAGATACTCAGTTATTCATTCATATATGTGTTTATTTTTTCATTGTTTATTTTAAATTTTTTGGTTAAAGGAGAATCCGCTTCATTACTCAAGGATCAATTTTATTATTTTATCATAACATGGGGAAAATGTCCTTCCACCAAAATTGTCTGTCTTTCATTTCTTACATTGCATTATCAGGCTCACTAACAGTTTTAATCTAGGAGTTTAGACATGGCTTATTGTTATGGTTTGGATGTGTGGTTCCCTCAAAAAGCTCATGTGTGAGACAATGCAAAAAGGTTCAGAGGAGAAATGATTGGGTTGTGAGGGTCTTAATTCAATCAGTGATTTAATTCCCTGATAAGTATTAACTGAGTGGTAACTGAACTGGTAGGATATGGCTGGAGGAGGTAGGAATTGGGACATGGCTTTGGGTATATTTTTGTATTTGGTGAGTAGAGTCTCTCCCTGCTTTCTGATCTCCTTGATGTGAGCTACTTCTCTCCACCATACTCTCCTGCCATGATGTTAAGCTTCACCTCCATCACTGAGGAATGGAGCCAACCTTCCATGGACTAAGACACCTGAAACCATGAGCCCTCAAATAAACTCTTCCTCCTCTATAATTGCTGGTCGAAATCCTTTAGTCACAACAGTGAAAACACTAACTAAAACACTTATACTTTCAACTTACAAATTTTGAGACTTTAACCCTCATCCTATCATTACCATAAATTGCTTCTTATATCAAATTTGGATTTTCACATATTATCTATTGAACAGATATTTGCACAATCTTTTGATAGTATTTATCTCTAAACTGTTCAATTAATAAGAGAAGACATCTCAGAGAATGATATTGGACAGAGTGTTTAATTTTCAGGGCTCATATTGAACAACTGAAACAAAGAAAACAATAGTACTTCAGATTGTAATGGTAACTGAATCAATTTACTAAAGAGCAATTAATCTGACACTTCAAAAATACTAAAATGGGCACCCTCAGCTACCTTGGTGTGTTCCTTTTTTGCAAATAAAAATGAACAATTTGAATTTCATAAGAAACTTATCTTATTTTTCAAGACTTTATTTTCTTTTATCTTCTATTTTTCAAAAATGAATGTAATAGAGAAAAATAGAACTCTGCTGTATCTGTCAGCAGAACTCAAAACACAATTAAAAACTATACCAGCCAGGCATGGGGGGTGCACACCTATAATCCCAGTGGCTCAGGAGGCTGAGTCAGAAGGATCATGACTTCAAGGCCAGCCTCAGCAATGGCAAGGCACTTAGCAACTCAGTGGACCCTGTCTCTAAATAAAATGTACAATAGAGGTGGGGATGTGGCCATTGGTTGAGTGCCCCGAGTTCAATCCCCAGTACCAAAAAAAAAAAGTATACCAGATGTTAAATATTTTAATTTTTTTTCCTAAAAGGTGCAAGGTATAATTAAAGAGTGAGAATCAAAATACACAAGTGATACATGATCCAACTGCAATGAGTATCCCTGGTAGCTAGAATATATTCACCCAATACACCTGTAAAAATGAGCCAGAGTTTCTTAGGGAAATAACAGATTCTAGATGGAGGGTAAAAATGTGTAAACTGAGCAGTGGCAAAAATCAAAGAAGCCAAAAGTCAAAGAAAGTACCAACAATGAGATTTCTGACCAAGGATTCAGTAAACACTTTGAGCCTACCATTGGTCAGATGTGCATTACTTTGAGAACCAGTAAGAATATGGATTGCAGGAAATTGTTCTAATGTAGTTCATACATAAAATTAAAATGATACCAAAAATAAAACTAAAATATTAAAGTTTGTTGATCAGCTTTGGAAGATGGTAGATAATCAAATGATTACACAGCAAAAATAAGCAAAGAATCAATGTCTATTTTTTCCTGTATGAACTGCCTGTTAGTGCAAATAATTGATGAAAGTTTCTCTTTATAAAACTCTTTGTTAAGACATAAAAGTAGAATTAAAACATTATAATTAACCTCCATTGAGTTAAATGAGCCAGGTAATGGGGATACACACACACACACACACACACACACGCACACACACAGTCTCCTGATAGAAGTATAAAACCCCAAAATATCAAACTTGAGTTTGAACAGTTCTCTATCATTAACTATCATTTTGTAGGCTATACAGAGAGAACTTATATTGCAGGGCTATAAAAAGCAACATCCACACTACAAAAGGAAAACATCTACATAAAAATGAACTGTTTTCTTTTAAAATATGTCAAAGAATAAAGGTAGGGAGAGACTCTACCGATAAAATAAAGACTTGAAAGACCTATCAACTCTTCAAAATCTATGGACTTGATATGGACCTCAATTTGAACGAATTGCAATAAAATAAAAGACTACCAGGGAAATGTGAATGACATTAAGAAACTACTAATAATAATACTAAAAATGCTAAATAACAATACCAAAAAATTGGGACATAAAAATGGTAATATAATAAAATAAAAATATAATTATATTATTTAAAAATTAGTATTCTTTTAAAGATCTTCTGGAGATACATGCTGAAATATTTATAGATGAATAAATGTCTGGGAGTAGCTAATGGGTGAGGTGTAAAGGAAATAAGAGCTGATAATTTCTGAAGCTGAGTGGTGAGTTTTTGACAATCCATTAAACCATTGCTTTCAGTTTTTGGTATGATTGACTTTTTCATAATAAAGAGGTGATAATTGATGACATCCAATAATCCAAATGTAGATTTAAGTGCAGTTTCCTAGACCCTTTATAGGAATACTGGCTATATAGCAATTTTAGCAAAAGAAAACCAAGCAGTTCATTAAATCTTTATTGGGAAAGTTTTAAGAAAATTGGTAAGACAACATCATAACCTCCTGCCACTCAATCCTTTACAAAATTGCCATCAACCCCACTTTTCAACCACACATTTAAAGAGGTTTTCTATCTGTTTCAGGTCACATTAAAGAACCTTAAAGGGCTAGAATGTATGATAATAAAGTATATCAAAAAACAAATGCTTATACTTAATGCTTACCTACTTAATTATTATCATTATTATTTATCAGTATTTTATCAGTATTTTATATCAATATATTTTATCAGTATTATGAACTGCCTGTTAGTACAAATAATTGATGAAAGTTTATCTTTATAAAACTCTTTGTTAAGACAAAGTAGAATTAAAACATTATAATTAACCTCCAGTGAGTTAAATTAGCCAGGTAATGGGGACACACACACACACACACACACACACACACACACAGTCTCCTGATGGAAGACTTAAGACAAAAAATTAAGCATTTATACAAGTAATTAAGAATAGGATTGTTCTCTAATTATCTTGAAAAAGTATTCACATTATAACATTAAAATCTATTGTTTGATTTTCACAAATTTCAATTCTATATATCTTCAAGACCATAATGTAGTAAATGAAACTATCATACATGTAATAAAGGTCTAAATAAAGGTTGATCCTTGACACAATTAATTGCTTTCCAAGAAGTTTGTTTGAAGAAACTGGAAAGTCAGATGAAGATTAGTATATACTGTTTCATCACAATATTGTTTAAATAATAATATTTTAAAAATCAGAGTTTTTAAGGATAGCTACATAATTAAGTTATATCTCCTCATGGGGGAGTATTTTATAGTGTTGGGGAAATCTAACTTAAAACAAAGTTTTCAACCCAGAAATACTCTCAGCAAGGTAGTAGAAGAAAATGAAACTTTTATTATTGAATAAACATTAGACTGTGATGCACATTGCTGACAATCTAACAAGAGATTACCAAAAGAGAAAGAAATCTCACCCATTTTTGTAGCCAAGCAGATACAAACCATTACATATATGTTTTAAGATACACAGTAATGAATCCTCAAGCAAAATACCTTCACAGCACAATTTCTCACAACCATAGTTCATGCTAAATTTACCTGGAAGTTGGGTTGATCCTCTGCATTCTCTAACTGGCTGTATCCAGAAGAAAAGCTCCCAATTTCCCACAGAAAGGAGAAGATGGATGCTATTTTCAAAGATAGCTCATGGTACTGGAAAAAGACATTCCTAAGTCATAAAACTGACAAAAAGCCTATCTTGTTTTTTAAAGGATTTATACATAGTTTAAAGAGAGGAGAAAGTATTTACCATGACAGTTTTCTAGAGTAAATGCATTACAAGAAAGGAGGGAGGAAAATCTCTTCCCAGTGATGCTGGAAGCATCACAATACTGAACCTCAAAGTATATTACAGAATTACAGTATTAGAAACAGCATGGTACTGGCAAGAAAATAGACATGAAAATAATGGAATAGAATAGAGACAAACCTATATAGATATAATCATTTGATAATCAAGAAAGTTTCCATATATTGTACAAAACTTAACAAATGTTTCTAAGAAAACTTAATATCCATATGTAGAAGAATGAAAATTGATTCCTATCTCTGACCTTACATAAAAGTCAAACCAAAATGGATCAAAGACATAGGTACTAGACCAGAAACTCTGCAACTGTTAGAAGAATATGTGAGCTCAACACTCCAATATACTGGCACGGGCATCAACTTCCTTAACAAGAGTCCTAAAGCTCAAGAAATAAAACCAAGAATCAATAAGTGGAATGGCATCAATTTAAAATGCTTCTGAACAGCAAAGTAAACATTTAAGAGTAAGAAGAGAGACCCTACAGAATGGGAGAAGATCTTTGTCACCTGCTCCTCAGGGAATTAATATCCAAAATATATAAAGAAATAAAAAACTTTACACCAAAAAGAAAGAATAAAGACATACAACCCATTTAATAAGAAAATAAAATAACTAAAGAGACACTTCTTGAAAGAAATATTACAAATGATCAATAAATATATGAAAAAGTGTTCAACATTTCTAGCAATCAGGGAAATGCAAATCAAAACTACACCCAGTTTTCATCTCACTCTAGTCAGAAATGCAATTATGAAGAACACAAACACAAATGTTGTTGAGGATGTGGGTAAAAGGCAACACTCATATATTGTTGGTGGGACTGCATACTAGTACAACCACTCTGGAAGGCAGTATAGAGTGATCTATGTATCTCACTCCTTGGTATATTTTTTAAAAATATAAAATCAGCATAGTGTAGGGATAATGCAGACACATCAATGTTTATGGCAGCACAATTCACACTAGCCAAGCTACAGAACCAGCTAGTGCTCATCAACAGATGAAGGTATAAAGATAATGTGAGATATATATATATATATATATATATATATATATATATATATATATATATATATATATATATCCATATATATGATGATATCTATAATGAACTAATAATTTTTTTTAAATCCCTTTGTTCATTTTTAACAGTGATAATTAAGCCTCATTGGGTTTTTTTTGCTTTTATTTGTCTTTATAGTAGTTATCAAAAGTATGGTAAACTAATATATGATAATGATATGGTAATGTGTTTAAATAAATGTTAACAGAAAACTAGGGTTTCTTATGATCAGACATAGATGAGAATGGAGACCATCATGCTATGTAAAATAAGTAAGACCCCAAAAGTGAAGGGTCTGATGTTTTCTTTCCTATGTAGAAACTAGACCCCTGAAAAAAGCAAAAGTTTTAAAAAAGAAAAAGCCAGGGGATCCCATGAAAACAGAAGAGACACCAGTAAATTAGAGGTAGGGGACCGAAGGGGAAGGACTGGCAAAGGAAAGAATGAAGGAATGAATCTGACCAATTGTAAATAAACTGTAAACAAATACAAGATCAATAGAGTAAAGAAAAGAGAATAGGGGGAGAAGGGAGGGAAGGGAAAATGGAAGCACTGGGAATTGAATTGGAGCAAATTACATTTTGGGCTTATAAAATTATGTCAAAATGAAGCTCAATATTATCTATATCTTTAATGAATAAATAATCTTTTAAAAAAAATCTCTTCCCTCATTTTTAACAGTGATAATTAAGCCTCCTTTTTTTGCTTTTATTTGTCTTTATGATAGTTATCAAAAGTATGATATGCAAATATATGATAATCCTATGGTAATGTGTTTAAATAAATGTTAACCAAAAACTATTTTCAAATTTATGTATGTATTTTATACCAAAACAAAATCTATCAGTGTAAAGATGGTATTGATATATGATCTCTATATTTTGGGAATTGTTTTTCATTTCATTGTATGCTAATAGCTTTAAAGTAATATTAAATAATTTTACTAAGTTGAAGATACAACATAAAGAATAAAATGAAAAGTAATGTCTTAGATAGTTTTTTCTACTCTATATTGTACTAATATGTTCATTATGTACAGGTATTAAATCTATAATCTGATAGAAATGCATATTTTTAAAGAAAAATTAATTTTGATATCCCTCTCAAGTTTAAAGGAATGCTGAATCAAAGATACAGTCAATAATACAGAACATTTATACTCTTTGATTTAATAATTTCACCCAAGATGTTGATAAACCACTATTGTTTTCACTAAGTATTTGTCTTGAAATAAAACTATTCAGAAATTTTTTGGGGGAAAAAAGTGTTTGGAGTGATAAAATTGCTCTGGAACTAGAAAGTGGTGATGACCTTATCAAATTAGAATGGTATGAAATACCACTGAATTTTACAATTGGTAAATTTAATGTTGTGTATGCATTGCCACAGTAAGAAAATAAAGCTACAATAAAGAAAAGACATCTGTAAAAAGACTGCTTCTATTTAGGTATTTTAAAAATCAAGCAATAAAAGAGGATAGAAAAGCATATATATATATATACACTTCACATATACACTTGCAATAAATAACTATGGACATTAGTTTTAGACCTTCCATAAAATTTGATCTATGAATGAAAGGAGAGATAAAATCAGTAACATTCAGTCTATTTTTAGTATGAAAGTAAAACAAGACTTAGAAGAATTAAGAGAAAATATAGCAACATTGATTTTGCAAGTTTTACTTTCTTTCCCTTTCTTTTTTTAGGCTACTCTTAAGCAAGGCAATCTCAGTACTTTTCTCATCTGAGCATGAAATGACATTAATGATATTGCATTTCATGTGCTAGAATTATCTGAAACAGAACTCCCAGCTTCAGGGATGTAATTATGTAGCAACTGGCCCGTCTCCACTGTGCTCAGCCTAACTATCCACAGGGCAGTGGCCCTCTATTATAGCATACTTTAGAATCTTCCCATACAATAGTCTTGGAGGATTGAAAATTCTATGTATTAAGTTGCTAATATTTTTACCACAAAAAAATATAACTGGCCTTTGTTGTTCTCCTAGACTCATATTTGGAAAAACAATGTTTCTAAGAAATGAAATAAAATGAGTAGACTTTACTGCTTGTAATTCTTCCTTTTATATGAATTATCTCATTTCCATTTATACAAATCAATTTGTTTGGACAATTTCAATATCTATTTTCGTTTTCATGCTGTAGTTCCATAATAAACCTAAAACTTTGTCTGGCACTAAACCATGTTAGGTTATCTCACTTGATTTTCCAAATACATTAATGTGTTAGGTAGATAAGACAGACATTATTGTCCTTACCTTATTTATCTTTTCCAGAAGAAACAATCTCAGATCTTCTATTCAGCACTTCCAAGGCCCAGTTCTAATTGCAAGACACTTCTTGTTTGTTCTTACTTGATTCTGTAAGAAACATTTCGCCTCCGAAGAAATAACATGCACTTATCTCTGGAAATCTAGAAAACAGAGAACAACATCAAGAAATTGCCATTCAGTATGAATCTCATTGTTTTGAAAGTAAGTTAATTTTTAGAAGAATCACATTTTCAGTCTTTGTAGATTATCCTAGAGAGTTCAAAATTTAAACCTATGGTATGCAAAAATCAAATCTTTTTCTCACCCAATTCAGGATCAAAAATGTCTCAGATAAATATTCAGTCAGTTCAAAATTTAAGTCACTCTTAAAATATTTCCCTCCCTTAATCCTGAGGTGGTTTTTTATTTGTTTGTTTGTTTTGGGGGGTACCAGGGATTGAACCCAGGGACACTTAACCACTGAACCACATCCCCAACCCTTATTTATATTTTGTCTGGAGACAGGGTTTCACTAAGTTGCTTGTGGCCTAGCTAAAATTGCTGATGCTGGCTTTGAACTCACAATCCTCCTGCCTCAGCCTCCCGAGCTGCTAAGGTGTACACCTAAGGTAGTTTTTGAGCTCAGGAGTAAATGTTACCTATTTTTTTTGTGTGTGTAGTAGTTGAAATTGTGAAAATTTTTCCTATTTCCAGTGGCTTCCTCCAACTTTCAGGTGAAGGATAGCTCATTTCTCCTGCAAATACCTACTGCACAGCAGCTAACACAATTCCTAGACTGCCCTCCTGGCCACTTGTAGGACACACTTGAATCTCTCTTCCCAGAAAGTTAATCAGTTTGACACTTGATCCATCTACTAGCTCTAGTACAACTGTTGTGGGGACAGATCAGGCTAGGCACTGAAGATAGCAGGAAACAGTTTTATTTGGCTGCAGCCAGGTTCAGAGGACACAGCTTTTGCTGAAATCAATCAATCCCCTGAACCCCAAGTTCAGGTAGTTTCAGAATTTTATACCCAGCATGTAAGGGGAGGGGCTCAGAAGTTCACAATATTCAGAAGTTCACATAAAAGCAGTATTTTTCTTTCACTGTTCTGGGCAAGTTAATCCTTCAAGGATAATACCAGAGAAGGGGAGAGCTTCTTCTCCCCTTTCTTTCCTCCCCCTGCCAGCTGTTACCATGGAGCCCAATTGGTAATTTCTCTTACCTTAGAAATGTAGACATCTCTATGAAGCCCCAGCTCAAGTCCAGAGGCCTTGTTTCCATATTTCTACAAACTACTATACTGGAAACATGTTTGTGAAAAACAGGTAAGAGGGTGTCCAGCACCTGGAGTGCTGATTTCTTCCCAGCCAGTGGCCAAGTAAAATAGGGCAAAATGAAAATAGAAAGTTTATCGACATTGAACTCTTTTGTAGAGACTCTTTTGATGACAGTCTTAAAATCAACCATGGTGAAGATTTCTGGAGAAGATCAGTTAAGACTTTTCTGTGGAGAAAGGGAGTGCCACTATACAACCACATCCACCATCTGGGTTTTCCACCCCTGTCTTAAGCAACAGGACAAATATTGTCTTCCACTGGGTCACCTAACAAATTCTAGACCTCTTCCTCTAGATGTCCTCATGCAATCACACTATCTCTTGACTGCTCCTTAAACTCCTGTTGGCTGATGTTTTCTCTCAAAGGCTTGGCTTTTTCTTATCTATGTCCTTAGAAATAAAGAGCAATGTCCCTCTAGATTCTAGAATTTTCCCAAATATTTCTGATGGTTTCAACCCAAATCCTTGTGTGGTGCAGAATACTCCTATGAAATAAAATAGTCTTAGTTGCTTCTCTTCCTCAATTCTGCCTAGAAGAGCATCTCTCTACCCTTTTCTCCCTTACTGCCTTTATATCATATACAAACAGTCCTCACTTTGCATAGATGTATGGTAACATAAAGTTACTAGGCAAACCCAAATCACACAAAGCAATATTAAGAATCAAAGGGAAAACTACTTTGCTCTTTGACCCTTTCTTTTTAGGGAGGGATCTGAAACCAGGAATACTTCACTACTCAGCTACATCCAGAATTCTTTCTAAATTATTTTTAAAATTTTGAGACAGGGTCTCAGTAGGATACCCAGACAGGCCTTGAAAATGAGATCCTCCTGCCTTCACCTTCAGAGTTACTGGGATTACAGGTATGCACCACTGTGGCTAGTTTCTTCATCTATACAAATGTATATCAAAAATTTTAACTGTTCTGGTTGTCGATTATAAATGCATAGAAGATGACAAGAACAGTAAAGCTGTTGATTATTTAACACAGCATATTTGAAAATGTTAGAAACATTAAGAATTATTTTATTTCTTTTTAAAAAAATTGAGTAATTTGACCAGATTGTCTTCTCTTCCTTATATAACTTATGATTACTGAGAATCTTTACTATACTTTCAAAGTTGTATATTCCTTTCTAAGTTTGGAACAGTATCAACATTTTCTCCTTTTGATCTTCAATGTCATGAAATATCCTCAATAGTCCTTTTCATGTAAAGGCTTTTGCTATTATCAATTTCTCTAGGACAGCTTTATCCTTTATGTGAAAACCACTTTCCTTTTTTGTGTTGGTAAAGTCAATTTAACTCTGTTGCCATAGCTGGTACCTAAATTCTCTTGCAGTGTCAACATGGTAGCTGTGTCAATGTACCCATAGTCAGGCCCTGCTTCTATAACTCCATTCACTTTCAAATAAGATTTTTCACTTCCAGAAATATCTTTTTTGTTTGTTTGTTTGCTTGTTTTTTAAAACTGCATTTTTATCTTTGTTGGGCAGTTTCACCCTTTTATTATACATTTCTGTAAAACATTAGATGAATTTATCCCCAGGCAGAACATACAGCTGCATGTTTTGCTATCTGCACACGAGCTAGCAGTTGCATAATGCCCAATCCCTGTCAGGCTTTCAAGGATGTGATTGGTAATGAATATGTTAGTCAACTTTTTGTCACTGTGACCAAAACACCTGACATGAAAAATTCAGATGGAAGAAAAGTTTCGTTTGGGCTAGTGGTTTCAGAGGTTAAATGCTTGGTCAGCCAAATCCATCTCTTTGGGCCCAAGGTGAGGTAGAACATCATGGCAGAGGGTATGGGGAGGAGCACCGCTCACCTGATAGTGACTGGAAAACAGAAAGACGATACTGAGGGGAAGATGAACCTTCTAGGGCACAGTCTCAGATATCTGCCTCCACTAACCACACCCCACTTGTCTACAGGTGAATATTAGTTCATTCAAACTAGGACAGATTAATGCCTTACAACTCCCATAATCCAGTCAATTTCCCTCTGAACATTCCTGAATTAAAACAGGAGATTTTAAGGGACACCTTATATGCAAACCATAACAATGCACTACTGTTATATAAGATTTGTAGACTTAAGAACTAGTGGTGGAGCTGATGTTTGGTAATCATCCATAACTAATTATGCTATGGTGATTGAAATTTAAAACATGTTATTGGGGAACTGGTGTTACTTAACTAAACTACAGTACCTGGAATTCATTTCTCTGCTCTTCTTTCCCCAGGTGACCCTTCAGTCTCCTGTTTCCTGAAGGTGCAGGTAAACAGGGGCTGTAGAAAAGAAACTGAACTACTAAAAAGGGGGAAATCATTAGGAGGTAGTTTAAAAATATTGACTTTATAATTGAAATGTTATTTATACATGCGTATTCATATATAATAAGCATGTATAAATAACATTTCAATTATAATATATAATATATATAATTCATATATAATAATTTTCATATTACCAACATTTAACAACCTGGTTTTATGAGTATATAATAGATCATCAAATAATAGCTACATTTTACTGAGTGTTCCTATATACTAGACAATGTTCCAAATGCTTGTAGTATTATATAATTGAATGTCCTCAATATTTTTAGTTAGGTATTATTATTACCCACATTCCAAAAATGAGAAAATTAAGGTACAAAGAGTTTAAATTAATTAGGAAAGCTGGAGAGATCATAAGTCAGAGTCTATGACGGGAATTCAAGCAACCTAATTCTAGTGCCTAATCCACTGTTCTACTAGGTTATATTTCAATATTTTTCAATATTATTTATTCATTCTGCACCCTTTTTGGGTATTTAGACTTTGGCATTTTTCTGTTTTCTTTGTACAGAGATCTTGTATACATTCATGTTTTTTTAACAAAAAAAATCCATAACTTTAATTATTGTATCAAATTTTTATGTTTTTTTTAAAGTTTTAAAGTTGAATTTTTCAAATCCCCCCTGAAAACATTTATGCCAATTTCCATTTCCATAAGCAATGCATTAGATTGCCTATTTATAAAATTCTCACCAAATAGCATATTTGAATATATCTTTACCAGATTTGTATTTCTTTTGTCAATTACTATTATTATTCTTTGTCTGTTTTTATTGACCCTTTTAAAAATTATTAGCATGCTTTTATACACCAATGATAATCAACTCATGTCACCTGTTGGATGTGTTCTAGAAATTTTAAGCAAGACTTAAATTAACTCATGCAGTATTTATAGGAAAATTGTTGATTTTGCATATTCATTTAGTTACTGCTCTTTTTCCTGCATGAGGCAGAAACATTGTGAAAATAGCATAAAATGAGAGTTGTTATGAAAGGACAGCAATGCTAATGAGTTTAGAATTCATTATGGTATCATACAGGTTTGCTTTAAAATTCCATATATAAAGTAAAATTAGAATTATGCAGAGTAGTTTAAGAACTCAAAACTTCTGAGCAGAACTACAAAGGAATAAAATGGAGAATCTGTAACCAAACTAAGAAACAAAATCAGAACAAAACTTGCAGCAGAGTTGTGATTTAATGCTGGATGATAAAAATGAGGGTCAGGGACTAAGGCAGATGTGTATTGACAGGCTGGAGGTGAGGGTCTAATGATTATGCTGAAGCCTCCCCAAATTAATCATATCACACCCAATCAATAAGAGAGATGAGGAATAGCAAAAATAGCATTTATATAGATTTTACATATTAGTAAACCAGATGAAGAGGTGGCACAATCAGGTGACTTGTTTTTATAATGCAAAGTAAGCCATTTAGGCTGAGAATATTGACGTGCACTATTTTTTAAGAATTTTGGTTCATCTACCTTCAGGGCAGAGTCTTCCTTGCATGATGAATCCTGGAAGCCATATTAATACTTGCTATCTGATTACGCAATAGTATAATACGTCCACTGCCACCTCCTTTCAATTGCTGATTCTCTTTGGACATTAATCTTTCCAGCCTCAGATTTTATTTATACTGTATGGATAATATTTTAATTGTGTGAATGTCAGAAAATACAATAAATATCACAGGGAAATTGACAGAGAGGAGGATTCCAACTGGGGAGGCAATACATAATATACTTGGAAGGCTTTAGAGTTCCAGATTTTGATTTCTAAAATGATACATCCTTGCTTTGATGGGTGCAAGATAAAGTTAATAACTGACCTAAATTAGTCACTTCCAAGCCAATTTATCTCAAAGTACATTTCTTTGTACTCTCAACACAAAAGAGATGTAATTGTAAAACTTAAATTAATTTTGGTATACTTATGTGTCAACTTTTTCTTTCCTCTCTGTCATGATAAATGGAGCACTGATTCTTAAAAGCTTTCCTAATCTATCTGCACACACATCTTGACCAGAATTCAAAAGCTGCTGCTAATTTCTTCCTTGCACTATGCTACAAAGTTCACTTCCTCAGATTTTTAAAAATATCTAATAATGGGCTGAGGTTGTAACTCAATGGAAGTGCGCTTGCCTAGCATGTTTGAGGCACTGGGTTTGATTCTCAGCACCACATATGAATAAATAAAATAAAGATTCATCAACAACTAAAAAATTATATATATATATATATATATATATATATATATATATATATATATATATATGGTGTCTCAGTAAGTGATATTTTGGGTCAAAATTAAATGAAAAATTTTGTCTTTTTTTGCCTATAAAATACTCTGAAGAGTGGTCACAAAAATTATTTTTTTTGCCTTGTTAAGTGTATTAAGTAATCTATAATTTAGACTATGAAAGTAGTACTAATTTATACAGTTTATTCATGCAGAAATCACTAAATTACCAATAGCTGAAGAGTCTTACTAAAGCAAGTATATTTTTTAGATATTTTAATTTATTAGTTTATTGTCTTACCAAAACATTGCCCAAAGTAGAAATTGCCATTCAAATCAGCATAGTCTGAAATTTTTAGAATTTCAAAAACTTGTATTTACTATCAGTACCATTGAATTGTTTTCAAATTCTCACTTTATGCAGAAGAATATATGTGGTCCCTATTTCATAGCTTAAAGATAATTAGCCTCCAATTTTCACCAGTTATATTTTCACCTGTGCCCCTTGCAAAGTTCAGGAATTTCAGACTTGTCCAATTACTCTGACCCTTCTTTCCAGGTGAATGAAAATGCAAAGCATCTCTTTCCCATAAGAAATTAGCCCATGGCCTACTAACCTCTCAGGTCATATCCCAATAGCTCTTATGCTGTCATTTAAAATGATTTTTCTTATAATAAACCCACAATAGCCTAGTCAGTCATTGTAATATAAAAAAATGACACCTGATGTAGAGGATATTTGCATTGCTGAAGAAAGCCAGAACAAATTCCTTCTGAAATAACACTATAAGCTACATTCATTTATAACATGGGCAATTGCTTGCTCCATTCCTTTTGCAATTTATAATTCTATTCTTGCTCTTATTTATAGGAAAAGGAAAAGATCTTAATAAGTAAAGCTGGAAGAGAACTGAACTGTTGCTTTATTGTTTTTATTGTTGAAGCATCTGGACCATTTCTGCTTTAGTGGCAGAGATATATTTCCTAGGCCCTTCCCCTCTCTTCTCATCCTCACACCCACCAACTGTGGAATAGGCATTTGTTTATGGTATCTTTTGGTTTTGAAAAGCTTTAAAATGTTATAAAAGAAAGAAATGTTACTGATCATAACAGAAACAGCTAGTTTAGTGATAGAAAGAGAATGGTCCTCTATGTTTTGAGAAAATGTGAGTGGAAGAATGAGAATATATAGAAGCTGAACAATCAAAGATTAAAAAAAATTAGTTGTCCAGAGAGCTACCGTAGAGGAAAAGTAATGGATGTTTGTGAGCATAATTCACACTATACAAATCAGTAACTGAGAGCAACTTTGGGTTATTTAGAGCTGAGAATAAATTGTTAGAAAACATTTGCATGGCTTGACTAAAATGACAAAACATTCCTATTAAAATCATTATTTGGGACTCTAATACATTTTTTAAAGAGAGAGAGAGAGAGAGAGAGAGAGAGAGAGAGAGAGAGAGAGAGAGAGAATTTTTTTATATTTATTTTTTAGCTTTTCGGCAAACACAACATATTTGTATGTGGTGCTGAGTATCGAACCTGGGCCGCACGCATGCCAGGCGAGTGCGCTACCGCTTGAGCCACATCCCCATCCCTCTAATACATTTTTTGATCCTTCTGGAAACCTGCTCCATGCAACTATTTCTTAATAAATACTTTTTCTGTAGAGTAATGTTAAAATGCCTATTTTAAATGCCATCTAGATTCTGTGAAACAAATTTCTTATCATTTTCTCAACATTGTCTCCCAAATATCCCCTTTTACCGTACCCAATGATCTACCCTATAGGAACAAAATATTTACCTAATTGAATGATAGAAATAATATGTACAATTATGTTTTTTCAGAGGTAGCAACAATATGACATCATTTTAACCTCTTTTATTCTGTTTTCATTGTGCTGAAAAGAATCATAGCTAAATCTGGCTAAACTGGTTTCTTCACCTGTGAACAAGCCCATTTATACCTGTTTTGTTCCTTCTTGGACAAATCCTGTCTATTCTTCTTGGATAAATCCTGTCTATTCCTCAAACCTCATTTTCGTAAGCAAGCCTCCTTTAACCACCTCTTGCTATCATCTGCAACCTCTCATTTCAATACCCACATCTGCAATGGACAATTTTCAACCTACATGTGATATATAAATGTAATACCTAGCCTTGTACACAGTTGTCCTGGTATATTGGTTCATTTTACAAATAAAATATTAAAAAACTAAAGGATCAATTTTTTATCTTTAGTTTCTCATGTGAATATACATTATCTCATGAAGAGTTGAGAAGTATATTGCCTACACTAAAACTTACAAATAGAAATATAGGAGCAAACTTAAGGAATAAAGGTTGCCTAGCAATAACATTATCATCTCTTTAAAATTCCATGCATTTTTCTATTAATGGAAACACCCCCATGCCATTTTCTTTTGGTAGGAGATTCATTACTGTTAGGGTCTATAAACAAGTCAAGATGGTGCCTGGCATTTTGCCAGAGGGAGTGGTTTGTAAAGTAAGGCCAGCGATCCATTAAGTGTGGAGATTCCTTATTGTTTGACTGCTGTATCTAGTTTATGTTAATTAAGATAAGCCTTGTGTAATGTATATATACCCCTCCTGTCCTACAATAAATGGCTCCCACTCCTGCTGTATCAATGTACACAAGTTGTTTGTCACACCCCCCCCCCCTTATATTGCTGCAGCCGGCCTGCGGCACATTACTTACTATTTTTTTATTTTTTATTCACTTTTAATAAACAATTAAAAATTAGATCTATTATCATGCACAACATGAGGTTTTGAAATAAATATTGGGAATACATAACTCAAGCTCATTAACATGCACTATCTTATTTTTGTGGTGAGAACCCTTAAAATCTGCAATTAGTACTTTTGTTATAGAATATAATCAAAATATTGTACAATAGATCTCTTCAACTTATTCAATCTAACTGAAATTTTCTTTTCTTTGACCAACATCTTCCCAAACTTTCTTCAGATCCTGGGAACTCTCTGCTTCTAAGAGATAGATTATTTTAGATTGCATGTGCAGTGTCTTGCCTTATTTGTCTTTGTGTATCTAGCTAATTTCAGTTAGTGTTATCTGATTCATCCATGTTGTCACAAATTGATACCACCAGTTACTAGTAAGGAGTTCTGCTTCCTCGCATGTTGAAGTATAACATTAGAGAAGCTCACTGAGGCAAGCATAAATAAAGCAGGATTATTTAAATAAAGCAAATAATTAATAAATAAATAAAGAAAGAAGGTTTATATAAAAAGGGGTAACATAGATTTCCCCTTGGTGGTAGAAGGGAGCCATAGCTGGTATCCTGGTATCTCAAGAAGTGAGAACATTCTGCTTTTTTTTTTTTTTTAAATGTCCTAGGCTTCTTTTGTTCTCCTGCTCTCTTTTTCCTTATCTCTCTCCTTCCTGCAAAGGTGACTAGGCCCAGGAGATGCTCAGGTGGGATGGTCAAAAGGTGAGAAGCAGATGGAAGGGGAAAAGGCCAAATGGAGTGATCTGGGCAGCCCAGAATGCTTTAATTCACCACTTTTACAACTCCCTGTAGGGAGGGACAGTCCCTGGGACTGGTTACCTTAGCAACAGGATGGAGCAGGGGCAGGTTATCTTGATAAAGGTGGAGAACATTTCTATCCTTCTCCAACTTCCCAGACACAAATTGGCCTCCCTGATAGATGTGACCTGATTTTCCTGTCTATATTGACTGCAGATCTTTAATGCTGGCTTCAAAATGACCAAATATCCTCCTTTTTTGTGAGGCTGAATAGCATTCCAATGTGTACATAAACCACTTCTTGATGCACAGTTAATGTTAATCTTACATCTTGGCTAATGTGAATATTGCTACAGTCCATGACCACTTTCAACAATAAATGTGAAATGCCCCTTGTATACAAAGCATAGTGGAGAGACGCAGTGATATGTTACAGAGGTGCTCCCCAACCAACTGGGCTCATGTTTTGGTAGGGTATTTTATAGTTTTACCCAATGCAGTGTAAGAATGCTAGAATTTTGGATCATGAATCAAAGATCTTTTCAGAGTACCTCATAAAAATTTCAAAGTTTTGCTTTCTTGAAACAAATATTATGGTAGTCCAAAATAAAAGAATATATACAGTGAGAAAGGAAGGACAAGATTTTAGAGAAGTTAATGCTGCTAATGTTTTAAGAAAAGCTGCAATGTGACTATTATGATTGAAAGACTTTTATTGGTGATGGTGGTGATTTAAAAAAACATAAATCAAGGTTTTTATGATAATTCCCTTCTTGCATATTGAAATTTTGTTTCACCCTCTGTTATTGTTTGCTACTTGTTTGTTTATGTGAGTGGGGAAGGATAAATTGTTTGTTTTCCTTGGTCATTGTGTTTTCAAGATGTGAAAATTACACCTAAAATCATTTCAGAACCCGTTTACTTTGAGTTGGCAAAGACACAAGAAGAATAGGAGCTTTAAGGTGATCTGCATTCTTGAAGATAATAAAATTCTAAATTTAGTGTCAAGTGCCAATAATAATCATTTTTGCATAGTAGAAGGATTTTGATTACTTCTTTATTTAATTTAAAACTCACAGTAAAAAAATTCACATTTGGATAAGTAACTTTAAATATTAATCTGAAAGTAGGGAGGAGCTAGGCCTGGTGGCATAAGCCTATAATCCCAGCGGATCCAGAGGTTGAGGCAGGAGGATCACAAGTTCCAGGACAACCTCAGCAATTTAGCAAGGCCTGAAGCAACTTAGCAAGACCCTGTCTCAAAAATAAAAATAAATAAATAAAGGGCTGGGGAGGTAGCCCTGTGGTAAAGCATCTCTGGGATCCATCCTCAATACCCACCCACCCCACCCCACCCCCCCAAAAAAAAAAGAAAGAAAGAAAAGTAGGGAAGAGAACACTTAAATTCAAGTTCATTTCTCTCATTCATTCAAAGCCATAAGCATAGATGGTCTTTTTTATTTCCTCTGAAAATAAAAAGAACAAATAAAGACAACAATGTCAATCAACTATTTGATTGAAAATGTGACAGATATAATGGTCTGAGGGCATAGCCCAGAGGTAGAGCATGTATTTAGCATCTGGTTGATCCTGGGTTCAATAACCAGCACCCCAACCCCCCCCAAAATATTAAAGATACTTTTTCTTAGCTTGGGGTCAGTGTCAGAGTATTTCCAGGAACTCTCAGAAAACTTAACAACTAACATACATAATCCCATTATATAATCAAGGAATTATCAACACATGGTCCTACCCAAGTATTAGAGGTACCAGGAATTTCCTATTCTGCTCCACAGAGTCACCACACAGTAGGGGCATATACTTCCTGTACTACCATGAATCATAAAAATCTTTATCATGTAAATCTCACACACAAGCATTATGTACTACCTGATAAACAATAGGTACTCAATAAATATTTGGTGAATGGATCTTGACTAGATGGAGGGAAAACAAAACTCCATCCGTGTTCGGCTGGTACATATTCTCTGACCAGTACTTTGATCATTTTCCTCAAAAATTTTTTTGAAAAATTCTCTTTCTTTAATTCTCTGATTTAGCAATACCACTTCTAGGAATTTATCTTAACAAAATAATTGGCAAGTGCTCACTAACATATTCAAAAATATAAACAATATCTAACATTACCAAAATGAAAGTCGTCTACATGTTCAATGATAAAATAACTTGGTAAATAACTTGGAATATTGTATGGCCACAATTTTTTTGTGTGTGTGAAGAGGTTAATTAATAATGAAGTCACCACCTAAAAAAGAAAACACTGTGGCATGCAAACAGAGAAACTATATCAAACAGTTACCGGCAACACAAACAATCTAAGCTCAAATAAATGTTTAAACAAAAATCTTAGAACTTACATTTCAAGCCAAGTAACAAGTGACCATATAGATCCACATGTACCCCAAACTACTGACTATTCCAGCAAATCACGTAGTTTATACAGCTCACAAGTCCCTGCCCTGAATGTGATTGCTATCTTATGCCATATAACCATTCATAACTATTTTCTGTACCTGAAATTCCATAGGCACCCTTCCCAAGCATTCCCATTGGAGACATAGTGAAGCTGTGTCAAAATGTTTTCCCTTGCTCAGGAAATTTAATAAACCTAGTTTTATATATTCTGCAGATTTTCCTAATGGTTTTATAGGAGGAGTCAACCAAGTTTTTTTTAATATCTTTTTGCTAGTAATGCGTGTAGTGTGATTATTTGTGTGGTAAGGTTCTGAATCACTTCATTTTTGTAAAAATTATTTTAATTTATACTTTTTATGTAATAAAGATTTACTGTTTGCAATACAAAGAGGAAAGAGTAAACAAAATAGGATAAATTATAAAAGAATTAAAGAACATCTAATAATTTCTACCTGTAAAGGGAACATTAGCTCACTTCTTTATTTTTTTTTTAATTCTCCCCATCCTATTTCTTATTTTCTCTTTCTAAATCTGTCACATTTGTGGCCCAGATCCAAATTTTCAATTTATTACATAATTTATATTTCCTTCCAAAAATACTTCTGGCACATGTATATGACTAATATATATTTATTAACTCAACATTAGTAACAGTATTACTCAGATTCTCTGTCATTATTTCTTTTCAATACCCTTGATCTGTCAAGAGAAAAAAAGATGTTTTTAAAATCTCCTACAGTGATTTTCTTTCTGTAAATTACTCTCATATTCCACATATCTTTTGCCTTCTGTATTTTGAAACTGTGATTCATGATTGTTATATCATCATGGGGGATTATGAGTTTTACTAAAGTAAAATTACATTCTGTGTTTCATTTAATGATTTTTCTGCTTCAAATTCTAATTTGCTAGAATTTTTATTATTTTATTTTTAATTTGACACATAAACTTGTGCATATTAAGCTCCAAGTCCCTTGAAATTCAAATCACCACCCCTACTCTTTTTTGCTTTTCAAAATAAAGTGAATTCTTCAAATGTTAAATGCTATCATGTTGTGGGGTTTGTTCATTTGTTTTATCTTTATTTTACAAGTAGCTCTATTTGAATCATTGTGTTCAAGATGAAAGGTTTTTATAACCGCACTAATAGCTTTTATGTTTATTGTTATGGTAGGTGTATATTCGGTCTTCTCTGACTAATGTCCATAAAAACTGTGTGTAATGTAATAATTTTTTTAAGTCCCAGATGCAGGTTAGAATAACATAGGTAACTTTTAAAAAATACAAAGATTGAAGCCTGACCCATAGGCTTCTGAATTTATTGATCTATTAAGGATTGATGTTTGTAATATTTTAAAACCTTTCAAGTTATTATAGTATGCAGAGAAAGTTAAAAAGCACTGAATCAATCAGTAATAAAAGTAAAAAAAAAAATTCCACAGGCAAACAAAAGATTCTGGTAAAAATTCAGGTAATCATGGCACCACATCTGGGTCCATGGATTCCTCCTGGCCTTGCCCACCTGGGGACAAACCATCCTGTCAGGGACTTTTATACATGGAGGTAAGTAAGCAAAGGGAAAAGAGTAGGTGAAAACTAGTTTACACACTTATGAAGTGGGTGTTATTATTATTTGCTGTTTTTAGGGAGTAACCCATTTACAGAGGTTAAGAAATATACCCAATGTAAGTAGATAAAAAGTGGAAACAGAAAGTGAATTCAACAGATTCCAGAATATGCTCATAAATCCGTGCTTGCAGAAAATAACAAAGCACTAACAGATTCTTCTCTTATGATTCAGGTGATTTCAAAAACTCGAGGCATCAATGTTAGTCTCTTTTGCCCCGTCCCCTTAGAAGGGTCACCATGTCTTCTCTACTGTCTCCATCACATTTATTGCAATGCTAAATCATAGGCAGTTTGTGTTGGCCAGACGTGTGTGTGGTGTGTATGTGTGCTTGTGTGATCTGCTTTCTTGCCTAGACTGAAGCTTCTTAAGAGCAGAGAGCAGAGTTTATACTTGTCTGTTTCCTGATGTAATCCCTCTGTCTACCATAAAGCCTGGTACACACAAAACAATGAAAAACAATGTAGCAAACAGGCAGACAATCTCTAGGGAAAGAAAGGAATAAAAAAAGGTTGGGTCAAGGCTGGTTTGGAGGAGTATTTATGCAGCTGGAGAAATTTGTTGTATTGGCCCAAATATGAAACTGGTCTAAAGTTCAAATATTGCTAAAGAACCAAACATTTCTATGGTCTGTGCTCTGACAAGGAAGTACAGATGTCCTGTCACACTGAAGAGATCCTCAGAGAAAGGTCACTGGGTCAGACTGAAGTTCAAGGTGGCTAAAGGAAAGGGAAAAGTGATCTTACCTGGTAGAATTAATCTTTTAAAAAATCCTTTGAGTGCAAAGACATGTAATATAAATGTCATGAATATCATTCCATTGTGTAACATAACTCCTATTTCTCAAACACAATCTGAGTGATCTAGTTTCTGTGAGGCCATGCAGTGTGGTTCATAGGTCAACTTGAAAAACCTTATACATCCAGAAGGACAGAATTGAGTAAATCTATTTTAAAACTGTTGTTTCTATTATTGGCACCTATAGTTTACAGTGTGCATTTGATGGTGTTGAAATCAATATGAAAACTATAAACTAGAAAACTTTGCATAAATTTAAAAACTCAAACATTTCTAATTAATGACTTGTACATAAAGAAGATGAACAGAATTTTAAAAATTGATTACATGCACTGATTATTACAGCAGATAAATCATGAAAAGCCTATTAAAAATCAGAAAACACAAACAATATTTAGAAAACAGGAATGTAATTATATGTAGTAATTTTAAAATATTAGAATAAAATCAATAATATTAAGTCAGTAAATTTAAAATTTTGGATTTCAAATTAAATTTCAGAAAAAAATATATTTCCTAGGAAAATATAGGAATCAATTGAGCAAACTGAAGGAGAAAAAAATATGATTTGGTATGAAATTATTAAATAAAATCAGTAATCACAAACTAGGAAAAGAAGGCATGTATTGAGGTTGAATAACAGGCACAAAATTACAGTTAGAAGGAATAAGCTTTAATGTTCTACAGCACATTGGACTGATTATAATTTATAGAAGGCTACTATAAAAGAGAGAAGAGAGAAACCTGAAGTCTTCAAACATCAAAAATGATAAGATGAAAATGCTAATCACTCTGATTTAATCACTAAATATTTTATAAATGTATTAAAACATCACTCTGTACCTCATAGATGTGTAAAATTATTATTTTAATTAAAACTATAAAAAGTTAAATTTTTAAAGAATAAGACCATAGAACAAACAGGCAAATTTTAAAATCTAACAGATCTAGACCATTGTGCAGTATAATTTTTGCCCAACCTTCAAAGACAAGCAACCCCAAATTATGTAATTTCCCTTCGAACATAAAATAAGAAAGGTTTATTAGGTTTTGTGTGTATGTGTGAAAATAGTATCACCTTCTTGTGAGAGCCAAACATTCATCATATAAGTTGAGATCATTAGAGATATGTCAAATTAAATTTTGTGTATGATTTGAGGATTCATTTGCTGTGGTCCTGAAGATTTTATAAAGAATTGTTTGTAAGAAGTTTTTAATAGTTTCAGTTTATGCAGATTCTCAAAAAAATAAATTGGTTTTTCACTCCTTTTGTAAAATATTGTTATAAAAATTTCCAAATGACTTTGAATAAAATACAATGAAATTTTACAAGACAAATTTATATTAAAGTTGAATAATCTTATAGGACATCTAGTTTGATTTAGAAAATAGATGTTAAAATGATTAAATATTTCTAAGACCCATTTGATAGTGATTAGCAAAGAGGAAAAATCATGTGTCAATAAAAAAATGTGGCATTTATACACCATGGAGTATTACGCAGCACTAAAAAATGACAAAATCATAGAATTTGCAGGGAAATGGATGGCACTAGAGCAGATTATGCTTAGTGAAGCTAGCCAATCCCTAAAAAACAAATACCAAATGTCTTCTTTGATATAATGAGAGCAACTAAGAACAGAGCAGGGAGGAAGAGCAGGAAGAAAAGATTAACATTAAACAGATAGATGAGGTGGGATGGAAAGGGAGAGAAAAGGGAAATTGCATGGTAATGGAGGGAGACCCTCATTGTTATACAAAATTACATATAAGAGGTTGTGAGGGGAATGGGAAAATAAACAAGGAGAGATATGAATTACAGTGGATGGGGTAGAGAGAGAAGATGGGAGGGGAGGGAGGGGGATGGTAGAGGATAGGAAAGGTAGCAGAATACAACAGTTACTAATAGGGTATTATGTAAAAATGTGGATGTGTAACCGATGTGATTCTGCAATCTGTATTTGGGGTAAAATTGGGAGTTCATAACCAACTTGAATCCAATGTATGAAATATGATATGTCAAGAGCTTTATAATGTTTTTAACAACCAATAAAAAAAATTAAAAAAAAAATAGTCAAGAGTGTTATTTAACTCAATATCAGCATTATCACATTTAATGGTTCAATTACATTTATACTAACAAATAATTCTAAGGGTGCTTCTTTTCTGTTTCTTATTATTAAGGTATAATTATATGGTCTCCCTATTTAAATATCTAAACATGTAAAGCCCAAATCATCTAGAAGAAAATATAGAGTGTATCTATGATTTTAGGTTATAGATCATTTACCAAACAAGAAAAAAGCACAAATTATAATGAAATTTTTTGACAAAAAAATTAGACTTCATAGAAATTATCAGTGAGAAGACAGAACATGGAGAGCAAAAAATATTTTCAAAATATATAATGGATAAATTTGGAGAAAAACTCCTATACCCAACATGAAAAAACAAACACCCAAATTTATATATCTGAACATGTGTGTGAATGTGCATAGCTTGTTTATATATATATATATATATATATATATATATATATATATATATATATATATATAGGAATTATATAGGAATAAACATTCATGCTAATTAAATATATAAAAAGATGTGCAAACTCATTATCAGGGAGGGAAATGTCTTCAGTAATTCTAAAAGTCCGACAACACAAAGAATTGTAAGGGTGTGAGTAAATAGTTTATACTTTGCTGATATAAAATGATGTAAGTTCGAACATAATTTGAAAATACCTGTAGCGGTTGAAAATGTATCTAATCAATAATCCAGCATTTCTTCCACTCAGCATATACCCTAGAGAGTCTTTTATACAAGTGCACAGAGACAAGTACAAAGTTGTCCATTATATCATTACTTATAATAGGAAATAGCTGGAAACAAGCTAAATACCCTTCAATCAAAAATGGATAAATTGTATATTTATATACCATCAAACCACACAGTGCAAGAGTTATTAAATTTGATTTATATATGTCAACACTAGATTATTACAAAAACAGTGTTTATACTGCATAATATGTTTTTAAGATTCATTCACGTTAGTACAGATAAATCAAGTTCTTACATTTTAACTGCCATAGGATTTCCATAATTCTGTAATTTGCATTTTCCACTCAATATTGTTTTAAAATGATAAGTAAATCATGATACATTCTGTAGAATTTTAAAGCACATAAATCAGTTTTCTACTTTACTAAATGATGAAAACATATTTGGTAACCATGGAAACAACAGGCATGATCCATTTCAGGGTTGTGGTGGAAATTAGAGAGGAAGGTGAGCAAACGGGATGGAGGAGGGGTACAAAGTGACATGAGAGCTGTGTCTTTGAATGCTTTATTCTGTCTTTGTTTGTTTGCTTTGTTCACTGTTGATTTTGGTGCTAGGGATCTTAGCCAGGGCCTCCTAAATAGTAAGCACATTCTGTGTCACTGAGCTATAACCCCTGCTCTTAATTTATTCCAATAAGGGGAAAGAGGAAGAAATAGGAAGAAAATATGGCAAAATGTGTTCAATCTTGGTGTTAGGAATGGCAAAGATTCTCTGCTTGACCAAACTCAAGTCAGGCTTCTGAACCTTCTCTTAAGCCCATCTGTGTACTACCTTGTAAAATCCAGTTTTAGCAAAGACATCAGCCAAGTCAGTTTAGAAAGAACCTCCTACTTTTAATATCTGGTCACCCATGATGGCCTGACTGGGCTCCTCGTCCTCCATTATTCCCCAGATGATGCCCAATTTCCCTGGTTTGTCTTCAACAATAATTCTCTTATGTTGGTTTAGCCAGAATCTTCTTTACCTTTGATGCTTCCTCTTAGTCATTGTCCATCTGTTTATCCCCACCTTCTTCCTTGCCTATAAATTCCAACTTGTCCACGCTGTATTCAGAGTTACAACCAAGCTCTTTCTACCACTGCAAAATCCCACTGTTGTGAGTCCTATACCTACACAATGTTCCTTACCAAGCTTTACCAAGTAGCATTGAATATGTTTTCCTTTAACAGTAAATGGATGCTCTTCTGAAAGTTTGAAATATTCCATTTTCAAATTCTTTCACAAGAAATTTTTTTAGTTATCAAAACAGAATAAAACTGTAATAGGGTATGACATTTGTTCCTCTTTTTTCTTTAATGTCTTCCTTCTCACCATTTTAAACTTTACTTTTTATTTCAAATCTTGAATTTTACATTGCAATTATTTTCATTAAATGATGCTTTCAGAGCTTGAAGTTTCTTTTCAAAAATTATTTAGTTTTATAACAGTTGCATAACTGCTTAAATGGTTTCAGTAAAAGCTGTTAAGATTTTATACTACAGCTTTTCAGTTCATCAGTTCTTAATTTTGATATATTTCATATTTTATAAATAGTAAATTTTTTTCCAAATTTTACTTTCAGAAAGAACACAGGGTTTGTATATTTTCTAAGTATATACATTTATGAAGGTATCTTTCCATTTTTGTCTCGCAAGAATAGCATAACGCCATTGTTATTGTTGGGATCTTAAGTATCCCCAAAAAGGCTTCTGTGTTGAAGATTTGGAGGTCAAGTTGCTGCTGTTACAAATGGGTGCCACCATTAAGAGGGTGTCACCTAGTGGAAGGAAGTCAGGTCACTGGAGGTGTGCCCTTGAAGAAATGTTGTGACTCTGGACACTCCTCTCTCTGTGTCTGTTTTACTTCCTAGTCACTGTGAGGTAAGCAACATCCTAAGCTATATGCTTCAGCCATGATGTATTATCTTGCCACAGGCCCCAAAGCAAAGGGGATAAGTTACCATGAACTGAAACCTCTGAAACTGTGAGCTGAAATAAACCTTGCTTCTTACAAGTTGATTATCTCAGATATTTTATCACAGCAATAAAAGCTGGTTAATATAATGCCTATACACAATTCATGGGTTACGATGTTTTCTCCCCAAAATGATCTAGTGTTGATTATTATTGTTATGTAACATTTAAGGTCACAAAGACATATTAAACAAATCTGATTTTTGTTTTCTAGTTAAAAACTCCTAGTTTATCTTCTGCTACAGGTCCATAGTTTGTTCTCTTCTTTTGAAATTCAAATGTGTTTTTTTTTCTGAGAGTTTAATTAAATTCTTTTATCATCAATTTTGCCTAGACTATGGACAACATTTATGCTAAGTATAATTTGGTCTTCTTCAGTTCCAGGCTATTTTCTTCAATGATATTTTAAATATTTATATTAATTTTATTAATTATTTTGTCATCTTATTTAAGAACATAAGTAATTAATTTCATGTTATATTTCTATTCCATTGTCTTCCTATGAATAATGTCCTTATTGTTTTAATTCATCTTTTTCTGGTTTTCTGTTTAAATATTCCCATGTTTATACTTCACATTAATTTATCTTTTTACTTTACATCAATATTGTAATTAACTCCAGTTCAATTAATCAAATGTATTAAGCAAACATCTAATATACTCTAAGTACTCTGAGATAAAGTGGGTAACTAGAGGTTTTTAATATTTTTCCAATTATAAAAAATGTTAGTAGAAGGAATGTAGTTTTCATTCATGAATAATTTTATTCACAACTATTTGATGCATATCAAATGCTAAGTAATATACTAGACACTTTGGTGTACAGTAGCCATGGCATCATAGGAAAGGAATGGACTGGGGAGGAGTGAAAGTGGTCAGAGTTACTAATGTGATATTATGTTGAAGATGCAAAAACCTGTTGGGGTCTGTAAACAAGTCAAGATGGTGCCTGGCATTTTGCCAGGGGGAATGGTTTGTGAAGTAAAGCCAGCGAGCCATTAAGTGTGGAGATTCCTTATTGGTTGACTGCTGTAATTAGTTTATGTTAATTAAGATAAGCTGTGTGTAATGTATATATACCCCTCCTGTCCTACAATAAAGGGCTCCCACTCCTGCTGTATCAATGTACACAAGTTGCTCGTCACCCCCCCCCCCCACCCCGGTTATTTTGCTGCAGCCGGACTGCGGCAAAAACCCTGACTAAAAAAAAAATAATCTGAATTGAGAAGGATATCTTAATCACTGTAGTTCAGGCAAGGTTTTCTTAAGTTTGACTCAAAACTTAAGAAAATCGTCTGCATCTCCCATGCAGAAAATGTTAATAAATTGAACTGTATTAGAGTTAAGATTGTCTACAAAGAGCATCGATGACAAGCCCAAAGGCACACCACGGTATTAGATGAGATATTTGTAGTACATTAAAGTCGCAAAGGTTCTATCTAGAATACAAAAAGAATGCTGAATACTTTGTAAAGAGTTACGATCTCCTCTTTCAAGCAATGGTAAGTGACCTGAACGTGTACTTCATAACTAATACATGATAAATACAAATGGCCAATAAGCAAATGAAAAGTTGCTCAACATCATTATTAATTGGATAAAAAAAATTGCTTTTACATACAGAGCAAGTAAACTTTACATTTAAATCATTGAGGGTGGGCAAGGGAGTATATCAACTATAATTCTCCAAAAATCAATGATGAAAGTATAAGTTGCTACAGCCACTTTGGAAAACTGACGTAACTGCTAAAGGGAAACAATCCAAACATTTCAGCCCAACAATCCTGCTTCTAGGTGTAGAAATACACAGGAAAACATGTATATGCACAAAAGACTTACACAGAATGTTTAAAGAAGAATTATTTGTCATAGTCCAACTTAAAACAAGCCAAATGACTTTGAAAAAAATCAAGACAAAATATTTGGGGCATCTTCTGAGAATCTCATAGTGTTCTATTTCTTGATGGATTGGAGTTATTTATGTATATAATATAATAAATGTATATTTATTTGACTATAAGTTTTGTTAACATTTTCTATGTGAATTAATATTACACTTAAAAATACATTTATTTAAAGAAGCACTTGCAATAACTCTCTGAAGGATACCAGAGATTTGGGTTAATTTTTTGTCAGTAAAGATGAAAATTAGATGGACTTAGAATATATTTTGCAAACAAAGAAATAGATGCTACAAGAGGTTAGATGTATTGTATGCGGGACATATGGGTAAAACATAAGGTTTTGTTTATGTTAGCTTCAATGGTATCAGCTATAATATGGTTCACTGGTTACTATTTTCAAATCAGACCAACTAAAAGAAAACAATTATACCTTTGTGTCAGTAGTTATTTTCCAATTCTAAGTCAAGTTAAGGTGTGGGGAAATTTCTGGAACAAAATATTTAATTTCAATTCTCTTTTCCATTTTATTGAAGTACATTATTCTCCTTGGTATAGTAATATTAGAAGGCAGCAGTAGAGAAGCTCCCCTCTCACAGTGAGTGCTCTAGATAGTGCACAGAAAATCAAGGAAAATTTTAAATAAGTATTTATATTTAAGATTGCCAGGGAGTCTAGATAAACTATGGGATGACCCCAAATTTTAATTTATGCAACTCCAGCTATAAAAATAAAAGATAAATATGTTCATCTTATTCATAATGAAAGTGACTCAGAGGAAAGTGACTCTGTAGTTTTTGAAATCTGAAGCTTCGAGGTCTTGGGTTGTTTTGTCAGAGAAGATAACAGGGCTGCTTCTCCATCAGTTAACATATTGCACTCAAACTTACTGAGGGACACTAAACTGATCATAGAAATGGGGATGTTCTTCCTCTCACATTGCCAGGGAATTTAACAACTCAAGGTTTGTTTTGACACCGCATACAATGGATTTCCAGTCCCACTATAGTAGGATTTGAACTCCAGGTTGCATTCCAGATTGGTGTCCCAGGAAGTGTACATGAACCAGCATTGATTCTTATATAACATTGCTGTGATGATATTTAGAAAGGGATCATGCTCTTTATAACATCAACTGGAAGCACACACTGGGCATATTGACTAGTAATTTTGTGTTTGTAGCAATGCAAGGAGAAGGCAGGAATCAATTTCACAGTACAAATGAAGAACCTGAACAGCATGCTGAGAAGATGTTTTATTCTCTGCAGTTCTAGATTATTAAAATCTAGAACTGAAGAGAATAAATAACAGTTCTTGCTCTCTTATAAATGAAAGCAAAAACCTATGTGATAGATACAGAACTTCTGGATTTTTTAAAAATGCTTAATAATGCTAATGCCCTCTGAATTTTTAAACTGAGAAGGCAAACTGACACCCTCATAAATAAAATGCTGATACTGTTTATTATTTTGAAACTACCATTAAGTGGCCTGTCTTTAAATGTGTTTAACAAAATGACTTTAATTCACAGGACAAATATTGACATTTGCTATTTGATAATTTTTTGACTTTGGACAGGAGGGGTATATATACATTACACACAGCTTATCTTGATTAACATAAACTAGATACAGCAGTCAACCAATAAGGAATCTCCACACTGAATGGCTCGCTGGCTTTACTTCACAAACCACTCCCTCTGGCAAAATGCCAGGCGCCATCTTGACTTGTTTACAGACCATAACAAGGTTTAGCTACTGCGGATTAGAGACCTTACCAATGATACCAAAAGTCACGCAGCAGTTGGGGGATATTGGAGTACCAGCCCAGCCAGAGTTAAGACACACGGCTGAGCTTTCCCATATTCTGGTGAAACTATCAAAGGCCATGATGGTTTAGAATAAGGACCACACATTAGATCTAGGACAAATGCAAAATAGATCCACTCTAATGAGCATAAAATGAAGTTTGGCAAAATAAAGAACATATGCTACTCAGTTAACTTGAAGTTAAAATGAAATTCAAAACAGTTAAAAGGAATAGAAAATAATCAAGACTCCTAAAATAAAAGTGTGTCCAGCATAAAATCCAAAGTTACCAAACACATAAAGAAGTAGGGTCTCATAGTGAAGAGTAAAAAAGTCAATGGAAAAAATAGAGTTTAAAATTAATAGGCAAGGTCTTTAAAATTGCTAATGCAGAAATGTTTAATAACTTAATGAAAAGAGGGACGTACTTATCGAATAGATATGGAAGCTAAGCTCTGAAATGAAAAAAAGAAAAAAAGATTCCAAAGGGAAATTCTTTAAAACTAGAAGAGCTGAATATTAACAGGATGTGATTTGAAGCAAATGGGACACTGTAAGAGTAAGATTTGGTGAACTCGAAATCAAATTAATATAAATTATTTGAACTGGTATAAAACCATTTTGCAGGAAAAACTCTGAAATAATCTTCACATACTCTTAATAATGTATGCATCCTTATGAAATCTTTATATCAGTCTACATGTCCCTTGTATAGCAGTCTATGTCAAGACTTCAGTGGCTCAAGGTGACAATTCTGGACACTTTGGAGAGCCCTCTGGCAATCTGAGCTACCTGACTTGACTACAGAGAAACAAAGTCCTTTTAGACAGGTAAACTGGGACTGAATTTCCCTCAGCTATCTTTGGTCCCTAATAGGACAGAGAGACATAAGCACATGTGCACACACACACACACACACACACACACACACACAGTTCTTGCTCTCTTCTTTCCTCTTTGCACATGTATTTCTCAGAACCCAGAGTCCTCTAAGAGATATCTCTCTTTCCCTATAGATCCTATTTCACTAGGTACAATTGTACTTTTGATGGAAAAACAAGTACTTAATTTGGCTTGCAATTTATTGGAATTTTTATTAAATAATATCTGTTTCTCACACAGCCTGAATATGTCCAAGCCTTAGAGTTTGATTTTAAGGTCCTTTCCATTGCATTAACAAAATCGCAAGCCAAATTGCAAATGGAAAACATTTCAATTTTGTATAAGACATCTTCACTGAAATTTCTTAACAAGAAAGAAACAGAAGGGAGTATAACAAATATGGGGGGGATCACAACATGTACTTATTCACTTCTTTCCACCCAATTCCTTCTGCTTGGCAACTCAAAATTCTCCCTTTCTTGTTTTCTTGCTCTCACAATTGGATTCAGAGACTCCACCCACTCTTTGATGCCTGTCCTCCCCTCTCTCATTCTGTTCTCTTCTTCAGAGATACCTTTTCACCTTTTCCAACAAAAAAGCAATTCCCATCGTAGCATTCTTTCATTTGATTTCTGTACATATATCCATCAGATCAGGAAAACTAGGGCTTAAGACTGAGGTGTGGGAGAGGAGGGTGAAAAAAATCAAGAGTCCCTTTTTATAAAGCAGAGTTAGAGGAAAGGACTGAATTCTTGTGCTTCCTTTAGCCTGGCACAATTATCAATTCACATAATCTCTCTCTTACTATATATGACACTTTATGTTCCTATGTACATGAATAATAAAAAGTTGAATTCCCTTTTGCATATTCCCTGATGCTCCTTCTCCATTTTCAGGCAGTGGGAGGGCAGGAGCTTAGCTACAGTATAATTACATTGTTCACCCATCAGCAAATCTCCTCTGAGAACCTTGGAACAACCCCAAGGAATCAGGAAGCAATGAAGCAAACATGAATTGGACCTAAAGGTACAAACAAGACAGTTCTTGTATTTATTTGTCTATTTTGTGTTTATTTATTTTTAGAGAACAGACTTATTTATATTTGACTGCACCATAAGAATGGTAAATTTCTTTAATAATTGTGAACCTTTAGATTGGAAGGAGTATTAAAAGGTCATACACTCTACTCCTTGCCTTAATGGTGACCCAAATTAATATTACTAAAAAAAAAAAACTTCTGGGAAAAGATAACACTTTTAGTTTACTTTTATAAGTTATAACCATATAAATTTGCCAGTGTAAGACATAGATTGTGATTTTTAAGTTATATGTTAGAAGAAATTTGTTGAAACTCAGAATAATGAAGTTAAATGATTATGGTATATATATATATATATATATATATATATATATATATATACATATATATATATATATATATATATATATATATATATCAGAATAGAGTAAGGCAAATTCATAAATGTTCCAGAATATATTCTGGAAAATTCTTTAAATGCTAAAATCCTTATCTTATTCAGTGAAAAATCATCCTAATTTCCAGTCCTACTTGCTCACTGGGGCTCACTACTGAATCCAGTTGCCTTTCAAACATTACAGTGATTCCTTTGCCATCTTCTCCCTACTATTAGCTCTCTTTCATGGTTTCCCCTTTCCTATCAATTGTACTGTTATCACAATAAGCCCATCAGGCATTGTGCTACTAACAACTCCTTTGCTTTTGGACTCAAGTAAGAATTAGATCTTGTTAAAAAACAGCATGATACAAACAATCACAGATATAAGAACATCTCCCATATCTCAGTGAAAATATAAAAGGATCATTTTGTCAGCATGAATATATATTTTATACTTCAAATATGGTCAGAAGTTTATTTAACACATTTTATTTAGTAGCATGAACATTTTCAAAACTAAAAGTACATTAATAAGAGTTTTAACCTGAAAATGAAATTTAGCTCTGAGGAATTTAACATTCATCTTTTTAATTTCCAATTTCTAATTTCACCAAATCAAAAAGTTAAACATCTATAACCTAAGTGTCCCTTACTATATTAGAGTCAGTTTAAAAATATCCATCTTGAGAATCTTGAAGGAAAACCAAAAATCATATTACATAAGCCTTTTTGAACATAAAAAATGATAATTTCTTGAGATCAAGAGCCCCTGTTCAATTTGTTTCAGGTTTTTCCCCCTCTAAAATTTTTGTTTTACAAAACAATCATAGAGTAATGTTCATATAGCAAAGAGTTGCTATTTGAGTTTAACTTATCAGGGACCGATTTCAAACAGATTCTGAGGACAACATTGGGTATCTTCTATGGCAAAGATCACACACTGCCCTACATGGCAGACTATCCTCTCTCTTTGGATGCAAAACACCTGATGGTTATTCATTTAGCAATTGATCTTTAATTAGTTTGCTGTTTCTAGGACAGAATATTTTTGTATTAAGTATTTTAAGTGTTTACTTCACTAAAACATTGGTTTAAAATGGATATTGTTGCAATCCCAGACAATGTATTGGCTTAGGCTAAGAAGTGAGCTAAAAAATAAATTAAAAAAGAAAAAAAACAGCAATCAAAACAACCAAAGGGGAGAGGAAGAATATGCACTACACTTATTCTTCAACATGCAAGACAAATATACATATCTGGAATAAATATTCACATGTACATATAGAATGTTAGAGGTTTTAAGGAACAAAAAATAGTGGCCACAAACATTTTAATATTCCAAATAATTGGATTTTGACAAATATTTCTAAAATGAGAACAAAGCTTTGTCAACAACAACAGAAAAGTGAACCATCATGGAAAGGGCTTTGAGACCTCTCACATTTGAATTGCTTTACTACTTTTATATTTACATGCTAAAAATTTTGCTAAGTAAGCATAGGTGTATTAAGCCCTGTTACTTTTGAGGAATAAAACATACCTGGGTCGTTCCTAATAGGACTATACTGTTGGATCTAAGAATGACCATATCCAACAAGTTCTTTTCTAAAACATTGGTATCCTCTTCTTATCAGTAGCCTTTTAATTCTGCTTCTTACAAGATGGAGAATAACCGGTCTTTATAATCCGTCTGAATTTTCTTGCAATATAAAAGTGCATTTTATGAAACAGACCTAGAAATTAGGAATTACATCTCATGTTTAATCAGAACCCACTATTAATCAGAAGAATTTATGTAAAACTCCATTTTCTAAAGTGCGAATTGATTGCAAATTTAACACAATGGCTCAACACAGAGAGATTAATTGCTTACATTTGGTTAATGCTAAACTAAACTGAGGAGCCAAGAGACAAGAACTTTATTTCGGTGGTCTTTCGTGTTTTCTAATGATAAGATTTGATGGGCATTTTTCTCAGTGATAAAATTCAATGACCTTTTAGAGGCTGCATTTCAGAAGTATTTATGTCTCAACTCACTAAACCTCTTTGTGCTGACCCTCTTGAAGACTGAGAGTAATTTTCTAAGGCATTGAACATGTCTCCCCGAGAGAAGATTGCAGCTGTAATATCCCAAAACACAAATTTCCTATGACCGCTCAAATAATCATGATCAACATGACATGCCTAGTCGGAGCCACGGGCATCATCTCATTTATACTCTAAACAACTGTGTGAGGTAGGTCATGTCATTTAAAAAAAAAAAATTACAAAGTAATTGAAATTCTGAGAGGTTAACTTGCCTAATAATAAATTCCTGTTCTGAACACTGTAATTCTTCTTTTAATGTGAAGAAATAAGGAAAAGAAACTACAGCAACTTAGTATAATATTTGTTCTGTTTATTTAAATTCTTCTCTTTTAGACTGGAGTATAAACCAGATCATTTTATCCAGTAAAGCTTATAACACAGTGCCTTACATATAGAAAGGGCTCAATTAATGCCTGAGGAGTAAATATGGAAAACTGATATTGATGCTGAAAAGAAAAAATATTAAATGAAATTTTGAATAAACTAATGTTCTTTTTTCCTATGATTAACAACATTTCATAAAAAGTATAGACTCTTACTTATTATACAAGTAAATAAAATGCCACATACAAAATCCATGACATCTTTTTTGTAACAACATATCTTTCAATATTAAAAGCTATTGGATTGTTCAGCACATGCTAATGTTCATCACCGTATACATCAAAAAGGACCTGAGAATTTTGAAATGTTAATTCCACAATAATTATTTGCAGAAAACCGAATACAGCATGTATGATCAGGACTATGTTGCTCTGTCTACACATATTTTAAAAAACTGATATTTTCCCAAGTGATGTAATTGCTTATCATATTAAGATAATTTGCTCTTTGAAGATCACTAAATAGTAAGGAATAATTTCTTAGACTATGAATCCAAATATCCAGGCAAGTGCTAATAAAATCTTAGTATAAAGTATTACTGAATAATTCTTTTTCTTATATGAAATACAAACTTTATAACAATTTTTGCTTTCTTTCTTCTTTTTTCAATACTATGTTTTCAATATTAGCATCAAAATCATCTGATTTTTAAAAAAAATATGTATGCTTCTAAATTTGCCACAGATTTATTAATTCAGAATAACTGGGACTAAGAGATTAAATTCTCCAGTTTTTAACAAACTCCTTGGATAAAGCTTACATCTTTAAAGTTTGGTACACTGAGAATTACTGCTTTTATTTATAACTTGTGTACTATTTTGCACTTTCAGAACTTACATATCACCTTGATAAAATGGTGACTTTGCCTATATTTATTCTGTTCTGGAGACTTTGGAATTCAAATTTGTGATCAAGTGTCAAAAAAAAAAAAACTCATGTATAAATTTATCTCACTCCCTCGTAGTTTCAGAGGATGTCCATATATCTTGTTATTTGTTTCATTAAACTTTTAGTGTAAATACATCAGAGGTCAAGTCATCAGGCTGATATATTAAAAATTGGTTTGGGGGTTATTTTTATATTTTTAAATAGCAGGAACAAACTGATATGTGAACTTATTGTATCAAGTTTTTGTCTTTTGTTTCAGGGATAAAAGAAGAATTAATCTGCAGGAGAGTACTATTCTTTAGTTTGGGGAAGCACACACACAGCTAATAGGTAGAAACAAAGAAATATTTTATTTATTTTAATTTATGGTTCAAACACTTCTTCTACTTTTAAGGAAGAAACATTTTAATAGACTTTTTAGCCATGGAAAAGTAAAGCAATTTTGAGTTAAAAAGGTAATGAACAATTCACAAGAGAGATCATGATTATTACTGGGAATCTTAGCAAGTAATTGAGATGTCAGTGGACTTCTGTATTTTTTCAGTTCCCCTTCTAGTAAGGTATGCTACTTCCTACAACAACAGAGCAAAGAAAGACAGAAAAGGGATGGAAAAAGGGTCAGAGCAAAGGAATTCAATCACAATCCTATCAAACATTCCAGGCTAAAATTTCCTTTATGGCACTGTCTTTTCTTCCACACATTCCAATAAAGTTTTCTTGATACCATAACTTGCCAGAGTCAATTCTGCTTTGTGGCTTCCCACAAGCAAAGTACCATCATGAGAGACACAGACTTTGAGAGGTGATCCTCTGATGCGGTGTCACCACTAAGATTAGGAGCAACAATCAATACTAATTGCTAGAGCATGTCAGGACTGTCTAGAATTTTCTAGAAATATATTTCTTTAAGTGTGAGAAGGCATAAATTTAAGGTGCACCGTTATTTTATGTACACAAAGAAATAAAAAATACTACCATTAAATGATCATGCAATGCTTTCTTATAACTTAGATTTTTATTTCACATCTAAGAAAGAAAAATTTTTACTTATTTAAAAATAGATATTTGAATTATATATTACTCTTGCATATATAATCACCCCTTGGTAAATACAAGGGATTGGTTTTATGATCCTCCATAAATACCAAAAGTCATGGAAGGTCAAGTCCTTAGTTAAAATGACTGGGTATTTGCCTATAATCTATGTACATCTTCCTGTATGCTTCAAATCATCTCTAGATTATTTACAATATTTTATACAAGACAAATTCTATCAAAATAGTTGCTGTACTATATAGTTTATGGGATAAGGACAAGAAAATATCCATACATGTTCAGTAAAGATGGAATTTTCTTTAATATTTTTGGCCCATGTTTGGTCCAGTCCACAAATGCAGAACCTATGGATGTGCAGCCTGAATATCTTCAGTTTTCTCTATACTTAACTTGGATTTTTATTCTAAGCCACAGTTACTAGTTTTTAAAAAGCTGGTACTTTACTACTCTTGCCATGCATGGAATTTATGAGATGGTTTTTAATAAAACAGAGCTCATATTTTCCTCAATTATCCTACATTCAAATGTCTGGAATGTTGAGATGATACATTAAACAGTTTTGCAGAAGTATCTATCAAAGTCAGGTGTGATGAGAACTGCTACCTAACTTCAACTGCTACTTACCTTGCAGGAAATGCAGGTTCCATTCACTGTAGAGCATATCCTACCTTAATGAGCTTAAAATGTGAACAACTCTGCATCAAAGGTGATGAAGGACAGCCTAAGAGAGAATGCTGGGCTTCTGGGAATCACACAGGATGGTGACTCACGGGTTTTAGCTGAGTACCAAGGGAGCAGAATCCCTCAGTTAATGTTGAAGAATTTAAGGTTATGCTAATTATGCTCATATTCATTTGTGATTCTTTAAATTTCACTTATTGCTGTAAGTATTTCTCAAATGTGAACTGTCCTTTCTCCCCCAGTTTCATCATAATAAGCGAAATGTCAGCTTGTCACATTAAATTATGAATTATAAATTACTATCTCCCTAGTCCTCCGTATGTCCTTCACCTTCCTTATGACATTGTCCTTCAGAGATTAGGAGTAAGACTTTAATGAGAACATCAGCTAATGTAATAATTAGGGAAGGATGAGATAATTAAAAAACATGCAAAGATTGATTAAAATTATACTTAAATTTGTAAGTGAAAAATGGAAGCAGGAAACTTTTCTTGAGAAAAAATAATCTACCTAGTCATCTACCATTTAATTTTCAAATATAGAAATATATGTGAAGATTATACCAAGAAACATTTTCTCTCCATTTAGTATCAGAAATTGGAATACACTTCATAAATGCACACACCATGATGATGTGCTTTGCCGTCCATCTATAACACTCTGAGTACATATATACTTCTTTAACATGTGCCTTATATTGTTGTCCAAAATATTGAGATGTTACATTTATCCAGTTTACCATCTGGAAGAGCTGCCAAGATCACTCATGTGAGGACAATGACAACCATTTCAAAGCTGTTGCCTGGCTGACCTGTTATAAATGATCTAATGAATAGTCTGGACAAAATTTCTTAAGGTAATTGCGAACCAAACAAGAAAATGTAACTTAAGCATATTGATTTCCAACACACTAATTTAATTCTAAAATCTTTACTTACAGAGATCAACAGTAGCTGGAAAAGATGTCCAGGTGGTAGAATTCATATCCTTCTACCTCTTATATGAGTATAGTAGTTATTTCCATTTTCTTCATTTTAGCTTATAGGTTACCACCATATACTGATTATTTCCCCCCCCTTCAAATATCCCAACAAAGCTTAAACTGTTCATTAATGTGTGCCATAGAGTTCAGGCTACTAAGTGATGTATACAGAAAACAAACTTAGTAATAAAGTAGTCATCAGGATTAGTTTGTCTTTGTGCAGGGAAAAAAAAAAAAAAAATTCTACTCCAAGGGCCTGAAGTTGTGGCTCAGTTGGTAGAGCACTTGCGTAGCATGTGTGAGGCCCTGAATTCAATTCTCAGCACTGCATTTAAATAAATGAATAAAATAAAGATCCATCAACATCTCAAAACTATATTTTAAACAAATTATACTCCAAATCTTATAAATAATCAATTACCATGTGTTTGTAGAAATAAATTGACAGAATTAGAAATAGGGTCATCAAAATTTCTGCTCAGCATCTTCTAGTGCAGATTGTATGGGATACTTTTTCTCATGCAAATTGTCATAAGTAAGTTGCTTGCAAAGTGTATGTAATTACTATTATTATTATTATTTCTTTGTAAAATTAAATTATACTTGAGTTTCAACATTAATAATAGGACACATCCAGAAAAACAACAGAATGAGAATGATGAAGGATATATGGGCACTGTAGCATAAATAACTGTTAATAGACTTGGAGAGATGAAGTTTGAAGCAAAGAAAAACATGATTCCAGTCAGAAATATCATAAAGTTTATAAAAGTATTTCACTCCAGGGATCACTGAAAAGAACAATGGACAGGTGGGGATCAGAAATGTATAGATTTGAGAGGTCCACTACATCTTTCTTACATTGTTTCTGAGTGTGTTCTATTGTACTTTAAAATGGTCAGCCTCCTGTGCCTGCAGCTGTCTAGAAACCTCTCAGACCTACTAAGGACCCAGAATTACATCAGCTCAATTATATCTTCAACAGATAATTTGGAATAGATCACTGAGAAAATAAATGTAGAATGGAGCATGGGACAAGCAGTCACTGTGTGGGCCAGAGTAAGGGTTAAACAACAACCTCTTCCATCAAAGTAATGGACCTTTATGAGTGCCGCACTCTAATTCCTTTTCTGCTCCTAATTTGCTGTGATCTTGTACCTGATTCTTAATATTCCATACCAATAAAATAAGGAATTTATTGCAAGATTCATGATTCTTCTTTTCCTTAATGTTTATATGTACCTTTATTACTTTTTTAGATAAGGTTGGCCCAGTTGGTATATATCCATGGAATATAACTTGCCTCAAATTTACCCAGCACCAGCCCTGAATTCAGATAATGACGCTTATAGAATAGTATGTGAACACCAGCTTTGACAAAGATACTGAGTGCAGCTTAGAGTTGTCAAAACAAAACAAAACAAACAAACAATGTAGTACAATTCACAGGGAGAAACAAGATGGGGATTTCCACTAATGTAGATAGGACACCACTAATCTTAAATGTTACAGCAAATGATACAGAAACTCAGATTGTAACTTTTAAAATTGTATCATAATCATCACTGTTATTACTGTTATTCCATTTATGAATCTTGAGATCATTTACATAATGATACTCAAGTGAAAAGATCAGCCATGTTAATAAGCTTGTTTAATGGTGATTATAAAACATGGCATTCTTACGAAGAATAATTTTGTTTTCCTTTCATTTGTTCTCTGGTGATTTCTGCATTGGATTTATGTAACTGAAAAAAATAATTTTAGATAGGAATGTAAATATACCAGTTATATTTTATAATATTTTTTCTGATACAATAAATTTATACCTGTTTTAGTACATTTTTGGTCACATTTGATTAAAGCTAATTTTGTTTCTGAAAGGGTATGTGATATAGCTAAACACTTAACTTCTAAGTAATTTCTAGCCACTATCTTAAAACTGTCACAAAGAGTTTCAACTGTGAAATCCCTCTAATTTCTAATTTAACTCCTAATTTTTGTTTACTGAATAAGTAAAGATGATGCTGTCCTTGCTGTAGTCATCTAAAAATGTGGATATTTGAATACACCACCCGCAAGGTTTTTATATCTGTTTTATATCACTAAATACAGAATTGGGAAATTCCACACAAAAACCAAGACTAAGGAATGAGACTGCTTAAGGAGTCAAAATAATAACACAAGAGTCTCAATTGAATAACTTTTCATATATTCAAGACCAAAGAAAATACAGAAAGAAAAACAAAGAAAGAGGTTAATGCCTCCATATTCAGACAAGGAAAATGTGTCAAGTAAATGAATTTAAATTTAGACTTTCTTTCCTATACTTAGAACCTTCCCTCCATGAAGTAAATCAGACCCAGAAAATCAAGGGTTGAATTTTTTTTCTCATATGTGGAAGCTATAAAAAAAAAAAAAAAAAAAAAGTTTGGGGGAATCCCATGAAATTGAAGAGAGATCAGTGGAGTAGAGGGAGGAGTTTAAAAGGGAGGGAGGATAGACAAGTAAAGGAAGGAAAAAAAGAATGAATCTGACCTAACTTTCCAATGTACATAGATGTATACCCTAGTGGATTTCAACTTTATGTATGTCCATAATACACTAATTCTAAAAAGTTATAAGTAAGTATAAGAAAGATCAGTAAAGGAAAGGAACAGGAGGAGGGGTAGTAGAGTGAAATTTGGAGAAGTACTGGGTACTGAATTGGAACAAATTCATACTGCATAGTTAAGTCTAAAGGAACCCCAACATTATGTATAACTATTATGCAATAAAAAACTAAATGGCATGGTACTGGCATAAGCACAGATATATAAACCAATGGAACAGAATCCAGAACCCAGAAATAAATCCAAAAGTTTATGGTTAGTTGGTCATTGAAAGGAGTGTCAAAAACATAAAAAGAGGAGAGTATAGTCTTTTCAATAAATGATGTTGGGAAAACACTATATACACATGCAGTAGAATGATATTGGATTTTTGTCTCACACCATCGTAAAGAATTAGCTCAAAATTTATTAAAGATTTGACTATAAGACTTGAAACTGTAAGAGCTACTAAAAGAAATTATAGGGTAAATTTTTTGACTTTGGTCTGGGTAAAGATTTTTTTAGATATAACGCCCAAAGCACAGGCAACAAAAACAGAAATGAAGAATTGGGATAACATCAAATTAAACAGTCTTTGCACAGCAAAGGAAACACACCATGCTCCTTTCCCATCATGTGTGTCCTCTATTTTTATTTATTCATTGTTTCTATTCATTCTTCTTCATTTATTATGGTTTAGATATGAGGGTGTCCCCCCAAAACTCATGTGAGACAATGCAAAAGGGTTGAGATGTGAAAGCATTGGATTATGATATCTTCAACTTAGTGGGTGTGTTAATCCACTTGAATGGATTAACTGGGTGATAGAGTAGGCAGGTAGGATGTGGCTGGAAGAGCTGGGTCTTGGAGGCTCTGCCTCTGGAGTTTATATTTTGTTTCTGGTGAGCAGTGGTTTCTCTCTGCTTCCTGATTCCTATGTTCTGAGCTGCTATTCTCCACACCCTTCTGCTATAATATTCTGTGTCATCTCAGGCCTAGAGCAACATGGTCACCATCTATAGACTGAGACATTTAAAAGTGTGAACCCAAAATAAATTTTTCCCCTCTAAAATTGTTCTTGTCAGGTTTTTTTTTTAAATCACAATAGCAAAAGGTTGACTAAAATATCATTCTTATTTTCAAAGATGCCCTGTGTCCCTTGAGTAAAGTAAGAAATAAATGAAATGAAACTTTTTGTGCATGATTTCAGTGGAATAAATATAACTGTAGGAAGTTTGGTTTACGAGCTTCTTTTAACTGGATATCTAAGACAACCAAAGAGAAGACTATTTTAAAGTTTAATTGGTAAGAAAAACAAAAAGAGCAGCAATGCTTTCCCATACAACTTAGAGCAACTCTTTTCTCACTAAGGGTTAATGCTAAGTTTTTCAGTATAATCATAAATGTCTATCCCCTGAATATTCACTCTTTTCTTTTTGTAGTATTGTATATTGTATCCAAATCCATAAATCAAAGGATCAGAAAGATTTCAAGTAGTCAACTAACTATTTGAAAAATATAACTAAAAGATTCTTTCTGTATCTTAGTAGTAACCTAGACCTCCACTTCGTAAACTTTTAATCTGCATAATTCCAGTAGGGATGGTGAACACATAACATCATTCTAGAAGCTCCCTAGGAATATATGTTTAGTAAAACTATTTTTCTTTGGGCATGTATTATTGTATGAGTCATTCAAATTAATACTGTCAGGTCATTATAGCACAATTTAAGGAAACTGGAGAGTCTCTCCAAGAAAGTTTAATTGAAGTTGAATAGAGTTAATGGCTACTTATTTTCAAAGAAAAAAAAGGAATATTTAGAGTCCATTTTGTTTTGTTTTGTTTTACTTTGGTTATATATAGTGTGTGTGTGTGTGTGTGTGTGTGTGTTTTGTATGGCTTGGAGGCTGCGGTGATAAGCAAGGTGCAACATGAAAATGCAATTAGGAGCTTTCCAGATAACCATGTCAGAACTGACATACTGAACAGAAAACTGACATTCTGCCTGATCTGTTTTGGGAAAATAAATGTTTTGAACCGACATTGAGATGGTAGGTCCTGGCTGAATTTAATGAGACAAGAAACAGGAGCCGGAACAGAAGTAGCATACATCATGTTGGTATCATTTTTCTATCCCTCCTAAATAATAATAACGGCACTATTTTTGGAACCAGCATGAGTCCTCTATTTAAGTTGAAATTAGTTTTTTTTTTTTCTTATGAGCTCCTTTACAGTTCTAATAACTAGAAAAAAATGATGTTGAGAAAACCTAAGTTTTGAAAATGAAGTAATCAAAGGAGAAAACTGCATGTGGCATTATTAGAGAATTAGTTAAATACATTAGAATCATTTTTAAAGAATGAATGACTTTAAATTTAATGTATCTAAAAATAAGTTAAGATATTACAGTTTTCTATAAATTCATGAATGGCCAGAATGTTATGGGAAAGAGTATGGATTGTTCATAAGGCACAGATAGATTTGTTTCACTTTATGTTTCAGGACTAAAATTTTTTTAAATGTTGGGACTTCGAGACATTATTATGGATATAATGATTTATGTCATGAATTATAGAACATACTATCAAAAAGAAAAAAAACTCTTTCTATGAAAGCAATGGTAATTACTAAACTTTCCCATATTTCAATTAAGAGAAGTATTCCTCCAGAGCAAAGTGGGGAGGCATGTCCCTTTGCATATTACCTGTTTTTTTAGCGTGAACAGGATTGTATGGAACATTGCTACTCAGAGTATAATTTACAGGTCAACAATTTCAGCATCACCCAGGAATTTATTAGAAATGCAGAATCTCAAACTAGGCCTTCTGAATCAGAATGAATATTTAAACAAGATACCCAGGCTTATATTTAATCTTCATGGTGCATATTAATATCTAAAGGGATTACTATAGACCCTGTCACTGAAAATTAACACTATCCAATGGAACTTTTTACAATGGTAGAAATGACCTTTGCTATCCAATGTAGTAGCTACTAGACACAAGTAACTATTGAGCACTTCAAAGGTGACTGGTACTGTTGAGAAACTGGCCTTTTCATTTTGTGTAATTTCAATTGTTTAAATTGAGATAGCCATACATGGACAGTGGCTACCATATTGTACAGTGAGGTGTAACTTTTTAATCAAATATATTTATGATAATAACATAAGCCTTTTAAAATTGTAGGACATTTATTCCCCTCACATATTAGTCCTGCCTGATGGGATTGAATTATACCTAATACTTTTAAGTGTCACTTAATTATTCATATATCATTTGCACCATTATACTATGTACTTATATTCCATAGTAATTTTTTACCTGGTTGTTGCCCACTGTGTTGCCACAATCAACCTAACACTAGAATCAAGCCTCTCAAGAAAGACATGAATTCCTAATGATCTTTATATTCCTTAATACCAAGTTTGGCATGTATGAGGTACTCAATGCAATTTTATAGTTAAATAAAACTAAAGATATTTAATAAAACATAGTAAAGTATGGATTTAAATGTAATGCAACATTATCTTGGACAATATTTAGCAGGGCTCATCCCATCCTGAAACAAACAAAAACAATAACAACCATAGTAACAACAATAAAATCTTATGCAGCCATAATCTGTGTCCACTCTTTGAAGACAGACTGATGTTAGGAGAATACTGATGCAGATCAGTAAACACAGTATACAACTTGGATAGATTATTTATGAATAACATGCAAATCTACATTTTTTTAAAAGTGTCAGTGCTGAATTGGCAAAGACACCGAGTTGGACTTGAGACACAGAAGAGGAAATGCCTCCCAGAGGGACTAACTAGCTGAGACAAAGAATGGACAGCTGAATTTTCTGAGTTCAAGATGACATGAGCCAGAAAATCAGCTGCAGAAGACAAATGACGCTGGGGTCACTGGCAGCAGGTGGGTAGCCTGACCCTCTTGTCAGTGTGAGAATATCTGAATGTTTTTCTGACAAGCATTGTAAACCACCAGGTAAACAGCTTGGGGCCCAAGCAGATGGCTTTGTAGTGCCATTCTTTTTTTTTATTTTTTACCTCTAGTATAGGGGCAGACTGCCTGTGGCAGTATGGCTTCTATATTTGGATTCAACAGTCTTTCTCATCACAATTTCCAACTTGTGTGGCTTGTGAATAAACTATTACTTCACTTTGACTAACACCATGTCCTTTAGTCATCCCATTGCCTTGTGAACCAAGGCATGTTATTCCAACTGGATTACGTGCACTTTCACAGTATGTGAATTCATCAGACTAGGATTGTTATGTTGTGATTTATTGACAATGTCTCATTAGGTTGATTTCATCCCCATAGTTCATTTCTAAAGGACTCATCAATACTTGTTTTAAGAATTCTGATAGAGTACTTTTAAAAACACTCATATTAATCTTTTATTCTTAAAGTTTTTACACGTATTCAGAAAGAAAGATAATTATAAAAATCTATGCCCCTATCATTCAGCTTCAAAAATTATCAACATTATTATTTCATCTCTTACTTCTCTTTGTTTTTTGAATGGAGTATTTTAAACCAAATTCCACTATGCTATTATTTTGTTCATAAATATTTGCTGAAAATCTATGACAGATAAGGACTTTCAAAAATAAAATTACAATAATATTATCACAAACAAGCAAAGTAACAAGAATTTATTATCTACTATTTGGTCGGGTTTTTTTAATCTTTCCCCTGGTTATGTCAAATTTACCTTCTTGTAGTTAACTGATTTGAATAAAAATTCAAGCCAGGCACAAACTACATTTGCCTTATGTGACTCTTAAAATACCCTTTTTAAAAAATTGTGATAAAGGGCTGGGATTGTGGCTCAGTGGTAGAGCGCTTCCCTAGCACACGTGAGGCACTGGGTTTGCTCCTCAGCACCACATTAAAAACAAAACAACAACAACAACAAACTAAATAATCAAAATAAAAGGTTAAAAATTGTTTTAAAAAAATTGTGATAAAAAAACTTTTAATGAATTTTGTATACACAATACACTAATTTAACTAAAGGCACAGTGCTGTTCATCTTGCATAACTGAAGCGTTATGCCTATTGAATAGCATGTTCCCACTTACCCCTGCTCCTAGCTCCTGGCAAATTACTTTCTGTTCTCTGCTTCTATGAGTTGACTGATTTACACATCTTATATTCTTTCTTTTAAGTTTGAATAAAATCCCATGGTATGTATATATGACAATGAGTCAGCTTTTCATCATGTTACCAAAACACCTGACAAGAACAACTTAGAGGAGGAAAGACTCATTTTGACTCACAGTTCCAGAGGTCTCAGCTCATGATCTGCCAACTCCATTGCAGAAACATCCTGGCAGAAGGCATGGCAGAGGAAAGCTGTCAGCTCATGGCAGCTGGGAAGTGGGAAGGGGGTGAGATAAACCTTTGCAGGGCACTGCACCACCCCAGGAACCTATTTCCTCCAATCTCTCAGTAGTCCATTTGGAATTAATCCACTGATGAGGTCAGAGCCCTCATTAGCCAGTCATTGCATTAAAGCCCCAGCTCTGAATCCTCTTACATTTGGGGACCATGCTTTCAACACATTACCTTTTGAGACACATTCCAGATTCAAACCATATCACTACATCTTCTTGACAACAATTCCTCTTCTTTTTTATGTCATATGGTATATTTATGTCAAAGAAACTGGGCCTTTTGTGCATTAAGATTTCCCACATTCTGAATTTAACTATATTCTTATGGTATTCTTTACTGTGTATCTTTTATATCTCCTATATTATAAATCTGTGGTCTGGTACAGAGATTTATTAGATTCAAGTTCAAAGTCCTATAGCAAGAGTTCCTCACTATGGTTCTCTGTCTTGCTATTGCAAAACAGCTGAAGTCCTTTTTGACAAATTTTAGGTATCTAAAAATGGAAGGCATTTGTGGAGGAAACCTTCTTTCAATGAATATTTGAAACTTACTCAGGGGTCTTATAGAAAAATGGAGTCCTGAGAGACTTTTCTAAAATATTTTTACTGTAAGAGATCTGCTTAGAATTTTAAAAAATTCTCTTTAGTTTATGAAATTTTCATAATTTCAGAGAAAATTTAATTAAAACCACAAAAACAAAAATTTTTGCATTCCCCTAATTAACGATCTGCTTCAAATAGCAACTGTGGGAATTACTTTGGAAAAATACATCAGACAGACCTCAAACTTGGTTGAGAATGCCTGAATATAGATATGGGGCCAACATCAGCCAAAATTTGGTTTGGATGTGGAGACCAATGACACCCCAAGCACTTATATACCATGGAGGTGGGAAGAAACGTATTATGGACATAGTGGGGATTCCTGAGAAGAGCTGGGCATCTTTAAAAAGCAGGCACAAAAGTGGCTGCAAAGAATAGGACTAGGCTCTGCTTTTGTTGTATTTAGAGGGTGAGGAAGGATTGAACAGGGAGTTCAGCTGTGTGGTCTGAACTTGTGGCAGCCAAGCTTTCTCAATGACTTTTCCATTTGAGAGGCAAGAGGGGAAGAGACAGGAGTGGCCTTAAAAACCTTCACTATCAAATACAAGCAACAGAGCTGGACACTTTACTGCAAATGCAAATAATTTATTTAATTGGGTATACAAAAAATACAATAAATTGAAGAAATTAAGATATTTGTTTTTTTTTTTTCCTTCCAAGACATGCCCTAGCTAATATTTGGGAGCCCCTTCTGTAAGGAGGGCACTTACTTATTTGCATTATTCACTTAATTTAATATTTGTAACAACCACATATGTTGACTATTAGTAATCCCACTTTACACATGAGGGAACTGAAGGGCAAAGCCATTAAGATATTGGCTCAATATCATATGGCTGAAATGGTAGATTTAAGTTTAAAATCTGTGAAGTCTGGCTCCAGAGAGGCATTTCTAACCACAATCTGTATCCTAGTTTTTCAAAAATTTTGCACATTTAAGAATCCCTCAGAAAACTTGTTACAAAACAAATCACCAGGTAGTTCCTACTCCAGGTAGATAATTTGGTAGTTTCTGCCATAGGGAATGAGAAATTATCTTTCTAAAAGTGCCCAGAATGCTGCAATCTGAGACAGTGCCTTGAGAGTGACTGTTACACACACATTTATCTGAACTCAAACTTGTACAGAACATACCCAAAATACCTGTACTCCAAGACTGGAAGATGACATATCAATAATTTAAAAAAGTTTCATATTAGAAGGACCTAGATTTCCTTTTGATTCTCTTACTGAGGCTGGAGTACAAAAAGACAGCCACTGTAAGTAATGGATGATTGGATAACAAAGATGGTGTGTGTGTGTGGGGGGGGGGGGTGCTGACATGTTGTCAAAGTTAATTGCATCCAGCCCTGCAAGGGCTGGTTAATGAATGCCCCCTGGACTGCTCCCTTCATGCCTGTACCTCTGGGCAGCTTTGTTCCTGCCCTTGGATCACTTCATATTTTGGACAACCTTTTGGACACTAGTCACATAGGCAGGATGGGGAAGGAGAGGACATAAGAACAAAGGAATTCTAAAATATATAAAAGGGACAGGACACTCCCACTTTTCGTGGACACCCAGTTCTGGTGTTCCTTCTCTCTGGAGAAGTCTATCTCTCTTCTATCCTTTAAATAAACTTGTTTTCTATGCCGCCCTCAGTGTTTCTCAGGTGTTCGATATTCAACATCAGGGAAATGGGACTCGACCCTGATTCTCATCACTGGTATCATTACCAAATAGCTATAAACAATTGAAAATGTTGATTAATTTTCTTCTGACACCATTGCCTCACCCATAGAAAATGAAATGCTGTAACAGTGGTCCACATTACCATTTGAATATAGCCCTTGCTGCTTATTTTTAAAGAATTCTTTTTCTTTTCCTCTTTTTCCTCTCACCTCTCTAACCTGCTGGCAAGGAAAAATTACTTTGAGTTATCTGTTCCCCACAGGAAGGAGATGTCACCAGAAGCACTAGGAAGTGACTATCTCTCAAATTAACAAGTAAATTTCAACACACCATCAGAGTGCATTTGTGACCCCCTGCCAGGGCACACTCCAATGTAGCCTTTGAATAGCTTCTTTAAAAGCCCTCTATTTTCACTGACGGCAGAACTACAGCCTCTGGGACTGGAGTCCCCAATGTTTCTCCTTTACTAGCAAAACAATAAACCTTCTTTCCCCTTCTTCTCAACTGTGTACCTCATTATTTAATTGGCATGAATTGGCATCAGGGACAAGGACTGAGCTTTCAGTAACAGGTAACAATGGTAACACTAAATCTTGGGAATGTTGTAAAGATTAAATGAGGAAAAAGTACGTAAACCACCTGGCAAGTATTTTAGTACTCTAGAATGGCAGTAAAAGGTAGTAAATGTCCTTACCTAAACTACCCAGTTTGAGGTTTAAATATCTTAGCACTCATTAAATAGTTTCCTAACAGTACTGTAAAGATTTTGGGAGTTTTGCAAGAACTATCACTGAACAAGTAAAAATTATATTTGCTTTTATAACTTGCTAGAAGTAGATTTACCTTGTAGTTTTGAAAAATGTTTTGAAGAGCTATGTGCAAGAAAAAAAAAATTGCTTCATAAAATCAAGTGCGTACCTTCCATTGTGTGGGTGAACATAGAGGACTATTTCTCTTTTAAGAAACTCATACTATTTGAAGCAATCTTCCAGAGTTACAGAACCACTTTTGTCAGCTATAGTCTTAAACAAAATCTACTGAAGCTGGGTCTAATCATAGGAGCAATTTAGTCATTAATTTTTAAAATATGTCTATCAAGGAAATTGACTTGATTGACATGTGGTCAAATTGGATGATGGGTAATACTTTTCATCTTGCATCCAAAAGTTCTGGCAGTTCCTAAGCATTTTGTTATATTGTCATTAAAGTTAACATAGGTGTTTTGTGTACTCTATGCCTTCTGAGTTTGTACTGCACTGCCCTCTGGAGGAAATAACGCTTCATAACACGTTAATTGTAACTTTTTAGAAAAATTCTTACACTTCTCCATAAAGACAAACTATGCTTCAAGAATGTGTGATCTATGACAATAGCACTCAAAAACAGGAAAAATAAAATTCTAATTGCATATTCAAATAAAAATTATTGAACACGAATAAATAAACATTCATGTAAGCATTTTATCTTTAAATAATTATGCATCTCTTTTGGTTAGCACTTAAAATTTGAGTCTAAATTTTTTCATATCTATTAGTAATAGTTTAAACTCTGAATTCATTAGTTTCCTTATATTCCATTTTGGTCTTTTATTTTAAATATGTGTAGGATTTCCCAAGTAAAGATAGAATGTTTTTTTAATTCACATGTCATACAAGTGAGTTACATACATTTTCATACAAAGATTACTCTTTTACAATGTGCTTATTATACATTAAAACTATATAATCTACATGTGAATTGTGCTTTAAAATGGACACATGTATCTTGATTAAATTATAAAATAAGCATGAAAATGTTTCTTTAGAAAATAAATCTAGTAAGCTAGACTGGTATATGAAATCAATGAAACCAGGAAAGATGAAAAAAAAATTAAGCAGATCTAAATGAACTTAAGATCTTTTTTTCACTTTAATAAGTATTGTCTTGTAAAAAGTGATTGTCATAGAAACAAACACAGGATGAGCTTCCTGAAACAAAATTTGCAAAATATTATATAGTGATAATGCCAACACCAAGATTGTCTTGTATTATTGTCTATGTTTTCTTTGGTATTTTTGCACTTGATGTTTTTCTTTCATACTTCAGGTTATCACTCCAAGATTTCTTTCATTAAGACCTGTGGGTGGATAAGTAGATTGTTACCAAGAATAATTAGAGTTGATTCTATTTTCCTTTCCTATTCTTTAATTTTTCAAACAAAAAAAAATAGTGAAGAAGAAAGAAAAAAATTATCTGCATGTTAACTTAAACTGCTAAGTAAAATCCCATATAGGCAAATTCTCATTTAATACTCGATTGAGTGATCAAATATAAGCTGTAAAATGGTAAATGTTGCTTATCTCTCATATCTGTTTTTGATATGATTTCAAGCCTATTCCACATCATCAGTGTCAAGATCTAAAACAGAACAGGTCACTTTCTATATGCTTTTCAGCATATAGATACAGTTCAAATGGCCAATTAACAGAAACAAATCAAAACATGACAATTAATTTCCAAATGATACTGCATGCAGGGATTATGATTTCATAGAAATCAGGGAGTGAGACAGAAAAATAAAGGTAAAAGTTCTCTGTTTCTAACAGTATTATTTTACTCAAATAGCAGACTTTAAAAAAAAAATACAGGGCAATTTCTAAAACAACAACCTGAAATGTATAGACTTGGGTTAGAAAAGAGGCACGTTTTTTAACTTACTCATTATTAAACTGCAGCTATGTGCAAGTTATGGAGCTATTGCCTTTGATTATCTGAAGTAAAAATAAAATAGATAATGCTGTGCTTTAAGCATGTGACTTTAAATCTGTATTCATTACTCCTCTCTTTACTTTAATTATGTCTATATAAATTGTGTATTTTATCATTCCCCCCAAAATCAAGCTTACATAAGCCAAAAACAGATGCAAGATTGTACTATAATCAGGATGTGTTTTTCAATTGGGGTATTTTTTCATATATTATAAAGTTATTGTTTTTAGCAAACCAATAGATTGTATTGATATTTTTTCTTTTGTTTATAAGCCTTTTATTAAAAGTATTCCCTCTGCCTAACAGATTTCACTTAATTCACTTATTAAGTCAGGGAGATCCTATGTCAGTCTTTCATAGTATTTTCATTGCCTTCCTCGTGTCTTTTAGCCTTCTCAAAATACAGCAAATTCTGAACTCAACTTTGCTTCATCCCATTCAGACTATTAAAACATTTTAATAAGTTTGTGCAATAATTTTACAACTTCATATTCATGTATATTGTCTGATAACCACCATAACCTAAATTAATCTAGCTACATATGTGACTTAATATTATTTCATGATCCCAGAAGGATTAATCTTATCTCTGTGCATGTTGCTTTTACCTTTTGATTCAAATTTTAAAGTCTGTCTGTTTTGGTTTTCTGCAATTAATTTTTAAAACAATATTTAAAAGAAAAGTTAATTGTTTTTAGGTTGCCATTATGGTTTATATATGAGACACCCACCAAAATCCCAAGTGATACTGCAGAAATATTGGAGGTAAAATGATTAGATTATGAAATCATAGCCTTATTGATCCATCCTGGTTTGAGTAGATTAACTGGGTGGCAACTATAGGTAGGTGGTATGTGGCTGGAGGCGATGGATTACTGGAGGTGGGCCCTAAGAAGGCTTTTTTTTTTTCTCTGCAGCACCTTCTCTGGTCTCTATTTCCCAGCTGGCATGAGCTGAGCAGCTTTCCTCCACCATATTCTTCTACCATGATGTTTTCTCCTTTAACTTAGGCCTAGAGCAATGGAGTCAGCCAACCGTACACTGAACTGCTAAAACTGTGAACAAAACCAAAATTCCTCTCTCTATATATTTATTTATTCTGGGGGGTACTGGGGATTGAACTCAGGAGCACTTGACCACTGAGTCACATCCTCAGCCCTATTTTGTATTTTATTTAGAAACAGGGTCTTACTAAGTTGCTTAGCACATCTCTTTTGCTGAGGTGGACTTTGAACTCTTGATCCTCCTGCCTCTGCCTCCCAAGCCCCTAGGATTACAGGTATAGACCACCACGTCCAGCTCTCTGAGTCATTCTTGTCAGGTATTTTGGTCACAAAAATGAAAAGCTGACTAAAATAGAAATTTACACCAGGAGTAAAATCATTGTTGTAACTAAATTAACCTTGTTTTTAGAAGCTTTTTTAACTAGTTTGCAAGAGGAGTGTGGAGAATTTTAGATATGCAGGCTGGAGAAGTGTTAGAATGTTTTAAGGAGAGCTTAATGGACCAATCCAGTGGAAGCTCAGAAGACTAGCATGCCCATTGGGAAGGCAGACAAAAAAAGGCTGTGCTCAAAAGGCTTCAGAATGGAATGAAAATTCTAATGGAAATTAAACTAGTGACCTTTAATGTTATATATGGCAAAAATTCTTATCCACATTTTCCCCATGTCTTAACACTTTGTCTGAAATCCAAATCAAGCAAAGGAAATTTAAGGCAGCACAGCATTCAGGCAATGGTGTGGATGTTATTAGCTATTTTCCAGGTTTATTGTGAGAATAAGGAGTAGAAAGCAGAGAAGTTTATTTAAAACATTTAGTTTTGCCAAGAAAGTGCATGTAAAACTGGTGCCAAGGAATATGCAGTTAATGAACAGATTATAAACCCTAAAGAGTTGATAGGTACTTTGCACAGATAATGGAAAATATACCTTGAGAAAGTCTCAGAAATTGGCAAGACCATATCCACCGCAGGCTCAACGATGTGAAAGTAAAAAATTCTTTGAGAAAAGACAATGCGGGACCTGGGGTTGTGGCATGTAACTTGCTTTTGATCATTACAGGAGTTCATAGTTTGCCTCGAGTCTCGGAGGAAACTTTGGTCATGAACTATTGGATAATGCTGAAATTAAGACTATGGGAACACTTGAGGGTGAACTAAATGCATTTTGCATTGTGAAACAGACATGAACTTTGGGTATAGTGGTGGAATATTATGGTTTGGACATGAGGCGTCCCCTATAGCTCTAGTGTTAATACAGGAATATTCAGAGGTGAACTGATTAGAATAAGAGACACATAAACTAACCAGTACATCCTACTTTGAAAGGACTAACTGGGTGATAACTACAGACATGTGGGGCTTGCTCTGAGGAAACAGATCTCTGGGGGCATGCCCTGAAAGTGTTCTTCTTCCCTAAAATACCTTCCCCTGTCTCTCTGCTTCCAATGTACCATGAGCTGAGTAGCTTTTCTCCTTCATACCCTTCTGCCATGATGTTCTGCCTTACTTTCAGCCCAGAGCAACAGTCAGTCAACTGTGGACTGAACCACTGAAATTGTGAGCCAAACTAAACTTTTTTTTTTCATCTAAGTTGTTCTTGTCAGGTGTTTTGGCCACAGCAATGAAAGCACACAAACACGGTTGCTAAACCACTTGTTTGGCATATAGTAATATTGATTTGCAATATATATATATATATATATATATATATATATATATATATATATATATTGATTTTTAAATATATAAATGTGTAACATCATATATATATTCTCAGTTGCTGATATCTTCACTACAATAGAATTGTAAATATATTAATCCCCACCCCTAAATGCCTGTACATCTTCACCCATGAAGACATTGACCCACAAGTTTACACTGTAATTGAATTGGTATATTTTTAAGTTTCTTTGATATGTGTAGTTTATCTTAAACAGATGGATTTACTTTGCCATTTACAACTACTGATCTTGTCATTTAATTGGACAATTAGGCTCATACATACATCTGTCTTCCTACTTTATAGACTTAGCATTCTTACTTTTTATTAATTATTTAAAGTATGCTTACTATTAAAACATAAGCACAAATAGATTGGAACTGTATAGGAGCTTACTATGTATTTAAAAATCTAAGCAGGTGAAATGAGATATACAATTTCAGGTCCTCCCCATCTACTTTCTACCCAGATAAACCAGCACCAATACAAAGAGTAAAAAGGAGAACACTTGTAGTATCATTTATTTTCTTAATCATGGTGGAAATCTATTTTAACAAGCAGGAAAATAATTTTGACTTTTAAGGACATAATTATAAGAACAATAACAGACTTGTCTTTAAGGGGTAAAGTTTACTAATACATTTAGCTGAATTTTCATATCCTAAATGAAACTGACATAAATATCTAAAGAGTAAATTTATTTAATTAATCTTAAGCAATCTCCATCTCTCCAACCTTCACATTTGGGTCAGCTTCAACTTTTGATCAATGGCTTTTAAAAGTTTCTGATTTGACATAAAGTTACATGATCAGTGTAGAGATTTTGTACATCTATCTATCACTCATGGGAATTATCTATATCTTAAGTTAATGATCTTTAGCATCTTCATTAATGGCCCTTAAGAGGGAGGATAACCACTAATGCATTTTTCATAAATTATCTAAAGGTAGGAGTTTCAGTACACACCAGTTAAAACAAGAAAACTATTATAATTGACCTTGAAATACTAAAAAAATTGATTTGACAAGAAAGTTTAGTGAAAAAAATATAAGATAAAAATACAACCTTAAAATTGTCCAAAGTATTCATGTAAGTTTTAAATTAACAATAATTCAAGAAAATATAAAAGAGGATATTACTTACAGCTATTTTAGAAAAAACGTAAGTTTAGTGTGCAATTGACAGTAATTTAAATTATATGTAAGATGATTTAGACTTAAGAAAACAATTAGAAGTATTCTGATGTAATCAAAAAGTTGAATCAGTTGAAAATTGGTCTGATTTAAATATTCTCAGCTTGTTATTTTTCCTGATATTTTACTCCCTAAAAAGCAATCTCTGAGAAAGGACAATCTTTTCAATAAACAGTGGAGGGAAATAGGATCTAATACAAAAAAGAATGAAAGTAGACACTTACCTTGCAGTATACAAAGTTAACCCAAAAAGGATCAAAGAAATGAATGTAAAATTTAAAAAACTACAAAATTATTAAAATAAAACAGGTGGAAAACTTCATGACATTGGATTTAGCAAAGATTTTTTTAGACATCAAAACAGCATACATAGGGAGAAAAAGATAATTGGACTTCATCAAAATTGAAAACTTTTGTGAATCACAAGACACTATCAGAACAACAAAAAAAAAGCAACCCACAGAATGGGGAAAATATTTGTAAGTCATATACCTGATAAGATTAATATTTTCATGTGCATATGTGTGTGTATGTGTGTGTATACAGAACTCAATAACAAAAAGCCAAACAACCAAATTTTTTAAACAGCCGAAGGACATGAATAGATGTTTCTCCAAAGAAGACAAAAAATAGACAATAATCACATCAAAGATGCCCAATATTACTAATCATTAGGAAAATGAAAAAAAAAGCACAATAACATTTCAGACTTATTAGAACAGCTATTACCAAAAACAGACAACTAACAAATGTTGACAAGTATGTAAAGAAAGTGGATCCCTTTGGAACCCTTTTATTCCATTTATGGGAATTTAAAGTTGGTACAGTTGCTGTGGAAAATAGTATGGCAAGTCCTCAAAAGAGCTAAACATAGAATTGTCATATGATACAGTATATCACCCCCTGGATTTATCTCTTAAATAACTGAAAGCAGAGAATCAAACAGATATTCAGACCTATTTCATAGTAGTTGTATTCCCAATAGGCAAAAGGTAGACAACCAAATATCAACAGATGATTGGATAAACAAAATGCACTATATTCTTCCTGTGATGGTTGATTTTATGAGTCAACTTGAATGGTGTTTTCAGATGAGATTAATTTTATATTGGTGAACTCTGAGATTGCCCTCAGTAAGGGAGGTGGGACTCATCCAAGGACCAGAATAGAACAAGAAGACTGGCTTTCATGAGCAAGAGGGAATTCTCTAGCAGACTACTCAAAGACTTGATATACACCATCAACAACATGTCTGAATCTCCAACCTTCTGGTCTTAGGACTGGAAATTTGCCAGTAGCTCTCCTGGGTTCTGAGCCTGTCAGGCCTCACTGTAGTTTAAGTCTGCCTAGTCTCCATAATCATGTAAGTCAATTCCTTATGATAAATCTTATATGGAAGTGGATTTTGTGTCTCTGGAGGACCCTAATTAATATGCCAACAATGCATTGTCACTAAACCTTGAAAAGGAATGAAGTACTGATACATGCTAAAACACAAGGGACCTTCTAACATTATGCTAAATGAAATATGTCACACACAAAAGGATAAATATGGTAAGATTCTACTTATATGATATACAAAGAGTAGTCAAACTCATAGTGGCATAAAGTAGAATAGCGATTTCCAAGGACTAAAGAAAAGGAGAGAATAGGTCACTACTCTTTAATGGGTCTAGAGTTTCAATTTGGAATATGTAAAAAGTTCTGGAGATAGATGTTGGGATTATTTGCACAATAACATGAGTATTATTAATGCATTAAATTATAAACTTAAAATGAAAAATGGTATGGTTAATTTTATGTCATATATATTGTATTTTATCTCAATTTTTAAATTGTGAAACAAAAAAAACAACCAACCTTATATTTTAATGAATTGTAGACATATATTTGGCAATGGTAAAGGAGTCATAGAATATAGATTTGGATGTTATTAGCAGCTGAATCATTCAATCTCTTATTTATATACCAACCTCTGTAGTTCTTCTTTCTCAAATAAGGTCTCTGCTGGAATAGCAAAGATATGGAAGTTCTTCCCCTTGTTGGAGGAACCTGTTACTTTGTAGAAACTTTGGTCAGCTGACATACTCAAATAGAAATCAAATCTGCTTCACAGTATGCATATTTCCAGCCCGCATGACCATGAAGGACCAAGGTACTCTTTGAGTATAGATCTACAGGAATGAAAATAGCTCTCAGGGGCACAATGCTTTTTCTTCCCCAATCTATAAGCCTCTGGTTAGGATTTGATTGTTTATTATATGCCCAGGGGGTTACACAAGCCCTATACCATGGGCTCCCACTCCCTCCAAACTTGCATCTTTCTACTTAGCCCTCTAGACTCTGACTCAGCTACACAGGCCTCCTTCCTAGTCATTGTATGCCCTGGGCGTACTCCTGTTTCTCTTTGTGCACACTCTCCAGTTATCCACACAGTTAGAGCTGCAGCTCAGTAGGAGCTAGAGAAAATAGAACCCTTACACAGTGATTCCAAAGGCCCTGTTCTTCAGAGCTTCAGAGGGCAGGAAGGTACTAAAACCCAACAGTTGCATCTTGTAGTTATCTAGCTAGAATAGACTATAGGCACAAGAAGCTGAAGGGTGTGTGGACACAGCCATGCTGATGACAGCAGAGGAAACTTTCCTAATCTCCATAAGTGTCAGTACTTAAATATGTTAAATGTCAGTGATTTTCAATTTTATAACTTCTGACCACAGTCAACAGTAACATACCTCTATCAATATGAGTTGAACACTGGGAGACTATCATTTTGCTACAGTATTACAATAATTAATGTGAACTTTAACTATCTTGCTTCTGAAGGCATTGTCATTGTGCTTTCTGCCCAGTCATCATCCCCTTCTTTGTATCACATCCCTGGTTTCCAGAGTTTGCAAAGAAGCACACAAGACACTCAGTAAAATTTGAATTTCAGATAAACAAAAAGTAACTTTTAGTATAGGAATGTCTCGTGAAACTAAAATGGTATTCATTGTCAGAAATTTAAACTTAAGTCAGCTTACTGATTTTATCTGGACAGTTTTGATTACTGATGTTATTTGGGACCTTCAAATAGCTAATTGCAGCCTCCAAAGTGTACTTTCTCCCTGGAGCCTTCAATTTTCTTGGAGTCCTCTATTTCGTCTTGGCCATGGGTACCTATGTCCTAGAATTTGACATCAAAAAAAACTTTTGATAGTGTTTGCAATGGAACTGACTATAGTACTTTGCTTGAGATGTGGCCCAAATCAAACAAAATGGGACTAGCACCTCCCTCATTGCAAACACGGTTTCTGTTAATAGAACCTAAAGATAACATCAGACTGTTGGTCAGTTCCATCACATTAATAACTGATACTGACTTTTATCTAATTAATATCTTTTTCGTGTGTCCAAGTGAATGATGTTTTCCTCTCAAGCCTTACTTCAATGTTGATTGATTTTAAATGCTGTGTGTTAAAAGATCACAGATTTTTTCCTTATCCTTATCCTAAAATCTTTCCTTATACTCCTCATTTCTGATTTCCTGTGAGAGCTAGTTGTGTAACCCCTTCTTTCCTCCTAAGCAGATTTGCATGAGACTGTGTCATTTGAGTGCCATGTTATCTCTCAAGACTTTTTTTCTCTAAAAATTCAGAACTATAATTCTTCCAAGTGTGTCTTTCTATGTCCAAGTATGAGATGATTTACCTATATTATCTTTCTTTTTTTGGGAGGGGGTACAGTGATTGAACTCAGGGGCAGTCGGCCACTGAGCCACCTCCCTAGCCCTATTTTGTATTTTATTAGAGACAGGGTCTCACTGAGTTTCTTAGCGCGTTGCTGAGGCTGGCTTTGAACTCATGATCCTCCTGCCTCCACTTCTGGAGCCACTGGGATTACAGGCATGTGCCACTGCACCCGGCCTATATTATCTCTTTTAATTCTTACACACCATGAGAAGTAAATTCTATTATTTCCAAGTAGCGAATTGATGGAATCAAGTGACTTTCCAGGTAAACAGAGTGGAAGTAAAAGTGCCAGAAATAGAAAACTCAAAGACACAAATATACTGAGCCTAGATGACTGGATAAAATTTCACCTTCAGAAATAGGAGGGGAGTACCACCTCTGGAAAGAAGGAGCATCCTGGGCACCTTCCAAGGACCACAAGAATAAGGCTCTGATCTCACAGCAGCAACTGCCAAACTGTTCTCCAGAGCTCATCTTGACACACAGTTTGAATATATTGTTGACACCACAAGAAAAGTTAGGAGCTGTTACAAGCCAAGCAGAAATGAGACTGAACTGGTTTGTATTTGCCAGATAACTAGAATACCTAAAAATTGCATAATTCTTATAAAACAGTGTATAAAACTTAGATTTTAGAAGAAAATATAAATTTTATCTGATCCCCACAGAAGTATAATTCTATTCCTATATTACCTCAAATGGTAGCCCTAAAAGTCTGTCATAGAAATCAGTTAGTTTTAATTCTATAAGATATGGAAGTCTAGAGTGATTACATGGCTTATCTAAAATCACACATACATTCTAGAACCTGCATTCTCCAGTTCAAACTCTTTCAACTGGACTATAATGGCATCCTTGTTAGTTTAATTACATGAATAATATCTAATTCATATTTATTTATCTACCTATCTACACATTTAACTGTCATTTGCTGTGATTATCTTTCTATTCAGCAATTTGCCTTCTAATGATTGCTTGTTTGACAGGTCTGTAACATTTGCTATTTGCAAATAAGCAACATGCCACCTAGTGGTAGTAACCTGAATCTTGCAGTCATAAGTACCTCAGAAAGGCATAGTAAGAAATTGGTCACCAAGGCACTTTTACATAAGTCTTAAATAGAGAATATCTCTCATTATAGAAAAGAAAGAAAAAAAAACTCTTCATGGCATCTATCCTTCACTTTTAGTTACACAATTTTAAATCAGCTCATTGTTCCAAACTGTAGAGTAAGCAGTAGGTTTTATTAGTCAATAGAGGAAGATTTTTAAAAAGCTACATCCAAATATATCATACAGTCCTAAAGTGAATTTGCCCAGATACTGATATAAAAATAATTAGTAACAGAAAGACATTGTCCAAACAGCTTCCTAAGACTTAATTCCAAGAGATAGGCTGCTTGTGTTGGGTTTCCATTTCTCTTCTAGTAAATACAAATCTGAATACTTAATATGATTGAAGGAGCTAATTATAAGGTGATTGCCTTTTGCCTTAAAGTTGATTTCATATGAAATTAACATAGCAACACTAATGTTCAGTTATTTATTATTTTCCAGTATGTCTTCTACATCTCAACATATTCAGCCTTTCAGAGTTTGATGTATAGATGCTCTCATAAGGCAAAGCAAGATGAAAAACAAATCCAATCTGTAGATACATATTCTATTAATCCAGGTACATTTTTCTAATTCTTCTTATATATGTGGGCTTATTTCTACCACTTTATTTTATTTTTTAATTTTCTGTTCAAGTTTTCCAATTCCTTTTTATTCCTCTACTAGTTTAGGACAAACATATTTTATTTTCATTATTTTTATCAGGTGTCTTTTTGCTTTAACATCCATTATGGATACAAAAAAGATTAACATTAAATAATATCTCTGTCCTCTTAAAAATATTGAATAATTTTTGGCAAATTTTTCCCTTCTTTTAAAATTGTTATCTAGTATTTCAGATATTTCTTACCTTTAAACTCCTCAAAATAAGGTGTGTATGTGTGTGTGTGTGTGTGCACGTGTGTTTTCCAACCTTATTTAGTTTTAACAGAATATATAAAACTTAAAAATTCTTTAGAGACAATTGCTTCGTGCATTCTACTTTTTTCTTCAGAATTCTCTTTTGTTTGTACTTAAATATATCATTTAATGTTCCTTTCAGGAAAACTACAAATTAAAAAGTTCTCAGATTTTTTTCTGAAAAAATGCCATTATTTAATTTGCTTTCTTTACCAAACTTTAGCTGGGTATAAAAGTCCATTTGTTCACTACTTTCTCCTGAGTCTTTTGCAAGTATCTTTCCATAACATCGTGGCAGATCTTTAAACTAATAAACAGGTTGTTCTCATTTTGATTTCTTTCCTTGGATATGATCTGTCTTGTCTTCTGAAACCTGTTAATATTTTTCTTTTAGTTGACTAATTGTGGATTAACTATATTTCTTGCTCTGAATGTGTGTTCCACTTGAATATAAAATATGATGTTATTCCTTCAATTTTGACAAAATTTCAGGTAAGTTTGTTGTGAATGTTGCTTCACCTTGAGTCTCTCTCTTTCTAGAACACCTTTCAAATAGACATGGGACTTTATCTTCCACAACACTCAATATTTAATCATTGCAAAGCTCATTTAATGTATCAATTTAGCTATGGGAAGGTACTCTGTTATATTGTCAAAACATAAGTCTACATGTTTATGTGAGGTTTTTTTAGATACTATAAACATTTAAATAAGTACACATTGAATTAAGCAGATTACGCGTCATAACATGGATAGACCTCTTCCCAATCAGTTGCAGGCCTTAAAAGAATGAGATCCTCTAAAGAAGAAAGAATTCTGTCTCCAGAAAGTCTTCCAACTAGGACAACAACAATTTGTACATTTTAAGTTAGTTTAAATGTTTCTTTTATAGTATTTTACTTTACTTATTATATTCAGGTTTGAGAGAAGGGGCTAAATCTCTTTTGTGTTTCCCTTTCTAACTCTTGAACATGGTAGTTTGATTTTTCATGAAAAAAGGGGTTAATTTTTTAGTAAAATATTTGTTGACTCTTAAATTATAAAAATGTCTTTACAAAAGTTACTTTTTTTGGCAGCTTTAGAAATTTCCATTGTTCTCAATTCAAAATCACATCCTTGAGCCATTCCTGACCACTGGCTCTCTGTATTGTTATTTATCCTCACCACATCCCTCATCTAAGTCACTGCTCATAATATCAGCTTCCTTCATTACTGAATTTCATGAACTACTCTTTATTCAATATCAGTTATCTGAGTTTGTTACTATGCATTTATTTATTTATTTATTTTTGTTTATTTATTTATTAATTTATTTATTGTGGTGCTGGGTGCCGCAGTCCAGCTGCAGCAAAATAAGGGGGGGGGGTGGTGGTGATGAGGAACTTGTGTAGATTGATACAGCAGGAGTGGGAGCCATTTATTGTAGGACAGGAGCGGTATTTATACATTCCACACAGCTTATCTTAATTAACATAAACTCGATACAGCAGTCAACCAATAAGGAATCTCCACACTTAATGGCTCCCTGGTGTTACTTCACAAACCACTCCCTCTGGCAAAATGCCAGGCGCCATCCAGACTTGTTTATAGACTCTAACAGCTGGGAATGGAACCAGGGTCTTGAATATTTGAGAAAGATATATTGTGCCCCACTTTCAGTAGACTCTTAGCTCCAGTAGCATAGGGAGTATATATGTCTTTAAGTTCACTATTTTTTCCCTAATACTTAGCTCAGTATAAGTAATAGAGTAGTTATCCAATCAAATAAAATATCCATTTATTTATTAAGTGAATGAGCAAGTAAATAGATCTTTGATCCTGATTATCCAAGAGAGTTCCACGTGGAAGTATTGCAGTCATTTATATGAATGAAAACACATTTCATCAATGGATCAAATTTATTGTTTTCTCCTATGATTGCTATTGTTGGTGAATGAAATATATATATGTATAATTCTATGACTAATTCTAGAATTTATAAATAAGTGTTTGAAATTTTGAATTTTCAGTCATAAGAATACCAAAGCACTCTTTTCTACAAGTTTACAAATCAAATTGTCCTCCATATGGAGAAATGAGAGAATACCATGCAATGATCATAAACCAGAATGTGAATCCTAACTTAAGGTCTTAGGAAATTCAATAATTTTCTCAAGTTGGAAATCTGCAGTTCAGGACTGTCTCATTGCTCAGATGAGATGTCTGGTGCCATGAAATTTTTTAGTTTTAGAGATGTCTGGTGCCATGAAATTTTTTAGTTTTAGGTAACATGACAAGGGGTTAGCTTAAAGTAGATTGGTAGCACTTTTTTTATTATAGAGCATTATGGGCCTATTGATTTTAGAGTTTAAGTAAAACTTCAGTTACCTCTCTCAAATATTTTCCAATGTCTCCATGTACACAACAGTCATTAAGGGGGATAAGTTTACCTATGTAATTCTGAAGTCAAAAGAAAATCTTTCTTGTCTGATTAGTAGTTATTGACATCTCCAACAGGTCCAGCTGAATATTGATAGCATATGTGTACATAAATATGCATGAGTGTGTGCTTCTATGATGGTCCAATAATTCTGGCCCAAGTAATTTTTCATAGCAGTATCCTTTTTGATTATTTTGATAACCCTTCTGAGTAATTGGTTGCATTTTCAAATCAGTGGTTAAATAAATCAGTTGTAAAATATTTTCACTTATATGTTTATACATATACATGAGATTGATGGAAGAATAAATGAATGAGAAAGCCACCTGTTGTGGGGTTACATGCAACAATCCATACAGTCCATACATAAATGACTTTTGAGCAATGAAATATTTTTTTAAAATATTCAGACCTTGACATTAAAAATAGCCAAGTCTATATACTTCTGTTATATAGTCTCACTTATAGGGAATTGAAATTAATTTTCATTTTGTAACTGCCATGGCTCATGCCTTAAATGTTTTTATTTATTGTAAAGGCAAATCAAAAGTTTAAATAAGAAGTGTAATCTAATTATTGTAGACTTAATAGTTGGTCAATTACAAATGGTCAGTAATCTTTTTCTTTTTCTTTTTTTTCCTTCTTTCTTTTTTAGCCTCATAAATAGTCATCTGGCATTAAATATTTGTGATCTAGGCCAGTAACCTTTTTCAATCTCACAGGACCTTTTTTAATTAAACTATATCTTTGTCCCATGTCTGTAATCCTCTCACTGACATTTTATATACAAGACACCTTGCTGAAAAAGGTCAAGCAGTACAGTTATAAATGGAAAAGAGATTAAAAGAATTCTCAAGCCATGGTGTGATCTAAGAGCGAGTTAAATATGGAGCAGTTCTTAGTAGACATGCTCAGTAGACAAGGAGGAATCCTTGGGGTAGATTTTAGTGGTTAGGGCAGCAAAGCAAATGAAAATTATCTTCATGACAAAAATGAAAAATACACATCTTTTCTTAGGCCATAGTAATTATTGTGAAAGACCATCAGGAGGCTTTAATAGCCATGAAATATGCAAGAAAACAATTGCAGAATACATTCATGGTGTTTGTATAATTCTTGCCTACAAAGACACTTTTGTTGCTCCAGTAAACCTTGCAAATGTCAGTCTAGTGTTAAGGTTAATTAACTATAAGTAAAAGAAACATGTTGAAACTTATATGCATCAATGAAGAGTAAGAAAGGAATGCAAAAAAAAGAAAGAATAAAGAAGATGGAGTAAGCAAATGCCACATTACTGAAAATTCTATTTTAGTACCTATATATTGAATAGCAGTTATAGCGTTTGGAAGGTAAATACATTCACAGAAGTGACTTACGTTATTTTCACCAGAACATTAAGCAGAAATTGAAAACGGATTTTCCCCCCTTAATATTCTCCAGCTGGCATGTTATGACTGAAACTTGCTGAATCCGTGCCACACTGTGATGCATTTAATGGTGTACATGGGTACAACTAAACAATACGTTACTTGTAATGTCTGAAAAAACCTAGCAAAGCATGGTGCTCAAGTATTGAAATACCACTGTCTGTTTCTCAGAGGTTGCTTAGTTATGCCCAAGAGGCCAACCTTTCCTAAAAAGACTTTACTGCTAATTTCTTTCTGTCACTTTTATATAGTCCAGTCATAAAAGAGTTCCCTTTCATTCCTATGTCAAAATGGAGATATTTAGATGTTAATGCAGGAGGCAAAAGAGTTGACCTGAGAGTTTTCATCATAGAACTCTATTGGTGCTTTCAGAGTTGTTCATGTTTGCTTGTATTTATAAATAGTGTATTTAGTGTAGGCAAATATCCCTTTCCTTTTTTGACAATGAAAAAAAGATCAGAAAATAAAATAAAACCAGAGCTGTAACTTTGACTTGAGCAAAACTTCCCTGGCGTCTCCCAGGCTTTGGGTTTCTGGGCAGAACCTTTGTCAGTGCTAAATGGAAAGGTTACCATTTTCATCCTTCAGCTGTTATAAGCTTGCTGGCAGTGAGGGAGCTGTCAGGATCCAACAGGCCATTCCCTGTCCAAAGTAACCGGATGCTGTGTTTGAGAAATGTGATAGTTGACAGGCTGACATTATGAGCTTGTGACTCAGCCTGTGTCCCAAGCTCAAATCAGCTATCAATCCACACCATAAGAACCATTTCTATACAAAATATCCTAGGGGCTCTTTGTTTTGTACGTTTGCTTTGTGGAAAAAAAAATATTTTAACTCTCTTTCATTTCTAAAAATTACCTTGTTATTTTCATCATGTTCTGTTGGAATTCAGCTTTGTTTGTTTTTTTCATTTAAAATGATTTCTTCTAGATATGATTGTAGACTTAGACCAGAGGGGAAAATAGAAATATTCAGTTAATTAGGTGGTTGATTTTTTCTGACTAAAAACAAATTTTCCAAACTGACAGAAATTATTATTTTGTCAGGCAAAATGTGTTAACTTTTATCAAAAATTAGACAATGAGCCAATCAGCCAAAACCAATTGGACTTTTTTTTTTTCTTTTTGTCCAACATTTAACCTAGGAGTGCTTAACCACTGAGCAATATCCCCAGCCGGACTTCACTAAATTGCTGAGGCTGGCTTTGAACTCATGATCTTCTTGCCTCGGCCTTCCAAACATCAGCCTACAACAAATAGACTGTTTATAAATAGTTTGGATTAAAAGCAGGTGCCACCATGCTCAGCTCGATTAGGTAAAAATTTTTTGTTTACTTTCTATACAGATTGACTTGCCAAATAGTCAGAAATAAATTAAATAGTAGATAGATTATGAAAAATGATCCATTGAAATATATACTGTACAAAGTACATTTTCTCAAAATCGTATTTTTGTAATTATTATTAATGGCATGTTGAAGCTCAGGATAGTAATATTCAGGGAGGTTATATAATTTGCCTACAGTTATTAAAATATATGTTGGTTTATCTCCAAATTCATATTTGTCTATAAACTATGGTCTTTTCAATTTAATAGGCCATCTACACTGTTATCAGAAATGGTGATATAAATGTTGATTTATAAACTTCCCCATTTTATCATATTAGCTACATATAATAGACAAGGCTTTAATTTTATTAAATTTATTAATTTGTCTATTGTAGATAGACAAATAAAATTTTAAATACTGACAAGTAAAGATTGTATTCAAGGAGTCATGGTTTAAAAAAGCATATGAATTTTATTCATTCAATAAAATTTCATTTTATTAAAATTTTATTCTATTTATCATATGTATATGATAAACAGAATTGAAAAATATAAATATGGAATATATTTCTAATGATTTATCTTTGAGGCCTTTTCCCCTGTTTCACGAAAGCTAAGGCTCTTCATGACTCTAAAAATATCTCACAAAATATTTTATTCACCACTAGAAAAAGAACAAAATGTTTGTGATCTGGTAAGTACACTAGGAGTTTGCTAGATGGTGCTGCAACATATATTTGTAAAATTCTACTAAATGTGTCTGTTTCAGTAGAACATTTTCTTGTGATTGGGAATATATAAATATAATATAAGGTTTATTTAATATATATGATTTAAAAAAACTCCACTGCCCTCTTAATCCCACTAAGACTTCAATGTTCATTTTTATTGAATTTGGATTACATTTTAAAAATTAACTAGGCATAGTGGCACATGCCTGCAATCTCAGCAACACTGGTGGCTGAGGCAGGAAGATCACAAGTTCCAGACTATCCTCAACAATTTGGCAAAAACTTTAGGCAACTTAGGAAGACCCTGTCTCAAAATTTTAAATTAAAAAATAATAATGTTTTTTAAAAAATCACCTTGGGTTCAATCTTCAGCACCACTAAATAAATAAACATTAGCCTTTTTAACATCATAGAATATTTTTAAATGTAGACCAGGATTAAGAGGATATTGCACAATAACAAAAATTAGTTTATCATATTATGTTTCCTGAAATAAGGATAATTTTTCACAAAAGCACAATTGGATAAGTGTGATTACATCAGACTAAAAGGCTTCTGCACAGCATAGAAAACAATTAACTGTATGAAAAATCAACAAACATAATGGGAGAAAATATTTGCAAACTATATGTCTAACAAAGGGTTAATAGCCAAAACATATAAGGAATTTGAATAACACTGTAGCAAAAAAAAAAAAAAAAAAATCAGAGAAATGCAAATCAGAATCATGATGAAATGTTAATTCACTCCAGTTAGAATGGCTTTTATCAAAAAGATGAAACATAAAACATGCTGGTGTGTGTGTGTGTGTGTGAAGAAAAGGGAATCCTTGTAGGCTGTTTGTGGGAAAATAAATTAGTATAGCCACTAGGGAAAGCAGTATAGAGTTTCTTAAAAAAAAAAAAAAAAAACTACCATATCCAGCAATCCCACTACTGAGGTATATATCCAAAGGAAATCAAATCAGTGTCATTGAGGCAACTATACTCCTATATGTATTAAAATTATCTTCAAAAAAGCCAAGAAATGGAAACAACTAAAGTATTCAACTGATAAACAGAGAGAGAAAATGTGGTACACAATCACAATGAATACTACCTATCCATGAAAAAGAATGAAATCCTGTGATTTGCAACAACCTAGACAGAACTGAAGAATATCGCGCTAAGTGAAATAAGCAAGGCACAGAAATATAACTACGACATGGCCTCACTCTATGTAGAAGCTGAAAACATTGGGTCTTACAGAATATGAGAGTAAAATAGTGGTTGTCAGAGACCAGTTATAGTAGGGGATCAGGTGAGACATGAAAAGGTCAATCAACGGGGAATAAGTTACAGTAATATGACAGTAAGGAGTTTTGGTGTTCTGTTGCACTGTAGGGTGACATTTTTATTTGTTCTTTTAAGTTATACTGACAATCGAATCTATTTTGATATATTTATACAAGCATGAAATATCTTATTCTAATTAGGATCCCATTCTTGTGGATGTATATGATGGTGAGATTCACTGTGGTACATTCATATATATACATGGGAAATTTAGATCAAATTCATTCCAGTTTTTCAACAAAATCATTTTGAATGTCTTACCATAAAGAAATGACAAATGAGTAAAGATAGAAAAAATTATTTTGATAATTTTCCAGTTTTTCTAGTATTAGTGAATTTATTTCTAAAAGAAATGATAAAAATTTAAGATAATGATATACTAATTATCCTGAGCTGACCATTACCAATATAACATGAATCAAACCAACACATTGTACCTCATAAATATGTAAGAGCATCATGTCAAATGGGAAATAAAATTAATTAATTTTATTTTTTTTACAGAGAGAGAGAGAGAGAATTTTTTAGTATTTACTTTTTAGTTCTCGGCAGACACAACCTCTTTGTTTGTATGTGGTGCTGAGGATCAAACCCGGGCCGCACGCGTGCCAGGCGAGCGCACTACCGCTTGAGCCACATCCCCAGCCCAATAAAATTAATTTAAACATGATTTAATTATAAATGTAACAATTCACATTTAAAACATTTTAGGCGTTTTTTTTTGGGGGGGGGAATTTGAAATATGAAATTGTTCTCCATTACCCTTTTTTTACACACATATATAGTATTTAAATTTTTTTTCAAACAAAAGATAAATGAATTTTATTGCTTCAATATTTAATTTTTAAAAATATTAATAGTATCTGTAAAACAGCCTTTAAACTTTTTTTATGTATTTGTGGTGTTCATCATACATTCTAGACAATGCCTTGCAAAATTAAGTCTAGTCATAAAGAAATAGTGTCCACATATAAAGGGAAAAATTATTGTTAATACATGTCGCATTTGCTAACTTGAATTTACTGCAGATATAATTATAACATTTTTACAACTTCAAAGCATTTGGGATCTACCTGACCTAAAAATAAAAAGAGAGAAAAAAAAATGAATTCCCTTCTGCTAAAAATGAGGATCTTAGGGTCATCTCCCAGAAAAAAAAAAAAAAAAAAAAACTTTTCAAGTCAGAAATAATCAGAAGACAACCAGACATGCCAAAATAATAAATGGAATGTTAACTAAATGTCAATAATTGTGTACCTTAGAAAATATGTAGCCTCCACCATTCTACCCAATATCATCTTATAAAACTAATGCAATATTACTGAACAATATATTTTTTACTAATGAGCAAGGATATTATTTTACAGTCAAACTAACTGAGGATGACATCACACAAGCAACCACTAAAATCGTGCTCTAGAATGCCAAAAATTTCAAACACAGCTGCATATGAGACAGAAATTTCCACACTTGAGGAAATTTAAATTGCTGTTCTAGAATTTTTGTATGGTTGACTAGTTGTTTTAACATTAACTCTTTTAATGAGAACAATTAGAAAAGCTAGATGATTTTGTGAGTCTCTTAAAGTAATTAGAAAGTTCACAAGGCAGCAACAAGGGATTTGAGGGGCAGGTTTTAAGGGAAAAGCAAAAAGTGAGCCTCACATTTGGCTTTTCTTCCTTCAAGGCCATATGCCAGTTCCTTAAGAGCTGAGAAGCTGAGCAGAGCTTACAGAAGATTCACAGTTATGGGAAGGCTAACACTCAAATACAGGTACCAGAAAGAAGGAGAAGACCTGGTGGTTTCTCCAGGATTTCAGTGAAGATAGCCCCTATAAGGTTATGCTTATAGTAGAACCATCAAAAATTGCCTGAAAAAATTAAAGTGAAATAAATACACTGTGAGGCAGAAAGTTGAAGAGTTATCCCCTGCAATCCAGTGTTAAAGGAAATACCAAAGGGATTTTTTTTTGGCAAAAGGTCTAAAATCACAAATAGAAGAAAGAAATCTAGTAACTAAACAGCAAGGGACAATGTAAGTATGTGGCTAAATGAAAATGCGTATTGAATATAAAAATAATATTAGTATTTTGTGGGATTTTAAAATACATGTATAATTAAGAGAGAGGGAACTCTGTATCTGTCAAAACTCATAGAACCTTACAGCATCAAGGACAAATCTTTGATGCACGCAATTCAAAAAATCAATTACAATATCATGGTCTTCAAGTTGGAATGTAGACTGAGGCCAAGGAAGTTTGTTATGAATGTGATAACTTCTCGGAAGGAAGACAGGGGTACCTGAGAAGCAGTGGGAAATGGTTAACTGTAGGACGAAGGACTATTGGATCTGTACATAATACACTATTGGATCTATACATATCAGATCTATACATAAGCACTGTGGTAATTGATAAAAGTTTATTTTTTTCCTAGGGGAGTAGAGTTAAAGAACCCTGATACTAGTATCCATGTATACTGGGATTGAGCAAATAAACACATAAATGAGGGATAGTGAGAGCCAAATTTCTTACTGTTGCAAAGGGATGTTAGATAAGGAAGGGCCAAAAACTAGGAATGAACCATATGGTACAGTCAAGAGTTAGAGACATCAATATGAATTCGCATTTAGTTTAGTATAGAATCAGATGATGACTTAGGCAGCATGAATAGTTATGACCTGTGTTCACACCACAGATGTCACCTACCTGTCTGTTGAGAAGGCGTGAAAGCAACAACACCCCAGTAGCAACAACCATGCCCAGCATGAAGATCCTGTTTCCTATTGTCATATTCCAATAAAAGGAATAGAAGTCACTGAAGAAATAGCTATTTCTAGGGATGAAGTGGAGAATATAAAAGAAAAGTCTGAATTATTTTGTAACATCAGAAACTAAGGAATTATTCAAAGATTAAAACAGTGGGATATGTCAAGAGGGACATAGGTACCAACTAAAAGAACTCCTAATGACCATAGCTGAAACAACTTGAACAAGATAATGCAATATTAGATGATAATCCAAAGAGTAAAATAAATGTCAAGGAGCTCATGCTGATATAACATATGATTAAATGTGAAATAATAGAGCAATTTCCCATTCAGAAAAATTAATTTGCATGTAGCTTTGCCTTTTAAAGAAGAAGCATGGCTCCCTATTCTTTAAATGTTCACTCTGCATGGTATCCTCCCTTTAAAGAAGGTATGAAAAGGCAAAGAAACATGGCAAATGGTACTTTAACAGGATGATTAAGATTGGCCTTCTTAATAATAATAATAATAATCAATATCACTACTAATAAAATCCTTTGACATTGATGAAAAAGGCATTTTATATCTGTTATTCCTATCCAAAACTACACACTATGTTTAATAATGAGAAAACTGTCAGGCAAATACAAATTGAAGGACAATAAAAATTATATCTGGCCTGTGCTACTCAAAATCTCTAAGGTCATCAAAAACAATGAATTCTGAGAAAACTTCTACAGGAGTCTAAAGAGACAAGACAAGTAAATAAAATGTGTCTCCTATAAAAGCCTTTGGAATATGAAAAGAAAATGATTTGAGCAAAAGCTAAGAAAATCTGAAGAAGTACAGACTTAACAGTGAGTCAATATTGATTCATAAATGGAGATAAAGTAGCATAGTATAAGATGGTATCAAGAGAGGGAACAGGGACTGCAGTACATGGGAAGTTTGTGATATTCTTGTAATGTTTGTGTTGACTTAAACTATTCTAAAACAAAAGTTTATAAAATGTTCAAAAATACATAAATTACTAGGGAACAATAGTATGAAAGATGGTGAGCAAATGGAGTCAAAATTCTCTAAGTCCGTGTATCTTTTGAGAAGTAGTAAAACTACTGACTTATATTAGACATTTAGAAGTCAAGGGTAATCTCTTGGTTATCCACCAAAAGAAGACAGAAAGGCTGTTTAAGTAAAGCTATAAGTATGGAGCTTAATGGTAGAATACGCACCTAGCATGCATAAGGCCCTGGGTTCCATCTTAAACATATGGGTAAAAAATGCTAAATCAGTAACACATTCTTATGGGAGAAAAATCATTAAAAATAAAATAGTTAAGACTGATGAATTCAGAAGGCAACACTACCCTGTAAATTAAAGAATAAAAAAAGTTTCATCTAACTTTAAACAGATTAGTAATTATTAAATAACATGAAATTACAAATATTTGTTTTTATTTGTCCATTAAATAGTCATTCCATATGATGCAACTCAATACATTAAAAACTGAAACAAATCACAAGGATTGTCATACTGGATTACAAATGTAAATGAATGTTACTCACAAGAGACTCACCCTAAATATAAGGATGCAGAAAACCATAAAGTCACAGAGGTGGGGAGAACTATTGCCATGAAGAGCATCCCTCTAGAACTCATGATGAAATTGAATCCCAATCATTGTGGTGGTATTAAGAGGTAGAGACTTTGGAGAATGATTAAGTATAGAGCCCTTATTAATGAGTTAAATTTTTTATAAAAGAAGATTTTATATATTTTTTTAATTGTCAATGAACTTTATTTATATGTGGTGCTGAGAATTGAACCCAGTGCTTCACACATGCTAGGTGAGCACTCTACAACTGAGCCACAATCCCAGCTCTAGCTGTGTGAACTTGAGAGTCATTCTCTAAAATGTAGTGTTCAGAACTCACCCCACTGTGTTGTTATCAGGCAATATGTAGCATTTTGAGTTCAGTGCTGGATTCAAAGTGATTGATCAATATTGGCTATTATCCTCATGGTTTGCAATAATCAAAGCTAGTGGATGAGGAAAAGTAGATGGAAAAAAACGAGCACACCACTTTGAGCAGAAAACCTGCATTTTGTTTGCCTCAGTTGTGGAGGATGAAGGAAATCATTCACCAGAGTTTGCAGCCTTCCAGTCTCTCCAGTTACTCCCTTGGAAATGGAGATTAGAAGAATGGTTAGTCTGAAACTTTATGTCTTTAAAGGAAACTCAGTTTCCCCATGTAATCAAAATTTGCCAGTGTGTTTTTTCTGTGGTAAGCCAACTAACTTGGATAATTAAATGTTTCCTACTTCTTTTCTTGGTATTTTAAGCAAAGGGCTCAAGCTCTGGGAAGAACATGGATTTCTTTACTCTGAATTTCTGGCAAAGAGAGGTATGAACCAGCGCTTATGGGAAATTTTCCACCCATTCTTTGCTCTCACTGTTCAACACTAAATCCTAAGATGGAGTTCACTGTCACTCTACCATTGGCAGCCAACACCTCCAGTGGCTAAACACCTTCAGCTTTCCTTTCTTTGTCTGCCCTTTTAACTGTTTATCTATATTTCTCACCCTTCTCCTAAAAAGAAATCAGAACTGCATGAAATCATGACATTACAATAATATTTTGCAGCAATCCCTAGAAAATGAAAAATAGAAAGTGGGTTCTTCTTCCAGTTTTATATTTTACCTGGAATACAAGTCAAGGAGCCCTATATTTTTCTCCTTCCAACAACATTGATTGTTACAGATTCTTGTAGATTCTGGTTCAATCTTATTTATGCCTATTTTCAAATTCTTACAATTACTTATTGATGGAGACAATGGTAAGATAATGCTGAAGTAACAGTAACCAGCATCATTATAGTATTGGTAGTAATAATTAGCCATAGACCCTGGAGTCTTGTTGCTTAGCTGTAGACTGTTGAAAGAGAGGTTGCCTTCGTTTTTGTTTTAGAACTTTACTGCACTGTGGAGGACTCACAAGTAATAGAGGAAAATTACCCACAACTTTACTATAATGAATATAGATGGAACATTGAACACAACTGAAAAATATTTTTGAGTATATAAGACTCATTTAATAAAGTTTACTTTATTCTGAAACATAAAATTATTAAAAATCCTAATATTGAAATTACACAATGAAATAAAGTTGGATTATCAATAACCACGCAATTAGATAAAATCCAAATGCTGTATATTAAGCAATTATTTCTGGATAATTACTGAATAAAAGAAATACTTTGAAAGTTAGTAAATATTTGAATGACAATGAAACAATCTGTCAAAACTTGTGAGATATATCTAAAATGATAAATTAAGCATGTTTATACCAATAAATCTGAGACTTTTCATAAATGAAGAACTCCTCATATAATAGAGTTTATGAAAATGGATGCAGGAAGAAATAGAAAAATAAAGAGTTATGTGTCCAATTTAAAAAGCACATATATAATTCAAAGCCTCTCTTAAAAGAAAATATTAGGCTATCTTAGCTTCTGCTATAATATTTTGAACATAAAAAGTAACGGTGAATTTGTACAACTATCCCATAGCATAGAAAAATTTAAAAAAAAAATCTCAAATTCTAAGGTAAATAACTTTGATATAAAAGCCTGATAAAAGCATTGCAAGAATACCAAATTATAAGCTAATCTATCTTAACCTACCTTTTAAGAACAGATACAACAATTCTAAAGAAATTATTAGCAAAAGAATTCACAGTTAATATAAAAAATCAACTGTATTTTTTAAATTTAGTAATGAATAGGTGCAATTTGTAATTAAAAACACAGTGTCATTTACATTATCAACTTAGAAAAATGACATAATTATAAAACTGCCCAGATATGTACAAAATGTATAAGAAGAAAGTCACAAAACTCTAGTGAAGGAAATCAGAGAATTAAATGGATGGAATAATTCCATGTTCATGAATAAGAAGTTTCAATATTGAAAAGATATCAATTCTTTCTAACTCGATCTATAAATTTAATATGATTCAAATCAGCATTCCAGCAAATTATGTTGTAGATGTTACAAAACTGATTCTGAAGTTTATAAGGACAGGCAAATGACTCAGAATACCCAACTTTATACTTGATACTTTAAGCAGAACATACTTGGAAGACTTACACTACTTGACTTCAAGCCCTACTATAAAGCTGTACCTATCAAGACAGTATGCTGATGTGGGAAGAACAGAGGAATATATCAATGGAAGAGAACTGTGAGGCCAGAAATAATCCTAAGTAAGTACAGATCTTTGACAAACAAGCAAAGACAATACTATGAAGAAAATTTATCTTTTCAAGTGGTGCTAGAACAACTGGACATCCATGTGTCCAAAAAGCAATCTGTAAGATAAGCAAGATTACACAAAAGTACAAAGCACTGTTAAGAGAAACTAAAGGAGCTACATCTCTCACATATTCAACTTCATACAGACACACAACAATAATAGGCATATAAATAAAATTTCATAACTTTCCTTATTATTTTCTCTATTCCTTATAACCTTAGAAGTCAGACTTATCTTAAAATTTCTTTAGTCAGATTTGGTGATGACCTTTGTGATTGACACTTGAAGAACTTCTTGGACTAACTAACATATTCACCTACTCAAGTTTTTTGAAAACATCTATACCAGTTATTTTTTGACTACTGAACTGTTTCACTTTTCAGATTCCTATACTAAATGCAAAACAAACTAAAATTGTATTTTTCAAATACATTTTAACAGAAAGAAGTACTCAGAAAAGGGAAGATTACAGAAGAGCAGAGCAGTTTAAAGACAAGGTTTTCATAAACAGTGCTCTACAAACTCTGCTTTCACACAAAATATATTTACTACAATCAATTCTCACATATTACAGTTAAACCACTTCCTACTTTTTGAGTCCCCAGAAGAAAAGGAGAAAAGTAAATCCTATTTAAAAAGTTAAGTTTTCAGGTGAAAAAAAAAAAAAGACAGCCACAGAGATCTTGCTCTCTTTTACATGGATTAAATCCCTTTGTAGTCTCCTCTCTGACCCCATTTTTCAATTCACAAATCAATTAAACTATCTTCTTAATCATCATAGATATTGGGGATACAAGGTTGTTGCCTAGTCATTTTTGTTTTCTGAATTTCTTATGAATTTCACTCTTTGAGACTCATGTTCTGTTACAGGCTATAGATTCTGTGGTACCCAAAGAGGAAATAACCATTTTTTAAATTGCCATTCTTTGAGGGATATAATTGTTACAAAGTTAGATATTTAAAAACCACACCTTCTGATCAGGTTCTTGAAATTTCACAGAGACTTTCATATCTGAAAGTTAGAAAATGAACTGTGTCTATGTCATCTAACCACAACATCTTGTAGATGAGGAAACGAAGTCTTCCTCTCCTCCATGGACAGCGTTATAAATAAAGAGTCTAGAATCTTGCCTCACTGACACAATTCTTCAAGTGTTATATTGTGGTGAATAAGAATCATTCATTTTCCCCTTGTCTTTGCTAAGTGAATGTTTCATTGTTCAGCTGAGCTGACAGAACAGATGAAGGCGAAAGAGGCAATACTCATGAGTACAGTTACTGATAAATAATTACAAGTACATTATAATTATTTAATTAAAATCTGCGCATGGGAAGAGATTATGAGTCTTTCGGCTTGCTACCTCATTTAGATGATACTAGTCATTAACCAATTTAGCTGGAGTCAGCTCCTAAATGTCCACATGCTCTACTTTATCTCTGAAACCTGTGCAGTCAGCAACCATGGCTGCATGCTCCGTGTCCCACTGCTGGTGAGGGCAGGCACGCTCCAACAGCTCAGGAGACACGTGGGTGTCTTAGCTGCCCACAGCCATCTCATAAGCCTTCTCTGCAATTCTGAAGGCTTTCCTTTGAAGCAGAGCCCAGATACAGATGTGTATCAAAACATTATATAGTATCCTATTAAGATATGCAATGGTAATACTTATTTTTATGTACCAGCAAAAAATAAGTTTAATTTAAAAAATACTGAAAACTCTGTCAAAAAATAGAAACCAATAGTTTGTCTGAAACTCTCTGAAGGTATTTCTTTTCTGATGTGTTTTAAGGAACTGATTTTAAGGTAAAAGGTTCATCTATATGTCAGTCCTGTATCACCAATCCCAAAGCCAACTCCATAGTAAGACTCCCAGGTATTAGACTTTACATCCTACATGGAAAGTAAAAAATCTCAAATTTTCACATTTCCATTAAGGAAAAGAAAAAGAAATTATACTATAATTTTACTATAGGAGAGAATGTTGAGACAAGAGTTAAAAAGAAGAGTGATTTTAATTTGTTATTTGATGGGTGTCCCTTTCACTGTCTCTTGGTTTCACTTTGATAAGTCATTTGCGTTATTCTTCTCTGGCCCAATTCTCCAGATTCACCTAGTTTCTAAAAATGTAACAAATTACTCTGTTTCTAAAATCAATTTGAAGTAGGACATACTAGCAAATCAATAGAGTCCCTTAGGCTCAGAAAAAATGAGATTAGAACTGTGATGAAGTAGATATTTAATAAAAATTAAAATGTGATTCCTGAACTCTGAGCTACCTCCTTGAAAATGTAATATGAGGCAGCTACTCAAACTGGAAATTCAACTCTGGGAATTTGAGAATGAATAATAATTTTGAAATTGTATGTGATCTAATGAAATTATAAGAACAGGACTCATGACTTTCAATGCCTCCCCAAACTATAAATCCAGGAGCATGAAATTTTCCAGACAGTGTGGAACACACGGAACACCAAATATACAAAAACCCTCTTGAAGTGCTTCCTTTGTCTAAACCCCTGATGTGATACAGGAAGCCATTCTACCCATCTAGGAGAATCAGATCTGACTAAGTAAGATGTAGGAAGGATTAAGTAGTAAGATTCAGACCTTTATTATCCATTTTAATAATTACGTATAGATATGTAGAATCATGTCTTTCCCTATGAGTCACTTTGTTTATAAAAATCTATTTCCTTCTGCTCTTGCTAAATGTTTAAAGCATCCAGGAACCAAACTAGATTCTGCATCCGGCTATGAACTTATGGTATGTCCCTCACCTGGAATATCTCCTTTTTAAATACCTTTGAATCTCTAGATCATCAAATTTCTAGATCAATATATAGATATATTGATAATTCAATATGTTGTTTCTGGAATTGGCTTTATTAGCAAATTCATTAAGATAGAGTCCTTTGCCTTAATGTCTTGTATTGTATTGCAAGATTATTAACTTTATTTACAAGGAAATTTTTTATACCACTAATTCTGTGAAAATAAAATAATCATAGTTATTTTATGGTTCAAAGTATTATAATTTAATTTTGAGTATGTTAACACTCTTCTCTGGCTTCCTTTTACTACTCCTTACTACCAATGGCTCAAACAAATGAAACTAAAACAATTTTAGTTTATGTGTTATAAGTCATAATTTTTAAATTATAATGTTGATCACACACTGTTATTTTAAATGTTGTTTATATCAAAGTTGTTGCTGTCTCTATGAGTGAAGGGAGAGCAATTAAGCAAACAGGTGGGCAATTTATCAATCATCTTGAGGGTTGGGTATTATGATGTGGCTTTATTAATTTTGTATGCTATTTCATGCATTCCTAAGGCAGGTACAGGAGGACTGTTTATGCATAAGAACAAAACAATTCTAGAACAAAATATAAGTAGTTCTTAAATCATCTAGTATTTTGAATTTTTCCTACATGATGTGTCATAGTGAAATATATCGATAATTATGTTTGGCTACATGTTTAATTTGATCACAGCACTTAGTTAATACCAAAAAAATTACTAGAAAATAATAAAAGACATAAATTGTTATTAGAAAGACAATTGTCATAATTTGACATTGCATGCATTTCTGTATTATCTCATCTCCCTGACTTGAAGAGGGGTAGCGCCCTGAAAGAAGCAACTGTTTTCTCATTCTTGTTTATATCTCAGGAGTCCCTTCTCAGATCCTCAGCTCTAGTAAATATGCATTAGGGAATTGCTAAAATGAATTATATTAAAACTCCCTATGTTATGAATGATAAACTTCAAAATATTCCAGGTAAATAATCCAAATTGCCAAAGTAAAATCTCATTAAAGCCATGAAGGTTCTAATTTATAAGGTACATACCTAAACTCTGTTACAAAAACATTCAAGCATATAGTTTCCAATCTAAATCAAATATATCACAGAAACAGGGTTTCTCCTCCAGATAACCCACCCAGAACATTTACCCATTTCTGAAATAATGCTGCTTTGGAAATTTATGAAGTTAGATTCATTAGCATGCAAGAGATTAGCTGAGCCAGAAAGAAAGAGTGCATGTCCTCTTAAACCCTTAAAAACAAATAAGCAGGAGGAACACTGCAAAAAAAAAAAAATGTACCTAATACCACAATGGATCTCTTACATATGAACTGAATTACAATTTCTGAAATACCACTACATACTTTTTTGCTTCTGGGGTTGACTTTTTCTAATGTAACCTCACAAGAGATGCTATCACATCACTTTCTACATGGGATCTGCACACAGTTGTTAAAGACCTTTAAATCTAATGTGCACTGACCTCCTGAACATTTGCTCTCACTGGTGGTTTCCAATTTCTTCTATATCAAATGGTGACCTTAACATTCTGTCTCACGAATATAACTATGAGAATGAGCTGACATGATAAATGACTATACTCGCAACCCTTGGTAATATTTTTTATTTTTCAGAGAATCAGTTGATGGTTTGGTCTTTCCAGTTTCCTTTTCACTTCCCCATATTAACTATCATTTTATTGTTAATGTGCATATACACTAAAAGAAAATGAAATAGTTGAATAATTTAATTAACAAATGTAACCTCCGTGTTTCATGTTATAACACTATTGATTCTCAACTGTCCTTCCTTGATTATCATCAATATCAGAACAGAATTTTCCAGCTTATGAAAATAAAAGTTGAGACTCACCCATCAGGTTGTCCCACACAAATTACCTGTACTGCCTGAAGGATCATTTATTTAAGGATCATTTTTACTTACCAAGATTTAAGCAACTCTAGTAACATTTGGTATTTGGTGCTGCAACCCATCTATTGACTTAGGTGAATTTGTAGCTATATGTCTGCCTAAATAAACATGCAGCTACGAAATAGAGAAATAAGAGTTTTAACATTAATGAGGATTTATTTGAGGGACATTAAAGACTTTCCATTATTTGAACACTAAATGACTAAACTAGATATTTTCTAAATTATTAATATTACCATTTGGGTATAATCTTTAGAACATTTTACAGTCTAAAACAATTGAGATTGTTGTGTGATCATTAAACTTTACCGAGTTAAAGCATTTTCTCAATGTCTAATACACACCCAATAAATAACTTAACGTTACTTGACAAAGACAGCCCAACATATATTTAGGCTATTTTGAAAATAATGGGAAAAAACTATTAATAGATGTTTTCTCTTGTGGGGTGCAGTGAATAGTAATTTAGGGCAGTTGAGAGCAAAGCAATTTAACATTTCCCCTGTTGGTTCCTTTGACCTACTAGTTTAGAGGTCTTTGCAACACCCTTGAGCTTTTTCCTCAGGATAAAGTCATAGTTGTTATCAGTGTCAAAACAGCTATTTTGCTATCAGGTTCTACCTCTCTTTTTTCAGGTATTTTTAAAATATCATTTGCATATCCAAGAACAAAAAAAAATAAGTATATACACACATATAGTTAGTTTTTAAAATTTCTTTCAACATATCATCTCTTGGTTGAAGTTGTTATTGCTCAAAAGAATGATGCCCTCTAAGACGACCTGGTGTAATGGCCTCTGCATCTGATGAATACCAGTGTATGTTACATTTATTTCAAACTGTACAGTCATGGTTTTGGTTTGTCTCTCCAGTGTGGGTCACCTACCATTATCTGGTCATCTCATTGTCTATAACCACTTCCTGCATTAACAGAGTAAGGGTATATTCATGAAAATAAGTTTTTAAAGAAATCAAATAAACATCTACTATAAATAATTATCAGGAAGTAAACAATTCAATTTCATTTAAGGCTTCTCTGAGTCCTTTTATGCTCTGGGTTTGCGGTTGACTGCATATTTTTATGACTCATAGCCTAAACCAAATTGAAGTTTAGTTCAATAAAAAGTGCTTTGAGCTGGATTTAGCCAGCCTGGAGTACAGTTGTGGCTCTACCATTGCCTAACTGCAAATTTGGATAATTCCTGACATTTCCTGAATTTCAGTTTCCTTATCTGTCAGTGAAGTGGTTGGATTACATTATCTAAAACTTCTCCCTATCCAGAAAGCTCTGTGACTGAGAAAAGTCTAAGCAGAATTGAAAAAGAAAAAATATGGTTTGCCTTCGGTAAATTTCCATTTCCAGCTCCACTTTTACTCTCTTCTAAAGTGCCAAGTACATTCATGCTACTCCAGGTCCATGTGACATATGAATTGCTGACCTGAATTTCAACTGCAAACCTCTGAGCCATGGCAACGTATGTATCATTTAGAAATAACCCCAACCTCCCCAAAGCAAAACCTTTGCTGAGATTAAAGCTGTATTCAAATATATAATCTTCCTTATTGTCATTTCTCCTTTTTTTAATCCCCTTCAATAGTTCCAGAGTGTTTTGAAATAATACTAATATCCAGTGGTAGCAGACACTGCCATTTTCAATTTTTCCCCCCATTGGGAGTTGCAATTATGTTTCTTTCCCCTTCTTTAATTTTTTTTTTTTTACAAACAAAAACATGATAGATATCTTCTAATAGCAGAGACCAGAGTGCAATTATTAGGTCACAAAGTTTGAATAGCTTCAACTTTCCTAATTATTGCCAAAACACTTTCCAAAATGATTGTAACAATTATACTCTTAACAACAAATACGAGAGTGCTTCAGATTTTGGCAAATTTCTAGGAAAGACAGATATTTAATTTTTGGCAGTCTTATGAATATGAAACCTTGTCATTTAAAAAATTTGCATTTTCATTTCTTTGAATAATAGTAACTGAATATATGTAAATTTTTATTGGCCATTCAAGTTTCCTCTTTTGTGAAATGACTTTCTGTCACTTCGCATATTTCAGTTTGGTTTTTGGTCTTTTTTTAATGGATCCTAGGAGTTCTTTTTTTTTTTCTTATTTTTTTAAAAAAATTTGAGGCAGGGTCTGGCTAAATTGCTAAGCAAGCCTCCCACTGGTGATCCTCCTGTCTCAGCCTCCCAAGTCACTGGGGTTACAGGCATGCACCACCACATCCAGCTGGGAACTCTTTATGTATTTTCTCCTGCTTGTGTTTTCACCATCTTTATTCTCCAAGGATAAACAGAAGTTCTTAATTTTAATGGGATCCAATTATCAGTTTGGGGCTTGCACTTTTTGGATCCTGTTTTAAGAAAGGTCCCTACTTTCAGCACAAAAAGGAGGCAATTCGGTACAGTAATTTAAAACCGACTCAAGAGGTAGCCTACCTGAGTCAAATCATAGTAAGCTCTTCTTAGCTTGAGATACGGTGAATATTTTTTGCTTCCATCTCTTGACCTATGAAAGGAGGATGATATTAATGGCATATCTCTCAGGGTTGTTATGAATTTTAAATGAATTGGCATATGTAAAATGATTATCATGATACCCAGCACATAATGAGCAACTAATAAGTGTTTGATATTATTTTCTGCATATTTATTCTACCTGGATTTTAATTTTTTACATGTTACAACATAATAAACCAATGGATAGTTGTTCCACAGAAAAATAAACCAATTTCTATAAAACATCATTTATTGAATAATCCATCCTTTCTGTATTGCTTTGCTAGTGTTTCACATAGGTATATTCTACAATTCTCTATTCCATTTCATTGGTCTTATTTTTCTACACCTGTGTTTTAATAATTGTATTATGAACCTAATAATTCCTTTACCTTGTTATTCATCTTCAAAATTAGAACTTGGCTCTGAATACAATTTGGAGATTATTTATCAAATTTAATAAACTCCGTGTATTTTAATTGGAAATGCACTGAATTTGTAAATTAATTTTGGCAAAATTTACGTGGTTTTGGTACCTCTGCCACTACCATCATGAGCATAAAGGAACACTCCCTAAAAATATGTTTCCTCATAATTCATTTCAGATGGGATTCTTTTTCACATTGGTCTGCTTACAAGTCATATGATGTTTCCTAGCTACAACAGAACCTGGAAACATGGGTTTTGCCTCCTGCCTTTGGGAGGTCATAGAAGAGAATGACAGTTCCATATGACAAAGGTGAACTTTATTTACTTATCCCAATATGTCATTTTTAAATAACTAAAGAAAAAAGAAACTTTTGTTTCTTCCTTCAAAATCTTATAAATTTAATTTCTTTTTTTTAATTTTTTTATTGTTGGTTGTTCAAAACATTACAAATTTCTTGATGTATCATATTTCACACTTTGATTCAAGTGGGTTATGAACTCCCATTTTTACCCCATATACAGATTGCAGAATCACATCAGTTACACATCCATTGATTTACATATTGCCATACTAGTGTCTGTTGTGTTCTGCTGCCTTTCCTATCCTCTACTATCCCCCCTCCCCTCCCCTCCCCTCCCCTCTTCTCTCTCTACCCCCTCTACTGTCATTCATTTCTCCCCCTTGTATTATTTTTCCCTTTCCCCTCACTTCCTCTTGTATGTACTTTTGTATAACCCTGAGGGTCTCCTTCCATTTCCATGCAATTTCCCTTCTCTCTCCCTTTCCCTCCCACCTCTCATCCCTATTTAATGTTAATCTTCTTCTCCTGCTCTTCATCCCTACTCTGTTCTTAGTTACTCTCCTTATATCAAAGAAGACATTTGGCATTTGTTTTTTAGGGATTGGCTAGCTTCACTTAGCATAATCTGCTCTAATGCCATCCATTTCCCTGCAAATTCTATGATTTTGTCATTTTTTAATGCAGAGTAATACTCCATTGTGTATAAATGCCACATTTTTTTTAATCCATTCGTCTATTGAAGGGCATCAAGGTTGGTTCCACAGTCTTGCTATTGTGAATTGTGCTGCTATGAACATCAATGTAGCAGTGTCCCTGTAGCATGCTCTTTTTAGGTCTTTAGGGAATAGACCGAGAAGGGGAATAGCTGGGCAAATGGTGGCTCCATTCCCAGCTTTCCAAGAAATCTCCATACTGCTTTCCAAATTGGCTGCACCAATTTGCAGTCCCACCAGCAATGTACAAGTGTACCCTTTTCCCCACATCCTCGCCAGCACTTGTTGTTGTTTGACTTCCTAATGGCTGCCAATCTTACTGGAGTGAGATGGTATCTTAGGGTGGTTTTGATTTGCATTTCTCTGACTGCTAGAGATGGTGAGCATTTTTCTTTACTCAAAATACTTTACTAGGAAGGTAGAAAAGTACTGAATAGAAACTGCAATAATGTGTCACTTTGTCTCATTCTAAAGAGAATGATTTTTACATTTCAACATTAGATTTGTTTGTTATGTATTTTTATAGATAATATTTATATTGCTGAGATTTCCTTTTATTTATTTATTTACTTTGGTTTATTGGGTTTTTTCCCTAAACAAAGAAAGGAATATGAATTTGATCAAAATGTTTTACATCTATTGAAATGATATATTTTTTTTGTCTTGGTGCAGGAAAATATTAAATTTTATTATTAGACTTTCCAATAACAAATAATTATTTCTTTATGCAAACACAACTTTGCATGTGTTAAATGTATCTATACATATAAACATATCTATACTTATAAACATAAACATACATAGATATATATATATATATATATATATATATATATATATATATATATACAGATACATATATGTATATAGAAGTACATAGAAATAATTATAATACTTTGTTGGACTCTGTTTGCTGGTGTATTATTAAATACATTTTCCATATTAATTGGTAAATTTGCTTATGATCTTTCATGTGCTAATAAAAAAAAAGAGACAAGAAGTTTAACACATATAATCCCAGCAGCTTGTAAGGCTGAGGCAGGAGGATTTCGAATTCAAAGCCAGCCTTAACAAGTTAGTGAGGCCCTAAGCAACTCAGTGAGACCGTGTCTTCAAAATAAAACAAAACAGGGGATGCGGCTCAATGGTTAAGTGTCCCTGAGTTCAATCCCTAGTAATACCAAAAAAAAAAAAAAAAAGTTTATTTAAACAAGATACTTAAGGGGAAAACTATTTAGAATTTTTTAGAGTGATTTAGCCCTACTTAAAGTCAGATTGCCCTATACGTAACAACTATGTACAAAATAATTATAAAATTGCCTTTGATTCTACAATAATAAATTTAAAAACACTAAAGGTCTGCAATCGAACAGGGCATAAAAGTATTTTCTTGTTGTTTTTGTTGTTAAAGCAGTGAAAGCACAATACCTTATAGAATACATAGATAAGAACTAAATGAGCATGCTACTGTTGCAGAAATGAGATATTTTCACACAACCACTATTTTTCCCCATTCCATTTCCACCTGATATCAATCAGAATGTATCATCAGCCAATAGTTTTTCTTTAATGCAATAAAATGGTGCAGAAACACCAATTAATTAATGTACAATAAAGGAATGGGAAAGAGAAAAATGAAAGTATACAGAAAGGAATACTATAGTGGTTAGGATGTGGTTAGAACTAAATTGCAGTTTTCTAATTGAGAATGTATTCTGTAAAAACAGCCTCAACAACCCCCTCCCCCCTAAAAAAAAAAAAAAAAACCAGACTTCTGGAGTCAAGTAGAAGGTTCCAATTTTTAACAGACACCTCCTGTCTGGGGCTGGATTACATCAATTGTAGCTTCATCTTCAGTCCCCAACCATGCAAATGTGTCTGTTTCATTGATTAGCTACCTGTCAAATTGGAATTTAACCTGCTTCATTGAAATAATCCTGTCATTTCCAATATGTTTTTATTAGTTTACTAAGTAGTATTTGCCTCTTATTATTAAACTGCACTACAGAACTATCCTGCACCATCACCTTCAAATTAATATGATCCTTGTTCTCAGATTTGACACCTTCCTTGAGCTTTTTATTGGTGATGGCAAACACAGGAGTCCACTCACTAAACAGGTAACAGGGCCTCGCCAAACCAGCATACAAACAGCATCAGGAGTGGTAGAAGGTGGCAATAGTGGTGGTCTTGTGCTGATCTTGGTACCACAATTATTATAGCTTCAGAAACAACAAGGCCATAATTAGCCCAATTTTATGCATCACTTCAGATTCCCTTAGACAGCTCTAGAGTTTTACCTTTGGCCAGTGACAATTCAAACCCACCAATATAATATATCCCTGAAATTTAGGGCTTTGCCCACCATTTCCAAATTTGAACAATGAGTGATAGGGCGTGAGACCTTGCATCCTGGAGCTACATACAGCACATGGGGCTGCATCGTGCAACCTAGAAATGCTGGAATTTTACCCTATGGGACAAATTATAACCAATGGAGAACAAGTGATAAGCTGGAGCCAAGCAAAACTATTTCCTCTCTTTCATTCTGTTCTAACAACTGTTCCAAAATAAAAATGCTGTTTAATTAAAAATTTTAACTGCATGGATTATTGGGGATCATGTGATATTACAGCATCTATTAATTGTGTCAAGTTTAATAAAGTTAAATAAAATATTCTCAAATATTATCATTACTTTAAGGTGAAGGCATTTAAAATCATTTCTTTTTTAGATGGAATGTACACTATTGTTCTTTACAGTCACCCTACAGTGCAACATCACATCAGAAATTATTACCCAAACTAACTATAACTTAGTACCCACTGATCAACCTTCCCACCCTCCTCCTACTCTCTCCAGACTCTAGCAACCATCATTCTACTACCAACTCTGTGGGATCAACTTTTTTGGATTCCACATGAGTAAGATCATGCAGTACTTTGCTCAGTTCACTTAACCTAATGATCTCCAATTCATTCTTATTGTGGCTGAATAGTATCCCCTTAGGTATATGTACCACATTTTCTTTTATCCATTCATCAGATGATGGACAAACTTCAGCTGTTTCCATTTCTTGTCTATGAAGTGGTGTCTGATAAACATGGGAGAGCAGATGTCTCCTCAAGATATTGATTTTATTTTCTTCAGATAAATACTCAGTAGTGGAATTTCTGAATCAAAGGGTAGTTTATTTTTAAATGTTTGTGGGACTTGAACTTGCATACTGTTTTTTCGCAGTGCTATAATAATATAATATAATTCACATTACCATCAAAATGTACAAGAATTCCCTTTTCTCCACAACCTCACAGGCACTTGGTACCTTGTATCCTTTTGATAAAAGCCATTCTTAATGGAGCAAAGTGGTAATTCACTAAAGTTTTGAACTGCATTTCCCTTATGATTAGTGATATTAAGCATTTTTATATACCTGTGGGTCATTTGTATGCCTTCTTTTGAGAAATCTCTATTTAGGTCTATTAACCATTTTTTTTAAATTGGATAAGTGTTTTTCTTTCTTTTTTGTTTATATTTTTGCTACTTAGTTTTTGGAGTTCCTTATATATTTTAGATATTAACCATTTGTCAGATGTAAAGTTTGCAAACAATTTCTCCTATTCTGTAGTTTGTCTCTTTACTTTTTTGTTCCTCTTCTTGTGCAGAAGCTTTTGGGTTTAATGCACTTCCATTTGTCTGTCTGTGTTTGTTTGCTGTGTTTAGGGGGTCATGTCCAAAAGAGTCTTCTTCCATCCCAATGTCCTGAAGCATTCCCCTTATATGTTCTTCGAGTAGTTTCATAGTTTTAGCTGTTCCATTTAAGTCTTTTGAGTTATTTTTTGTAATTTGTGACAGAAAGGGGTATAATTTAATTCTTCTATATGTGAATTCCCAATTTTCCAAACCCACTTATTGAATAGACTGTCCATTCTCCAAAGCATGTTCTTAATATCTCTAATAAAACTTTTCACCTTACATGCCTCACTGTCACCTCTCCACTGAAAATAACTGGCATAAAGTTTGTACTTTTTTCACTTAGTAGTAGATCCATAATATAGGTTTTGAGAAAATTCACTTTAATGACTACATCATATTTCATTGTTCATGTATACCCATAAACATCCCCTACTGTTAAACATATGTGTTAGTTCTACTTTTTGTTATGTATAATGCCACATTTTCGATTTATAGATGATATGGCTCAGAAGCTGCTATGGTTTAATGTAGCCCCCAAAGTTTACATTTTGGAAATAATCTACTCATTCATACACTGACAGTATTTGGAAGTGAGACCTTAAAGAGGTAATCAGGCTTAGAGGAAGTCATGAGGGTGGGATCCCCATATCAGGATTAGTTGCTTTATAAGAAGAGGAAGAGAGATCCGAACTTGGGTATTGCTGCTCTAGTGCCATGTGACACTTTTCCCTACGTTGTGATGCAGCATGAAGGTCCTCTACAGAGGCCAGTACTGTGATATTGGACTTCCCACCTTTCAGAATTGTGAGAAATAAATTTCTTTTTCTTATATGTTCCTCATTTTGTGGTATTGTTACAGCAACAGAACACAGACTAACACAGAGACCAAGAAAATTCTTCTATAAATAACTGTTCTAGACTTTTTGGTTTATATTTTCTCTGTTGAAACTATTCAATTCTGCCATGGTAGCACAAATTCAGTCATGGAAATTTGTAAATAAATGAGTATGACTGTGTTCTAATTAAATGTTATTTACAAACATGGGCAATGAGTCATATTTGTCCAAGTGGCCATAATTTATGATGCCTGATATAGTTGTCTGTAAGTCATCTAGATAAGATAGTGCAGGAAATTTTTAATTCAAAATAAATCCATAACAGTTCAGTCTTTGATACCTTATTTTTCCCATTGTTATTGACTAATTTTTGTTCAACTTTTTAGGTAACATGGATCTTGTCTTCTGAACCCCTCTAAAAATCTCTAATTGGTGCAATAAGATCATTGATGTTCAAAATGAATACTGACATGCTTGGATAAAAATCTACCATATTTATTTCTGTTCTGTATTTTCTTTCTTGTTCTTTGTTCCTGTTTTTGCCTTCTAGTCTCTGTCTTTTGAGGTTTTAATAAACCATCTTTTATGATTTCATTTCTCTCCTTTTCTTAGCATATTAATTATACTTTCTTCTGCCAAAAAAAAATTAGTGATTTACCTGAAGTATGTAATGTGTATTTATCAGTTGCAAATAACCAAATGCCACTTCACTGATGGTATAACTTTTAACAAAAATTAATCCTAATTCCTCTCTCCTGTGTTTTGAATCATTGCTGTCACTCCTTTCACTTATATATAAGTATACATGAATGTATACACACATAAGATATATAAATATATACTAGTATGCTTAGTCAAATTATTGTTGCTTTTATGCTACTACAGAAGATCCCCAACTTATTATGGATGGTTTTACTCATGATTCTTTTTTTCACGATGCATGTCATATCTCTTAAGCTCCTTGGCTCTTCTGTTCTATATTTGGCAGTCTGTGTTCTCTTTGCTTTTCAGTTTTGAAGGTTCCTATTAATATACCCTCAAGTTACAAGATCCTTTCCCTCATCTCTGTCTATTCTCTTAATAAGCCCAACAAAGGCATTCTTCATTTCTATTACATTTATTTGACTCTAGCATTTCTTCTTGATCCATTCCTGGGCTCTTCATTCCTCTGCTTACATTGCCCATATGCTCTTGCCTGCTGGCTCCATTGTCCATGAGAGCACTTTGCACAGATGTGTCAAATTCCCAGTGTTTTAATCAGCTTTTTTGCTACTGTGACTAAAAGACCCAACCAGCACAACTGTAGAGGAGGAAAAATTTATTTAGGAGCTCATGGTTTCAGAAATCTCAGTCCACAGACAGCTGGCTCCATTCTTCAGGGCTTAAGGTGAAGCAGATTATCATGGCAGAAGAGTATAGAGGAGGGAAGCAGCTCAAATGATGATCAGAAGCAAAGAGAGAGACTCCACTGGCCAGATACATAATATATACCCCAGAGCCACACCCCCAAGCCCCACTTCCCCCAGCCACACCCTACTCGCCTTCAGCTAACACCCAGTTAATCTCATCAGGGTATTAATTCACTGATTGGGTTAAGACTCTTAAGAACCCAATGATTTCTTCTCTGAACCTTCTTGCATTGTCTCACAAATGAGTTTTTTTGGGGGACACCTCACATCCAAACCATAACACCCAGTGCAGTCATTCCAATGTCTCTGCCATGTCGTGCTCTGGTGTTGACTCCTTCTCTTCAAATTATACTTTTGGCTTTTGATTATGTATTACAATCTTTTCTTGATAGCTGAACATAGACACCATATGAACAGATGAAAGAAAGTGTTTATAATAGGTCTTTGGTAATGTGCTGAGAGATGCACTGGGAGGGGAAACTTTCTATGTTCCTGTGCCGAGGTCTCTTGGTGACCCTGGGCCTCTGGACTGTTGACATCACAAACATTTTTCAGGTCTTTGACTCTCCTCGAAGAGGAACAGGATGACTGTACTTCACTGAGGCTGGGTATTTCCCTTTCCTCGGGTCAGGTGGGTTCTGTTAACTAGTTTCCCTTGAGGTTAGGCCTTGTTTAAAAGAACAGAATGTTCTGATATATTCTGAAGTATTACTTTTTGCTTTTCCCTATCTAAACTTCAAGAGGATTTTTCTCTGATGTTTTCTTGTGTGAATCCAGTTGAACTCTGAGAGGTAAAACACATCTGTGTGAGGGTGTCCCTTTTTGACTGGGTTCCCCAGAATTGTTAAGCTTTCATTGAGCCTCCAGCAATTAATTCATCAATTACAGCCCAGATTTTCCTGCCCAGCATGGGTTCCCCTGGTGGTTTCCGCTCATAAGTCTCTGCCCCAGTGAGCGGTGGCTCTCTGTGTTCACCTCTCTGTCTCTCCAATTGTGGTGCATTAGTTTTTCCTGTGTCCTCAGTTTCCTTACAGACCCAAGAAGGGCTGTGGGGTTTCAGTTAGTTCAGCTTATTTTACTTGTTCTGAGGACAGTGGCAACTTTCAAGATTCTTACATGTAGGACTGGAATCAGAAGTCTTCTTTATTTAATTATGATAATTTATAAAATGTATTTTCTCAAAATCATCTTACACTTACATTTGCAAATTCATTAGCATAAAATGTACATAGAATTATATTGTTAACCTTCATATTTCTGATTTTTCACTATTAGTTTGTGTTCTTAAGTTTTCTTGATTTCAAGAAGAAAATTAAGCTAGATCACCCTGAAGGTTTAGAAAATTATTATTTTGAATGGATATATATTATTTCATGTTCATAGCAGTACTATAAGTAAAGATAAGATTACAGACCATCAGACATTCCCAGATTGGGATCTTGCCACTTCCCATCTATGTGACCAGGGACTAAGCTACTAACTTTGCATTAGTGTCCCTTCCTCCTCTCAGATAGATGTGACAATGCTGACCCTGTAGTGCTGAAATTAGGTTAAAATAAGATAGCAAATACATTCTAGTAATTAGCACAGTTTCTGAATCTTAAGAGAAATTCATGAAGTTTACCTTAGTAATGGGATATTTGTTTTCTTACATGTACATCCTCCTTTGTTCTTGTTTGACCAGAATAGGCGTTTGCTATTTTGACCACATTCCATGTCTTATACCCATCTCTTCTTGCTTTCTCTTATGACATTGTTACTGGCAGATCCATGCTTTAGCAGGTGACATCTGTAAGAATTTTCAACATTAAAACACAAAACAATTTGGAAAAGGTAGGCCTGCTAATCAGTAATTAAAACGTTTAAATATTTTCAGTACACAAGAGGATACAGCTATATTAAAAAGCCTTAAAAAAAAACTTGATCCTAATATTTGTTTTTCAATCTAGATCTTACCTGAGTATCTAATGAACTGGAGACTGACACTGTGTTAGTTTTCATTGCTGTGACCAGAAGATCTGAACAGAACAACTTAGAGGAGAGAAAGTTTGTTTTAGCTCATATTTTCAGAGGTACAGTTCATAGTTGGCCACTGCCATTGCTCTGAACCCAAGATAAGGCAGAACATCATGGTAGAAGGGTACAGTGGAGGAAAGTTGTTCAATTCATGACAGGCAGGAAACACAGAGAGATTAAATGCAAGAAGCCAGAAATAATCTAATGATTATTCCAACTACACCATGGCTACCTTCAGTTACCACTTACCATTGGTCCATTTAAATTATTAAACTATCAAATGCATTAATCCATTGCTAAGATTGCTGCTTTCATAATCTAACTATTTTGCCTGGGAATACACTTGCATTGTCTCACACACGAGCTTTTGGGGATTCTTCAGATCTAAACCATAACAAAAACTGATCAGAACCATGTCATGACTGCCTAAAACAATTGCTTGTAGTCTGAGGTTCTGGCAAAGCAGAAGTTAATCTTCTGCAAGAAAGTATTCCACTGGTCAGTGCCAAAACTTGCTTTTAACTAGAGGTTTTAATACGTACTAAATTATATTCAGTATATGTATTTGCCCATCATTGAAAATTCTATTACTTTTTTTTTTAATTTATTTTTGTTAGTTGTAATTGGACACAATATCTTTTTTTTGTTTTTTGATGTGATACTGAGGATTGAACCCAGTACCTTGCATATGCTAGGTGAGCTCCCTACCGCTGAGCCCCAGCCTCAGCTCCGTATTACTTCTTTTATATAAATATAAAAGTGAAAAATATTTAGACCAAAACATTAAGTAGCTATGTATGTAATGTTGCTGAGAGCCATTGCCAAGGAGGTATGACGCATGGCATGACCCAGGTCATTTGCAGTGACATTGCATGTAAGGTGACCTTGCTCAAGGAACAGGGCAGATCCAGGTTTAGGGTGTATCCTGCTGGGATTAGGGAGTATCCTGCTCCTTGGGTTTAGGGCAGTTCCAGGTTTAAGGTGTACCCTGCTGGGAATAGGGCATATCCTGCTGCCTCAGGCATGCCCGCTCCTTGAGTTCCCGTTGAGTTCTCACGGGATTCAGAGAGTATTTGGGATTCAGAGCCCGGTGGAGTGGGTGGATTTTGCCCAGAACGTGGATTTTGCCCAGAACGTGTTTGTAGAGTGCCGGAGTGAGTTCGGGAATAAAGAATTGCTGTTTGAATCTACAAGGCTGTGAGTGGCTCGTGATTTTGTGCCCAGCCAGACTGCGGCATTTGGTGGTCCGTATGCGGAACGTCTGAAACTTGGAGGTAAGTGAAATTGCTCGCTTCTGAGGGAAGGCGAGAGAATGGGTGACCATTTCAAAAAACAATGTGTTCTTGTTTTGATTTCTATTGTTTTTGTTTCAAGCTGCCTATCCCTAGAAATTTCTCAGGCAAACTGGGAAAAATGGTTAGCTAAAGGTTTGAAGTTTGTCGGCCCTGAGAAGAGAAAATTGATAACAACGATTTTTTATTCCGTTTTTGTTTCATTCAGTTTCGGTTTTGTTTTGTGTTATTGCATTGCGTTATCTTTATAGTAGATTAGAAATTAGTAAAACACAAACCGAAAAGGTGTTAAGTAAATTGTTAGAGGTTCAGACCATGGAGAAAGACATTTTAGATCAAGCAAAAGAGAAGGTCTCTCGAGCTACTCAGACAGAGGAAGAAAATTTAAAGGAAAAGGGGTTATTAGGAAAAAAGCTACAACAGGAGGCTGTTACTAACTCCGTTTTATCACCAGAGGGCGTAATTCAACTAACAGCCCCACCTATGGAGACAGCTGAGTGGCCCTCAAATCCCGTAGTTGATAAATGGGATCTTGAGACAGGACCTCAAAGATTAGCATGCCCTGTACTTGAACAGGTAGGAGGGCAGCGAATTCACCGTGCTTTAGATTTTAAAACAGTGAAGCAGTTAAAGGAGGCTGTAACAACCTATGGACCCCAAGCACCCTTCATGGTAAGCATGGTCGAGTCCATTACTAACTTGGACATGACGCCAGCAGATTGGGCTAGCATGTGGAAATCTGTGTTAAATGGAGGACAATATTTGTTATGGAAGGTTGCCAATGAGGAAATATGCACAGAGACAGCTAGGCGAAATGTAGCAGCCGGTTACCCTCAAAGAAATCTAGATATGTTGTTAGGAAAAGGACCTTATGAGGGTCAACGGCAACAAATTGAATATGATCCTGCTATATATGCACAAATTGCTGCAGACACAGTTAGGGCATGGAAGACTTTACAAGGACATGGAGATTTACAAGGTCAGCTATCTAAGGTAATACAGAGAACTAATGAACCTTACGCTGAATTTGTAGATAGGCTTATTCAAACAGCTTCTGGAATTTTGGGGGATACAGAACAGGCAATGCCATTAATAAAACATCTGGCTTATGACCAAGCAAATCGTTGCTGCAGAGAGGTCATTAGACCATGGAGACATGAAGATTTAAACACATATATTAAATTATGTAGAGACATTAATGAACAAGGGCAAGTCTTGGCAGCTGCAGTACAACAGGCTTTAGATGCCAGGCCAAAAACATGCTATAATTGTGAACAAACAGGACATTTTAAAAGGAGTTGCCCCATAGGAGGAGGGTTTAACAAAACTAGGTATCAAAGGAATAGAATACCGGGTATTTGCCCACGATGCCGTAGAGGGAGACATTGGGCTAATGAATGCTGTTCTCAAACCAACATAGAGGGTACTCCCTTATCAAAAAACGGACAAGGACCAGTTATTTACCCACGATATCGTGGAGAAAGGCATCAGGCTCCATTGCCAAAAAACGGACTGGGGGGCCCAATGCTCTGGGGCCCACAACCTCAAATATACGGGGCAGTGGAGGAACCCAGCAACACCATCAGGGTAGTGCCCAGGACACATTGTCCATTAAATCCCTCATCAGACAAACCCGAGGGAGTGCAGGGTTGGACATCTGCGCCTCTGCCAGAGCAGTACTAACTCCAGAGATGGGAGTTCAAATCATTCCCACAGGAGTAAAAGGACCTCTTCCCCAAGGAACAGTAGGCTTATTATTTGGATGTAGTTCATCTACATTAAAAGGACTTATGATAAGTCCTGGGTAATTGATCCCGATTCTGTAGGTGAAATAAAAATTACAGTGAGTTACCCAAGCGGTATATCAGTAATTTCACCAGGAGATAGAATAGCACAGTTGTTAATAATACCCAGCCTACATAATAAATTTTCTAGGCGTAGTGTAGAAAGAGGTTCCAGGGGATTAGGCTCCACAGGTGTAGATTGGGCTATGCTGTCTTTAAATTTAGATTCTCGCCCAATGCTAAAACTAAATTTTCAAGGACATGAGTTTAATGGACTACTGGACATAGGTGCTGACCTTAGCATCATATCTCGTCAAGAATGGCCAAAACATTGGCCATTAAAACAAGCCACTCAAACGCTTCGAGGCCTAGGAGTGGCGACTAATCCCCATAGAAGTGCAATGATATTACATTGGAAGGATCCTGAAGGATGTGAAGGAACTGTACAGCCCTATGTATTGGATCAACTTCCTATAAATTTATGGGGACGAGATGTCCTAGATCAATTAGGTTTGACGTTAACAAATAACATCAATCCTAATGTGCCCACTACTAGGGCTAGACAAGGTTTTAGGAAAGAAAAAAGATTAGGAGAACAAGAACAAGGTATAGCAGCACCAATACAAATAGATCAAGGAACAGACAGACATGGGTTGGATTTTCAGAAAGGGCCACTGAGGCAATCAAAATTACTTGGAAATCAGAAAAACCAGTGTGGGTTCTTCAGTGGCCCCTGACTAAAGAAAAGATACAAGTAGCCCATGATCTGGTCAAACAACAATTAGAGGAGGGACATATACAACCTTCCGTATCTCCCCATAATACTCCCATTTTTGTCATCAAAAAGAAATCTGGTAAATGGAGATTATTACAAGATTTAAGAGCCATTAATAATGAGATGGTTATTATGGGACCTGCTCAATCAGGGATTCATCAATTGTCTGCTTTGCCAAAAACCTGGCATGTTTTAGCTATAGATATTAAAGATTGTGTTTTTTTCGATTCCAATTCATCCCGAGGATAGTCCACGTTTTGCATTTACTATCCCTGCATTAAATCATGAAGGTCCTGATCAGAGATATGAATGGAAAGTACTCCCTCAAGGGATGGCTAACAGTCCAACTATGTGTCAAATGTATGTTAACAAAGCAATCCAGCCACTTAGAAATCAAAATCCTGAACTACAAATATTTCACTATATGGATGATGTATTATTAGCACATAAAGATAAAAACATATTGCTGGAATGTTATGCCACACTTACAAACTTATTAAAAATTATAATCTAGAGATAGCAATAGATAAAGTACAATTAAATTTTCCAATTAATTATATAGGAGTTCTATTATCCTCAACCATGGTCCATCCACCAAAAATTCAAATATGAGTAGATCAACTCAAATCACTTAACGACTTTCAAAAGTTATTGGAAGACATAAATTGGATAAGGCCTTATCTAGGCATACCAACAGGAGAGTTGGGACCTTTATTTGATATTCTAAAAGGTCCATCAGATCCAAATTCACCCCGCATGTTAACTCCTAAAGCAAGAAAGGCATTAAAAATTATTGAAACATATATGGAAAATATGCATTTGGATAGAATTGCTATAAGTTTGCCTTTATTATTTATTGTACTACCAACAAAAAATATTCCTACAGGAGTATTTTGGCAAGAAGGTCCATTATTGTGGATACATTTATCTTATTCTCCTAACACTATTCTTACTAGGTATCCTGAGGCTGTAGGACAATTAATACTCAAAGGAATAAAAGCAGCGAAGGGAAGGTTTGGAATTTCTCCCAATAAAATTATTATTCCATATACTATGGATCAAATTGATGAGTTACTAATGAGTTAAATACTTGGGCAATAATCATGTGTAAATCTAATGTTACATTTGATAATCACTTACCATCTAATCCTTTGTTGTCTTTTTGGTCTAAGCATCCTGTAGTTTTTCCAAAAATGACAAGAAAAACCCCCATAATGAATGCTCCAAATATATTAACTGATGGGTCAAATAATAGTACAGCAGCAGTAGTTACCCCTGATCAAACTTTTACATTTTTAGTACCCAAACAATCAGCTCAAAAGGTAGAGCTTAATGCAGTATTACAAGCTTTTGTGATGTTTAAAGATTCTGTATTTAATTTATTTTCTGATAGTCAGTATATAGTTAATGCTATAGTATCCCTTGAAGATTCTGGTAGGATTTCTCCTTCCTCTACTGTTTTCTCTTTGTTTTCCAATATACAAAGTCTAATCTGGGACAGAAAAGATCCATTCTTTATAGAACATATCAGGGCACATACAGGATTGCCTGGAGCCCTTAGTTTGGGCAATGATTTAGCAGATAAAACTACACATGACATACATATTTTCTCTACACTAGAAGAAGCTACAAATTTTCATAAAAGATTCCATGTTAATGCTAATACTTTACAAAAGCATTTTAAAATAACTAAGGAACAAGCCAGACATATAATAAAACAATGTCAAAATTGTGTGGCCTTTTTACCACAAGTTAATCTTGGAGTCAATCCTAGAGGACTGATACCTAACCATATTTGGCAGATGGACGTCACACACTTGCCAGAATTTGGAAAATTAAAATATTTACATGTTACAGTTGATACTTCTTCCGGATTTTTGATGGGCTCCCTTCATGCCGGAGAAAGAACTAAAGATGTTATAGCTCATTGCTTACAAAATTTTGCCACTATGGGCGTTCCTAAACAGTTAAAAACAGATAATGGTCCTGGCTATACCTCTACCTCTTTTAAACAATTTTGCTCATCATTTGGTATTACTCATATAACAGGAATCCCATACAATCCACAGGGACAAGGCATAGTTGAAAGAGCTCATCAAACTATTAAAACGTACTTATCAAAGCAAAAAGAGGGAATTGGAAAGGGGTATATATCCCCCAAAGATAAACTTAAAATAACGCTTTTTACTGTAAACTTTTTAAATTTGGATTCATCAGGACTTAGTTCTGCGGAAAGGCATATGTATCCAAAAAATGTACATAAGCCTAAGGTACTTTGGAAAGATATTCTAACAGGACAATGGAAAGGTCCTGACCCAGTGATTGTCTGGAGTCGGGGTTCTGTTTGTGTGTTTCCACAGGGAGAACAACAGCCGATTTGGATTCCAGAGAGATTAACCAAAACAATTTCTACAGGCCAAACAGAAGATGATTTGACTCAAATCCATAACAGCTCATATCCAGAGCTCCTGGCTATTCCTACATCTGTGACAGTAATTAACCAGGATGCTTTTTTCAATATCTATTTTATTATTGCCTTTTCCCACATCATAAAGTTCTATTTTATTTTTTGAGCTCATACAAACCTAGGTTAATGTTTTTCTGATCAGTTTTATTTTTTGACTGTGGAGTTTTTAAACATTGCAATGGAGATTTCACCTAGGTAAAGCTACAAGGCCTTTACTATTGTCTTATGTGTTGTACGTTTGTGTGCACTCTTGTGTTTTGTGTTGTATGTCTGTGTGTGCGTATGTCCATATTTCATATATGAGGAGTGCTCATGAAAAAATGGATCCGAATTTTTTTTTTATTCACGTGATTTAAATGGTTTAATTTAAATTAGGTAAACAGCTGTTAAGGATTGTTTTTAAAGGAGGTTAACAGATCTGTTTGTTTACTTTCACCTTTCCTTTTCATTATATTTAATAATTCTTTTCAGGATAATGTCTCTTTAGCATTGCCAGAATTCCTATCTTCATCCCAGTGCCGGTGAAGACTAAGATAAAACCAAACTACACCTTCTATGATAGCTATCACAGTAAACTGTATAAACTGATGCATCAATGAATATAACTCAACAAGTAATGCTCAATCAAGGAGTCGACTTACTTTGGGAGGAAACGGACATATTGATAGATTCCTCCGCTTTGAACTGCTTGCAGAACTTGCCTGGACTATGTATCACTTGTATACATTGTGAACTAACATTTGGTGCAGCAAATTGTGGTAGTGCTGGCATATCTTTGCTGATGGTGTCACCAGTGATGCAATTTTTCCAAAGGAGCCCGTCAATTGGCTTGGTGTCGTGGCATTTCTGTATCCTCCTCCCTTCTGCTAGTGATGGTCTAAAATTTGGGGGCCAACAGAGGTGAGGAAGAACCTCACCCCCCCCCCACTGGTGCATAGGCCTATCCACGAGTATGGCTATATGCTGGACCGGTAGTCAGTGACAGGTATGATCCAATTGCAGTGGTATCAACCTAAGACAGGAGGCTGACGCCTAGAGGTCAGTTTTTCCCATGACGGGTAAGAACCATATGTTGAATTGGACAACCTACCAGGCACGGTCCTTAAGCCACATTGCTTGTCGTTTAATTAATCAGAAGGGGGGAGATGCTGAGAGCCATTGCCAAGTAGGTATGACGCATGGCATGACCCAGGTCATTTGCAGTGACATTGCATGTAAGGTGACCTTGCTCAAGGACCAGGGTGGATCCAGGTTTAGGGTGTATCCTGCTGGGATTAGGGAGTATCCCGCTCCTTGGGTTTAGGGCAGTTCTAGGTTTAAGGTGTACCCTGCTGGGAATAGGGCATATCCTGCTGCCTCAGGTGTGCCTGCTCCTTGAGTTCCCGTTGAGTTCTCATGGGATTCAGAGAGTATTTGGGATTCAGAGCCCAGTGGAGTGGGTGGATTTTGCCCAGAACGTGTTTGTAGAGTGCTGGAGTGAGTTCGGGATTAAAGAATTGCTGTTTGAATCTACAAGGCTGTGAGTGGCTCGTGATTTTGTGCCCAGCCAGACTGCGGCATATTGTCATTCTATATCAACATATAAATATGTTTTAAATGCCACTGTATTACAGGGTGTTTATTTTTTGTCTGTTGTTTTGTTTTTAAGTGCTGGATATAGTGGGGGGAAAAACAAACAATACAGGTTTTTTTTTTTCTTTCTTTTTTTTTTTTTTTGGTACTAGTGATTGAACTCGGGGAAACTCAACCACTGATTTTATAGTACTGAACTGACATGCTGACATGCTAGTATGCTAGTAGGAGAAGCAGATGATGTGTAAAGTGTGATAGGAATGGGAAAACAAAGCATGCAAGGAGAAAGAGTAGTCAGGAGCACAAACTATAAATGTTTTGCTAATGCAAAGTATAAACATGGAAAAATGCACCAAATGTTAAGTGTGAATAATTTTTACAATATGAACACTTATGAATTCTGTAATATGAACACACTTATGTAACCTTCATCAAGGGCAAGAAGCAGAACTTTAGGAGAGCTGTAGTAGGCTCTCATGCCCTACTCTAGGCACTTCCCACCATGCACCTACTTACCCCAATGTTATTCAATTGTAAATAAATATACATTGGGAATTACTTAAAATTTCGTCTTTTTCACCTTTTACCTTGTATTGTACTTATCGGAGAAAGAACAGATAGTAACTGTAGTAATTACCCACTTGTCACTACAATTCAAGTGCAGAGTAACAGGTTGATGCTGAAAAAGATTTCTTCCACAGTATCAAACTCTTCTAGTACTCCCAATCCATTAATACACTATTCTTTGAGCTTTCAATTTATACAGTCTTTAAGCAAGAAGAAAAGCTTATTAAAATTAATTTTTCCCATAGGACTTATTCTGGATTTTCACACACATTACACAAGCGAAATGGCTTTTTAAAACTCGTGCTTTTTGTCATCCTAATTGTTTTACACATCTTGGCAACTTTTCACACCCTGCATAAAACAGGGGTTCATTAGGAGTCATTAAAAGAAAATATTTTTCTTGGAAATGCATTAGAGCATTTGCACATTATTTTATGCCATTTTCAGAAAAGAGATGTAAATTGTGACTAACCATGAAGCAAAAAAGGGTCACTTAACAATAATTCCGGGAACAGTCTTTCAGTGACAGCATTTCAGAAATGAGAACTTGATGGGATTTGGAAATTGAACCATTATTCCCTTATAATAAATGTTCAACATTATATTTTATTTGATTGTTTTTAGCTATTAAGTGATTAAGAAGTATTTTCATTTGTTTTTAAGTGTTAAAAGAAGAAAATAAGTATAAGAAAAATGTATAAATAACACCAAAATCGAAAGCAAAAATTGTACTCTTAGATTATTCATAGGAAATGGTTTCTTACAGAAAGAGTATACCTGTGAATAGAGTGAGAGCAAGGGAAGTCAAGGTAATTTAGCAGAAATATGCATTTAGATGTGAGTTGTTATCAGAGGAAGAAAAAGGATAGGAATGTATTTCAGTTTTATCTTTGTGAAAGTTTTATGAATGAGTATATCAGATCTTGCAGTTACTTTATGGAAGATCCAACAGTACCATTAGATCCTTAACAGCAACAACAAAATAATTAAATCATTGACTTTCAAATGAAGCTCAAATATGAAGAGTAAATGAAAAGCATTGCCTAGCTTTGTTGTTCAGAGTAACCTGTCTTGGAGACATACAATAAAACTGGTGCTTAATTCTTAAATCAGTTGTTGGAACCATATAGAGAAGTTTACAATTTGACCATCTCTATACCATTTTCACAGTAAGCTAGGCAATAAATCAGATCATCAAATTGATTGTTTGAGCCCCACACATAAGGGAAAATTTAATTTTAATAAGCTTTCTTCTTGCTTAAAGACTGTATAAATTGAAAGCTCAAAGAATAGTGTATTAATGGGTCAGGAATACTAAAAGAGTTTGATACTGTGGAAGAAATCTTTTTCAGCGTCAATCTGTTACTCTGCACTTGAATTGTAGTACTCATTTTGATCATATGCTGGGGATGGATCATCTGAGCCACTGTGATCAGGTTACCGTAATATCAATTACTCTGTGTGATTCCAGTCACGCAGGTCATTTTGAGACTTCACATTCAGTCTCCTCCCTGCTTTGGGTGGAGAGAGATGGTAGAGGTATATTATTTGCTTACATATCTATTCATTTATTTCAATGTTGTTTTTTTTTAAAGAATTTTATATTTACAGGTATGTTAAAAATATGGCGTCATATACCTTTCACCCAGCTTCCTCTATTATTGCCACTGTACATTACCGTGGTATATTCATAAAATAAAAAATTAACCTTGGTATAAAATTATTAACTAGAGATTTTATTCAGATAGTGTCCACTTTTCCTTTTTATTTATTTTTATTTTCTACTGTTTACTCCAGGTAACCACATTATCCCAGTCTTGATATTTTCTCAGTCTATTCTGTGATAATTGCTCTTTATTTTTTATGATCTTGTTACTTGTCAAGAGTAATGGTTAGTGTTTTGTAGAATGCCGCTCAATTTGGGTTCAACTGATCTTTTCTCATGATTGGACTGAGCGTGTAGGATTTGGGGATAGAATACCACAGAAGTAATGAGCTCTTCTCAATGTACCACTTGGAGTCAACACCTTCTGTTTCTATTCAACTTAATTTAATTTTCATGAAAATGTATTTTGATGATGTAGACTTTGGATATGTAAGTATAATAAAATGCTTGCCTTTTTTTAGTGTAAGAAATTAATTTTAAAAATTAGGAGTAAGGACAATTTTGTGGACTAACGAAGGCCTAAGAAATTCTGAAAACTATACTTAAGAGTGCCAGAGTTAATTTTATAATATTTAAATTGGACACACATATTGACTTCTTCTCCTGTTTCTTTTTCAACTTAAGAATAAATATCATCAACGACAATTTTATGTTGCCTACTACTTATTTATTATCCAAGTTTATTGAATATGCCCTCCAAGATAGTCTCTACAGGGGAAGAAAGACAATGATTAATTTAACATAACCTGATATAGCAAGTGGATCGTGTTCAAAGATTCGTTTATACTCCACTGCATTAGCTGAAAATATGCTTTGTTAAAATTTTTGTTTACAAATCAGCCTCAGATTTCACACAAGTTTTTAGGCAAGTAGATTTTGGACTTGCAGATTTCTTGGGTTCTAATTCTCTTCTAGCTGTCAAATCATGTTTCTTGCTATGTAGTTTCTTCCTCCAGCATTCTTGTTTTTTCCACATTTTTATTGGGGCTTCTATCATGATGGGATTTGTTGTTACATATTCATACATGCACTCAATATAACAATGCAATTTGGCCAGTGTCATTCCCCAGTATTTTCCCTTTACATCTCCTCCTTTTCCCTGGTCTCTTTCCTGTACTCTTCTGATCTCCCTTCAATTTTCATGAGAACACACCACCCCAACTTTTTTTTTTTCTTTTCTAGGGTTCATAACATTATGTTGAGTTAATATATACAACATCTTGGAACAACACTGCCTGGCCATAGTGAATTCTCAGTAAATATTAGCTACTATCATTATTCAAAGTTACAAGGCTTCATTAGTAAATAGTGTATCATATTTTATCATGGACAAATAAAGCACAGAACTATTTAAGGAGAAAGAAGCATTATATAAACAAAAGTACTCTTACATAGCCTGCCCAACTTGATTTTTAATACCATTCATTATGGGTATTTTTCTAGAATTCAAATTAAATGCTTAGTTTCCTATTTAAGACTGAATTTGTGTTTACTTTTAAAATACAATCTTCTTTCAGTTCTAATTTATTTCACTAACTTTCACATCATGTTTAGTTTTCAGATATTGGGTCCCTGGGCACCTAACATTTCCCCCATTAATATTGACTTAGATTCAAAAGCTGGTTTTGAAATTCTAAAGCATTTCATGTTTATTTTTTTACACCATTGCAGTCAAAACCACTTATTTAATACACGTAAGTAGTTTATTTAGTAACCTACTCTGCTAATAAAAATGAGAAATGAAACCATTGTAAATAAGCTCATTATGAGTTTGCAGAATGGAATATTAAACACTGTTTGCAAAGATGAAGGGTGACTATGCAATGATCTTTGTGTGGTCTGGTTTGCCTGTTTTGTCTTTTTATGTAGGATGGACTTCTAGGTATGACCATTCCTTGCATCTCTAAATCTGGGATTCCTAAAAGATGCACAGATCAACACAGCGATAAATTTATATTCCCATAAAAATCCAGTTTCCCTATCTCTTCCATGGAGAAATAATATCATTCTTCTATGATATTAACAGTCCTGATTAAACAGTGGGGTTTTTTCCATGTTCAGTATTACACCTGCAATCCCAGTAATCAGGAAGCCAAGACATTGGCTTCAAAACAGCCTCAGCAACTTAGCAGAACCTCAGCAAAACCTAGTAAGAAAGAAGGAAGAAAAATGATGAATAGTCAATCAAAACTGCATATTATGTTGACAAGTTTGATATATACTACTTAAACATATATTCATGTGACTATTATTTATGAGACACTGGTCTAGAATCTGGGTTTATAAATGTAATAGGGATAGTCTCTGCTTTTGTGAATTTACATTCTATTTGGTAAATGTGATTTTATTATATAAAAACAATAGTTGATATGTGCTATGAAGAAATTAAAAAACTGGAGGACATTGTTAAGAGAAGTGAGTCAGACAAATACTGCATGTCCTTACTCATTTGTGGAAGCTAAAAAAGTTGATGACATAGAAGAGTAGATTAGAGGTCACAGAGATTAGGGAAGGAAGTAGGAAAGGGAAAAATAAAGGGTGAATATTGGGCAGCAAAACAGAAAGGAGGAAGTGGTTGTAATGCTATATGGGGCACCCTAGGGCAATTGTAGTCTACTGTGTTTATTATGCATTTCAAAATATCTAGAAGACAAGAGTTCAAGTGCCCCCAACACATAGAAATGTTAATATTTGAAGAGATGCAAATGCTAATTACTCTTTTATCATTACATATTATATATGTGTATCAAATTACAACACTGTACCCCATAAATAAGTACAAACAACATACTAATTTAAAAAGAAATTAAAACAGTATATGAAGTAAGTTGTGTGTAAAATGCTCATCATAGAGAGGGTGGAGAGGAAAGGCCTGTTTGAGGTGATATCCTTGAGCTGACACTGGAATGTTGAGGTGAAGAACTGAAGAAGGAATGCTTCAGTCAAAGAAAATAACAATTGCCTGGTCCTGGAGAAAAGCTTGGCCTTGTCAAGTAAGATAAGAAGCCTGGCTCCCCTGGAGCATCTTAAGAGAGACAGGGGGTGAGGATGGAGAAGTCATCAGGAGCAGTTCTTGTAAAGATTCCCAAGTCAGAGAGAAGAGTTTGGATTTTATTGTGGTTAACCTGGGCAGCTTCCGGGCATTATATGGAACTGTGTCAGATGGATACTTCCAAAACACACCCAAATGGGTGGAGGGTGGGGTTGGATCTGAGGTCAGAAATTCAAGAGATATCAGAGGAAGGTGAACTCTCATTATTTCACCTCAAATGTATTTCTCAAATTTGATCTCCAGAACCATGGGGTTAAAGGAAATTCTCTGAAATATGCAAATGATTCAAAATATCTTCTCTGTAGTTTGGATCTTGACCATCCCTCAAAGTCTCATGTGATAAAGGTTTGACCCCAAAGTGGCTCTACCAGAAGATTATGGAAACTTTCAGAGGTGGGGCCTAGTGAACAGTCCGCAGGTCACTGAGGGTGTGACCTTGGAGAGAACTGTGAAACCTGGTGTCTTCTGGGTGGTGGTGTTTTTGTTTTCTTCCTCTTCTTTTTGGCTTCCTGACCATGAGGTAAGTGGTTTTGTTCTGCCAGTGTTATGGTTTGAACCTGGAGTGTCCCCCAAAATCTCATGGGAACTTTGGGGAAAGGATTGGATCCTGATGGATCTGTCCTCATCAGTGGATTAATTCATCCATGGCTGAGTACACTACTGGGAGGTGGGACCTAGCTAGAGGAAGTAAGTTCCCAGGGGCACACCTTAGGGAAACCTCTGCCTTCTGTGTCCACCCTTCTCCCCCAACACCACCACCACCACCACTTTCCTTGGGCTGAGCTAGTTTCCTGTGTCACACCCTTCCACCATGATGTTCTGCCTCACCTCAGGCCCACAGCAATGGAGCCAGCCAACCATGGGCTGAAACCTCTGAAATCATGAGCCAAAATAAATCTTTCCTCTGTTATGTTGTCTGTGTCAGGTATGCAGCCATGCATACCCACTCTGATATGTTTTCTTGCCATAGGACAAAGAAACTGGGCCAACATTTCATGCACTGTAACGTCTAAAACAGAGCCAAAATAAACCTTTTGACTTTATAAGCTGATTATCTCAGGTATTTGCTACAGTAACAAAAATACGGTTAATAACTTTCCTACACTGAATCACAGAAAAATAGACGTATTTTTCACATGCAGCTCTTGTACAAAACAGGTTATTTTCTAATTTTAGAGGAACCACACCATTAACTTGAAAATATAATTTTACAACTCTACAATGTAGAAGTTGGGCTTTATTGCAGAAATACTGAGGCAGTCAAAACATCCAGATTGGCTGGGAAGCATTCTAAATGAGTAGCTTGGTCCTGGGTGTCTCACAAGTCAAAAGTAACTGCTATTCAGTCAACAGTCTCAACTGTCAACTCCATCTTCCTCCTGCATAAAAATAAACATTTTTCCACAATAAAGACTTTTATGAAAGCAATAAAACAACTCAAGGAAGCATTGTTATCATGAGCTAATCATACCCTTGGGGAATTAGAGACACTTAGCTGCACCCAGTGGCTCATAGCACCTGAGGGCTGTGATTATCTCCTGATAACCTTCCAGTCTGTCAGGCTTTGTTGGTTAATTAGATAATATTCAGCTTGGTTATACTGCATCTGAAGAGCTTTTTGGAAGTTGCATGAGCAAGCAGAGTTTATAAAACACATATGCATACCCACACATGTGATATCAGCACAAATTTCATACTTAGCACTTTCTACATATGAACTCACATTTTAATAAATGGAAAAAAAAATAGAGTCTGAGAACTAAACCTTGAGTCTCTGCTTTCACAACAAGTAATTATGATGAATTCAATCCAGGAAAACTTTAAGAGAAACTGACAAAACTTACATAAGGTAGCTTTATTTCTAATCAATAAATGGTTTTGACACTTCAATCTTCCTTTTAACATTCAACCTTTCACAGTTTAAAAAGAATTAGGGCAGAATAATAAACATTATTGTTAATAATAAACCCAGGGACAAACATAGACATTACTTTGGAAAATTTTGTTGTAATAAAGCTTGTATTAAGATAGAAAAACTTAGGAATGAACTTGAAAATTGATTGCTATTTGGTAGTTCAAAATTTTAATTAGTTTAAATATTTAAATAAATTACTTCCTTCTTTATTATGTTTTAAACAAAGGGTACTATGCAAAAAAAAATTTACTCACCCATACAATGAGTATAAAGTTTAATGAATATAGAAATATAGTATTACACTAAAATGAGTTAATATCTTACAAAGGTATCATATAACTGAAAATATGTCATAGCACTATCACATTTCACAACTACAAAAAATTAACAAAAATGATTCAAATGTTTTTAATTGCTTTCTTATTATAATTAAATATAAAAAATAGATAGACCTGGAAAATAATAATTCCTGATAGAGTTTAAATTTTGAAAGCTAACAAGGGACTGGAAGGGAAGGATTTGAAGTTTAGGATAAGTGTCTAACTATGAATAAAAGGAAGAAAAATTGAAGTAATTTTCTGAGAGAGATTCAGTGTTTTTTCCTCTTCATTGTCAAAATGCCAACAAACAAAGCAAGATTTATTGAGATATCATTACATATATTCAAACACACACACACACACACACACACACACACACTTAGGTCCCAAGAAGTTCTCACTCAGCAAATTTGAGGAGGGAATTTGTTTCCAAGTCACACATGTGACACATATGATCAACTCTACTTGGAAAACATTTGTATATTGATAGTGAAATATGAAAAGCCAAATTATCTCAACCAGAGAAAGGGTAGAAGAGAAAAATACAATTTTATTGTTAAATAAGAATTAAATCAGCATACCATGTCCTTCATAGTTAACCCCTAGGAGATGGCAAAGAAAAAAGCAATCTTACTCTCAAATAGCCAAACAGACACAACCCATTGCATACATGTTCTCAAAGTAAGCAATAATTAATCCTCACGTAAGAGGATTCAACATTGATATTTGTCACTGACAGTTTATTATAAATTCACCTAGTAACTGGACTTATACAAAGGAAAAACAAACTCATATATTTTTGTAACAGGAGGTACTTCTGAACTCCACGTGAAGCACCCCAGTAGCCTCCTAGCTTTCCACAGACTCTGGGAAATAGGAGGACTATTTCCCTTGATGTTTACCTTTCAAAGAAATGGTTCCCAGGCCCCTGAAAAAGATATTTCTGGGTTGTAAAACTGGCAAGAGGCTTTTAAAAAGATTTACATATGTCCCAAAGGGGAAGAGAAAGAATTTGCAATTACAAGTTCGCAAGAGAAAATCTTTTTAAAAACTGGGAGAGGGAGTATCTTCCCTTATTTTCAACAGGGAAAATTAAGACTTTTATTATTATCTTTTGTATTTGCCCTTAAAATGTACACACTATAATCTTAGATGTTCTGTGAAGAATATCACCTATGAGAGAAAATTGTTTAAATACTCTGAAAAATTCTGAAGTACCAAACTCTGTCATCTTGAGACAGAGTACTTGAAGAACAAAGAAAGGAAGGAACTGAGAAACGAATAAATATATTTTTCCATGGGGGGGGGGGGCATTTCATGAAAGATATGTTCGCTCATTGCCTTTCCAGGGACTCTTGGAGGAGATTTTATCCCTGGACAAAAATAACTATACTAGGTATCCCCAAGGTCTCCTGACCCATGAGGTTCTCAGAGTATCTGATTCAAATTATGTTCAAGGATTCCTGGGTTTAAATAAAGAAGACACACTAGAACCACTCATGGACTCTCTTCCAACATGCAATTTTCATCACCAGAACAACAAAATTTTAGGGTTTGAAATGCAATCTTACCAGAAACCTGATGGATTCCATGCCACTGAATGAAGCATACTTTTCGAGGTCTGACCAAGTTGGCCACAGCCATTAGGGCCATCTATTTAAGTAACAGAAATAACCATAAATAGAAAAGATAGATTAATCTGACACCTTCTGAAATACAATCATATCCCACTTTGTAATTATTAATTTAACAAGATGTTCCAGAAGCAGTCCCTATTGCTCTCCCTTGGCTCTAAGGGGTAATACTAAATAATATTTTTAAACACTCTGCCATACTTCAGAGAAGAAGTGGGATGTTTAAGCCATTGTCAGGAATAGCATTTTCAAGCCCTGTCACATTTTTGGAATATTCACGCCTAATCTGTCCCACTCAATGAAGTTGTTCAATTAAATTATGTCCAAGTCTACTTTGGAAGTAATCCTGAATCATTCTGTATCAATATTTTTCTTCTCTTCACACAAAACTGCAGTTTAGTTTTTAATGACTTAACTATTTTTTATCTGCATTCAAAAGTGTATTGTTTTATGAGCAGAGAAACCATAAACATTTTTAAAAGCAAGTAGGTCTATTATTGAAATAGAGATACAAAAATATGACATCAGACCTTCTTCTACATTGTAACATTACTTTGTAAAGCAAGTTGTTGAATATATTTTTTTGAGCTTGATTCCCTTCAGCATGGAGTAATGCATCTATTTTTTCAAAGGCAAATTGTAATTCACCAAACATTACAAATTAGCCCATAAACAAAAGGCACATTTCATTTTATCATTTAAAATGATTTATAATGTCTCAATGTTTTATTTTTATTTATTTATTTATTTATTTTTGGTGCCAGAATTTGAATACAGAAGCACTTAACCACTGAACCACACCTCAAGCCCCTTTTCTTTCTTATTTTGAAACAGGGTCTTGCTAAATTGCTTAGGACCTCACTAAGTTGCAAAGGGTGGCATTGAACTTGTGAGCCTCCTGCCTCAGTTTCCTGAGCCACTGAGATAGCAGGTATGTGTCACCACATCCAGCTTAATGTTTTGTTTTCATAAGAGATTTACCACTGAAACCATAGAAACGAAACTGTGGAAAAGAGTTGGGGAAGATGCTACTCTACTGTATTCAATGTGTTTCTATAATATGCATACATATTGAAATGTTTAGTCAAGCAAATTAACATATTCATCATTTCATCTAGTTACCTTTTTGTAAGTGGCAAGTATACATAAAATCTATTCTCTTCTCACATTTCTGGCATACAATATAATATTAACTGTAATTACATTCTGGTGTTAGATCTATTAAAAACCACAACTGTGTACTCTATTCTCTACCCTCTGCTCCTGGTAACCACTCTTCTACTCTCTGTATGGATTTAACTTAATTTTAAGTTTCCAAATACAATTGAAACCATGCAGTATTTCTCTTCTCTATCTGACTTCTTTCACTTAGTGGTATATATTAAAAGTTTTATTCATGTTATTCTAAATGATAAAATTTCCTTCTTTTCAAAGGCTGAATAATACTCTATTATACACACACACATATACATCCATTATATTTCATATGTATGTGAAATATATGGTGTGTGTATACAACATTGTGTGTGTACATGCACACACACACACACACACACACATATATATAATGTATATTATATTTATATATGCCATAGTTGCTTTAACCATTCATTCATCAGCAGACACATTTCATTATATATTTTGGCTATCATGAAAAATGTGGGAGGGAATTTATCTCTACAAAGTGCTTATTTCATTTCTTTTGGGTAACTATCTAGGAGAGGGACTTTGGTTCTCATGGTAGTTGTATTTTTAAATTTTTGAGAAACATCCATGTTGTTTTCCATAATGGCCGCACTAAATTACATTCCCAGGAACCTCATACAAGGATTTTTTTTTTTCTCTACTTCCTCACTAACACTCATTTCTTATCTTTTTGATAACTTTCTATCATGTGTGAGGAAATATCTCATTGTGGTTTTGATTTGAGCTTCTCTGATGATTAGTTATGCTGAGCACCTTTTCATATTTCTGTTGTCTAGTTTTATATTTTCTTTGGAGAAATGTCAATTCTAATCTTTTGTCAATTTTTTAATTAACTCATTAATTTGATATAGAGTTGTATAAGTTCCTTATATATTTTGCACATTAATTCCTTGAAAAATGTATCGTTTACAAATATTTTCTTCCAATCTATTGGTTTCTTTTAATTTTATTGATTGTTTCTTTTGCTGTGAAGATTATTTTTACTTTGATGTCATCCCACTTGTTTATTTTGGGGGTTTTTTGGCTGTGAACTTTTGACATGAGAAACAAAAAGCCATTGTCAAGGTCTTTCATTTTCTTCTGGGTGTGTTAGGATTTTCAAGTCTTATGTGAGGTCTTTATTTTGAATTGAGTTTTACACACGGTGTAAGGATCCAATTTCCTTCTTTTGCATGTGACTATTAATTTTTTCCAGACCATTTATTAAAGAGACTCTCTTTGCCCTATTGGTGCCCTTGTGGAAAATCTGTTGATGTATGTGCATGTGTTATTTCTGGGTTCTCTGTTGTGTTTCACTGGTCTGTTTTTATGCCTGTAGTATATTGTTTTGATCATGATAGCTTCATAATGCAGTTTGAAATCAAATCAGGAGGTTGGTTGCTTCCAACTTTGGTTTTCTTTCTGGAGATGACTTTAGGTACTTACTCAGTGTCTTTTGTGGTTCCATAAAACATTTAGTAATTATCTGCTTTCTCTGAAAAATACCATTGTAATTTTGAAAAGATTGCATTGCATTTGTAGATTACCTTAGATAGTGTGGTCATTTAAACTATATTAATTTTTCAAATCCATAAACAGGACGACTTTCATTTTATGTTTCTTCAGTTTTTTTCATCAACCTTTTGGGTTTCAATATACAGATTTTTCACCTCTTTGATTAAATTTATCCCTAAAAACTTTATTTCTTTTATACTGTTGTAAATGAAATTTTCTTTTCAGCCAAATTATTCTTGGCGTAAAAGATGAAAATGATTTTAGTATGTTGATTCTGTATCATGCAAATTTGCTGAATTCATCTATTAATTTAAACATTTTGTGTGCAATTCTTAGGATTTCCCATGTATAAAATCACATTATCTGCAAATAGGGATAATTTAACTACTTTTTTTGGCTTTTATTTTTCTTGCCTCATTTCTCTTAATATTTTCAGTACTATTTAAATAGAAATGATGAGCATAAACATTCTTGTCTTGTACAAGAATTTGGATGAAAATTTAAATTTTTCTTCTTTGATTATGATAAATGGCATTTACTATCTGGAGCAAATTTCTGCCAATATGTAATTTGTTAAGAGTTTTTATCATGAAAGGATGCTATACTTTGTCAAATGCATTTTATCTGTTGAGATGATCATGTGGTTTTTGACCTTTATTTTTAAAATATGATCTATCACACTATTGAATTGCTTATATTAAAATAAACTTTCATCCTGAGGATAAACTGCAGTTATTTGTGATGTATAATCTTTTTTTAATGTTTGTTGAATTTGGTTTGAAAACATTTTATTGGAGAGTTTTGTTTTTATGTACAACAGAGATTGATGTTTTATTGATTTTTCTTTTCTTATAGTGATCTGACTTCTGATACTGACCTCAAAAAATGAATCTGAGTATTCCCTCTAGTTCCATTTATTGGAAAATGTTAAGGAGAATTCCTATTAATTTTTGTTGGACAGTTTAGTAGAATTCAGCCATGGAATCATATTATCCTGCGATTTTCTTTATTGAGAGGCATTACATAACTATTTCACTCTCTTTGTTTGTTATTGGTCTGTTCAGCATTTATATTTTCTCTTGATTCAATCTTGGTAGGTTATATATTTATAGAAATTTATAAAAACCTAAGCTAAATGAACTAAGTATAAAAGAGAAAAACTTCAAGTAAGTAAAATCAGTAATGAAAATGGAGAAAGTTGAATGGATGCCTCAAAAATGAACAATTATATGCCAAAAAATTATATGCTAAAATTATAATTGTTTTGAACAATTATATGCTAAAAAATTGGATAACCTAGAGGAAATGGAATGATTTTGTTGATCATGAATTTGGCCGAACGAAACTTTAAAGTGACTGAGAGAGGAGTCAAGTCTTAGACCCAGTTCCTAGTGAAGGTATTTGTCCACACATGCTCAGCAAACACTTGAGGAAATCAAAGGTACGGAAGACCTTCAAGAATGTAGACTTTGAGAAATTCTTGGAAGTCTGAGGAGTAACATATCTTCAAACACAACTCTATGCCTTTCACACTAGCTTCCTTGTTTTGTTCTAAAATAACAGATACAGACGAAAATCCCAGAAGTCAATTACTAGTACTTGTGAAGTACTTGCATTTTCAGACAAAGTTATATCTAAAAATAAACAAACTCTCCTTTGTGGAACTTCCTCAAGAGTAGGAAAAGAATTACAATAATATTAAATTACTAAAACTATTGCTTCATCTCTTGCCATCTGGGTATTTGTTGACTTATTTTATGTGGTTTTAATTTCTAAAGTACAAAGTTTAAACATATACAAGGAATATTCCATTGAATCTGTGATTGAAAGTCTTTTAAATGGAGAAACTTAAATTAGTAATTGCAGTTGTATGAAGTTTTATTTGGATCAACACATGAATACAGAGTCAACTATTCTTCAATAATCAATGTACTTATATTTACAGTTTTTAGGTTCTATCCCCATTCTTACATCACCATCACAACCAGTCCTACTTCTTAAAGGTAGGATCTTCTAACTTTCTTTGCTATTAATTATAGAATCAAGATGAATATTCCTAAATAATATATTTATACTAGATTTGCTTTATTTATTATGCTGAATTAATTTGCTACGGTTCAGATGTGGTTTATACCTCAAAGGTTTATATGTTAGGGGGTTGGTCTTCAGTGTCGTAACATGAAAGGCTAGGAATCCTTTAAGAGGCGGACCCCAGTGAAAGATCTTTAGGTCACTGGGGGCCCTGCCCTCAGAAGCAATTAAGATAGTTCTTATTTGGGGCTGGGGATGTGGCTCAAGCGGTATCGCAGTCGCCTGGCATGCGTGCGGCCCAGGTTCAATCCTCAGCACCACATACAATCAAAGATGTTGTGTCCGCCAAAAAATAAAAAAATTCTCTCTCTTTCTCTCTTAAAAAAAAAAAAAAGACAGTTCTTATGGGACACTGAGGTAATTTCCTCTGTGAGCAAGAATTAACTCTTAGCTTTTCTATCAGCCATTGTGATCTCTTTCTCCAGCACATGCTTCATCTGCCATGAGTCCTTCAGCAGAGCCAAACTGACTCTAGTACAATGTCCTCGAACCTCCAGAACTGTGAACTAAATGAACCTCTTTGATTTATAAAGTAATGCAGCTTTAGGCATTTCATTATTGAAATGAAAATTAACTAATTCACAATTGAATTTCCTACTTTATGGCTCATTAACTGATTCTATTATACCACCCACTACATACATACCCCTTCCCTCACTCACTTACTTTTTTTGACATCAATATATTTAGCTAATGTGTTTACATTATTAAGACTGTGAGATGCTGACTTGAGAAAAGTAATGGAGTACTATTTCTTTTTCACAAAGAACATCTATTTGCTCATATGTTTATTGATTTAGGGAAACTACCCTGACTTTTAGTGATAAGTGACATATAAACTTTAGAAAATTTGCATTGTTTCTCACAGACCTTTTTATCCTAGGGTTTTCCTTCACTCCTGTGTGTTTGTGTGTGTGTGCAAGTGCACACACATGTTGGGTCACTCATTCCTAAATCCTAGGTTTTCCCATTTTACTCTTATGTTTTGCGGACATTTACCTTTTATTTAATTCCAAAGAAAGATGCTATGGGAATCAACATTTTTGTTCTTGCAAACTAGAAAGTGTCTTCATTCCTCTCCCATACTTGATTGATATTCTGGCTATATTATAAATTGAAAACTATTTGTCTTTTTAAAAATGACAATACTGCTCCATTATTTTCTAATATCCAACATTATTCTTAAGATAATTCTAGCAGCATTCTAGTTTCCAGTTATTGTTTGCAGCCTGTCTTGTAGCCATGAAATTTTGAATCTTCTCTTTTTTCTGCAGAACTTTATCTTGTTCCAAAATGTCCTAACATGTATCTTGCTTTGGGTCTGTTCTCATTCCTTGCATTAGGTAGTAATCTACCACTAAGTACAAGGTGGCTCCTAGTGAGCTTCACAGGAAGAATGAGGAGCCCCAAGGATCTAAATACTGTGAATACCCCATCATTTATCATAGTTGGTGCATTCACTCACTGTGTTTTTCAAGGTTCTTGAAGAATATTGCCTTGCATTTCACTTGTTTAGTGTTTTTCTTTCTCTCTTTTTAGGTATATACCTTATATTTCCTCAATTCCACTTTATATTAGTTTTCAGTCCTCCTCCTCCTTTTTCAGCCCTTCTACTTAACTTTAGTTTTCCTTTTGGCCTAACATTATCTTTACTGTCACGTTAATGGGATTTGAGGTACAGGAGAGAAACACAAAAGCAAGTCTGTTATGTTTAAGAAGATGTCCTAGAACTTTTCTAAGAAATGGGACAGATGAACTTAAACCTTCATAATACTTTAAAATACTTAAAATTAAAATACTTTCTATCTCGTACACCCAAAGGAGGAGAGTAAAGAGCATTCACACAGCAAAAAAATATTGTTAAAATGTCATTCTATAATATGTTCTGTCTTTTTTACCTACCTCTTCTATACTTACTGTCATATTTTTTTTTCCTTTCTAGCAGCTGTTTTCATTTAAAAATTATTTTTTTATTGTTTTTATTTTAAACAGTTCCATAGCATTCCTTTTTTACTCTCTGGAATAAATTTTCCCCTTCCCATAAACAGCTCTAGTAATTTTACTTTACATGGCAAATGTTATTGTATTAACCTAATTTAAAAATCACGAAACATAGCAATTGCCTTGAGAAGGATTTGAACTATAGACAAAATAAGTAATATTTGTTAGCAAATTTATAAATGCTGTTATATGATCTCCTCATTTCTTTCTCCTTAAATGAGGCAAGATATCTCAGAATAAAGGGATCACATGTTTCCTCACTTGACCAAGTAATGTAACAATGATAAGATTTTAAATTTTACCAGCAAAACCTCCATAATCAGTCTCACCTATACCTAATCTTTCTTTTGCTTCCATCATAAAAAAACTATGAAGATAAATAAATAGAGTCAACATTTTGCACTACTCTAAAACAGTGTTAACATTTATACTGTCATTAGTCAGGTGTGATCTAGAGTTTTAAGTGCATCTTTACACAGAATTTTGTAGGCTCTGATTCAATAGAACATTATCCTCACAATGATATCTTATTTTATTATAAAGACAACTGTGTTAAAAAATAATGAGTGCTATGCAAATATGACTGAATCATGTGGACTTTTGATTGTCTAACATTCAGTATATAATAATATAATCTTGTATTTATAGAATGATTTTCTGTAAGGAACTAGAAGTACTTTCTAGAGGAAATTTAATATGCATGTTTCACAAGTACAATAGACATGATGAAAAAAGAAAATATATGGTATCAAAGAGTGATTTTCTTATTCATGAACTCTGTAGTAGGGGAATGGCATTTTTTAAAGAAATATTTTTTTTTTAGATATTGATAGGCCTTTATTTTGTTCATTTATTTATATGTGGTGCTGAGAATCGAACCCATGGCATTTTTATAACAAAAATTTTAATTAGTCTCTAAAAATGACTTGGAATTCTACCTAATGTAGCATCCACATAACCAATTGTGCTTAAAGTAACCAGCTACTAGTAGGCTAGTAGGCACACTTTTACTGGTTGTTTAACTTCATTCAATAATCTCTCTTTTTTGTTCAGCCTCTTTCAGTTTCTCTTATCTTGAATTCTGAATCTGGAAAACAGCTGGTCGGTCATTAACTTAAAATTAAAATGACACAATTTACTCCTCCTTGTGTTGTCTAAATACACTTCATGCTATTAAGTCTGAAGAATGTTGGAGACCAGAGTCAATTTTGATTATATCTTGGGCAATGATTTTATGTGCCACCTATACTCATCTCTAACACAAAACCTGACTACCACTATTCTCCCCTCAGTTTTGGAATTTTTGCTAAAATCAGGCTTTCCTTGCACTTTAAATTCAGCAACTATTTTCCACCAAGTTCTATCAAAACTGCCATCCCCCTATTTGTCCTGGCAAGGATGCAGACATTTCTACTGATTGAATGATCACAGGTGGAGGTAACTGGCTTGAACTACATTGCTAGGATTCCAGAAAAAAGAAGCTGAAGAGCGGACTTATTCGGAGTTTTCTTCTTCAGGTAGAGGACTCAGACATGACTGAGCTGGAGCAGATGTGGGGCGTAGGCACCCACCCTACAAGAGGATCAACTTGGGTGACTTCTGCAATAGTGACTCATGATAACCCAAGAAAGTAGCATCACCCAACCGAGCATTCCAACCACAAGCCCAGGTAGGGCCAAAGGCTTTTGCCCTTCTTCCTGATCCTTTCTCCCTGACCCCAACCTTAAAAAGCTCATGTCAGAGGCAGGACAAGAGTGAAGTGGTAAGCCAGTTTTTTTCCTCTTTCCTGACTCAGTATCTAGTTGGTAGGAAAGAAAAGTTAAACTAAGAATGACTGAGATTTGAGTAACTTTAAATGACCAGAAAGCTTAGGAAATCTGCTCAAAAGTTCTTAGTTGGTCTGTGACTCAGATGGAAAGTAAGATTCAATATATTCTTTATGAGTACAGGGATTGATGAAAAAACACAAAATTATTTGTGTGACATTTCACTGAGTTGACTATTTTCATAACCCAATTATGCACATCTCTTCAAAGATACTGTGAGGCAAAGAGTTAGAGTGATAGGTTACTGCTTTCATTAGTATTCGATTTTTAAAACTCAGAAACAGGTGTTCACTAATAAATAGCATGGGTTATGATAGGAAAAAATACTGCATAAAACTCCCGTCTGAATATAAATTCCTATGTGCTTAAAGAAGTGCCTAAGAAAGCAGTTTCCAACCTTTTGAGGTCATTGAATACATTATTAAAGGACTCCCCAAATTATTTTTTTCTGTTTTTGCACCTAAGTAGTCTCTCTCTCCAATCCACCATGAGTTTGTTTTTTTCTAACTAAAATGTTGTTAGTTACTTATTTTTAACATGCCTATCAAGTATCTCTGAAAAATATTACTCCTAAAATACTGTCCTCTTAAAGTTGATAACCCTATGTGTCTTGTTCCGAGATATATCCATAGTTCCTTGTTTATGATAGGCATCCAATAAATATTTATTGATTGACAAGGTAATTTTTTTCCAAGCATATTCTATAAAATCCTTATTAAATAAATGATATTTGATAAATTATAATTATTTTATTTCTCTTATATTCACTACTATTGGTACACTAAATTGATGACCTTTTGAACCAGATTAGCAAATCTTAATTAAACCTTGGCTTTATCATGCACATTGAAAATGTGCAGTTTTCCAAATTGGATATGGCTTCTCAAAAAAAAAAAAAAAAAGTAAAACTGTTGCCAAAAGAACATGTATGTTATATCGAATCTATACAGTAAATTTATGTAAGTGGTAAATGGGTAAGTGCCAAATGTTCAGATGATGAGAATAATAATTTTCCCCAATTTTTACTTTGGTAAATGAGTTGTAGTCTCATTTGCTATTTCTTTGTAGTTTTTTGTGATTATCAGAATAAGTATGAGTATCAAATGATGCATTGAAAAACTATTATGCTTACCAAAGATACAATATTATATATACTATGATTTATTCATCTCTTATTTCCAACAAATTCTTGGAAACATAATTCTTAACAAGCACCAGAACTGGATTTTGTCCATATTTCTTTCTAGCTCTGAATTTGTCCTATTTAATTCCAAAATGTTAAAGGTTTTCTTGAAAATAAATCTATCTTCTACATAAGTCTGAGGTTACTGATTTTCTACAATCAAAATGATTAACTATGGAATTAGTAACATTACTCAAGTACTTCTAGTTGGCCCTTAGTCTAGCTTGGAAATGCTTCTTCAAGATATACACAACTCTAAATTAGGGAAGAAAAGTAAAATATAAACTTGATCCTCTTGGAAAATGATAAATGTCAATAAAACTCTCTTAATTAAGTTGTGCTAGATTGGTAATATTACTTTTACAAAAATCAAGAAAGTCTATTGACTCAAAGCTGAAAGTTAAATCAATCATGATTCAAAGACTGTAATATTCCTGAAGGATATTTAGTTGTTTGAGTGTAAATTTGAAATATTTATAGCCTTGTAACAGTTGGATTATATCATTAAGAAAGAGATAAATATGACTTACCATACAATGGAAGAAACAACAACAAAAAAGGGAAGAAATAATCACAACTTTTCAATTCTGACCATTTGTCTTAACTCCCAATGGCCACTAGATGGCACCTAGCATTTGGCAACCATAACACTTTATTTCTAGAGCTTAAAATAACTACAGCACCAGGTCAGTTCTGACAGAGCAAAAATTAATCCTGCCACAGATATGCAACTCTTCCCTGTAAAATATCTAAATTTAAAATCTATTTGGTTTTCTGGTCAACAAAAAATCATAAAATACCATTTTATTTTTGCTATTAGCTTTTCCATTTTTTCCTAAAGGAGATGTGAGCTTTTAGTTTCTAGAGGGTATTTGATATCCACCATTCTAAAGCAGGCATTGGGTGAATTTTGCCCTAAATATGCTCCATCTGGAAGCATGACTTTTATTTTTTTAAGGCCAAGTTAATACAACATATAAATTAAATGTTCAAATATTAAACAAGTCAACTGTGACTGACTCTTCCCTCAAAAGGTTTATAGTAATAGACCCTTGTTTTATTCTTTTATTAATTCTTCAATGATATGTTTTGAAAAGTGTATCTATGACAAAATGCTGTGCTATAGCATCTGAATGCACTACTGTTTCTCTTTCCATAACACTTCATTATGAAATGAGAAAAAAAAAGAAAAAGAAATTCTAACTATTTAAAGACATACCTAATGTCTAATAAATTATCTAAGGAGATGTAAACATTCAAATGATTACAGATTTCCCATCACCAATCAATTCAGAGTAATGATAACTGAATTAAAAAATATGTTTTAGGATAAAATAGGAATAGAATTTTCTAAAGTTTTTACCACTTCCACTTAGATATTAATCTATTTTCCACATGGTAGTGTATTTTCATACTGAGAGGAGAAATGTCCACTTGCCTTCAAAATCACCATTTTCTCTTGCTGTTTCACATTTCATTCTTCTATAATTCTTGTCTTTCCTGCCCTGTTTTGTTGCCCTTTGCCACCCTCTTCTCATTCTATCCATTCTCAGTCCACAATGCTGTCATCTATTTCAATGGGTTTTACTAATAACATATATACAGTACCAATATTTCTATGTACTTCCTGTTAGCTTTCTCTTTGAGCTATAGAATGTTTACTGGGCCTACCACTTACATATTTATTTAATAAGCAATTCAAAATCACCATATCCCATTCAACCTGTTCACCCTTTTCAAATCACTCAGCTACTCACTCACTCAAGCCAGAAACTTGAGATTCCTCAGACTTCTCCCTTTCCCTTGCCTTTTATATCAATAGTCTCTGTGGCCCTTATCTTTTAACTGTCTCCTACATCTAATCCTTTCTCTTGATCCTATTCAAACCCTAAGCATTGCAAATAATAATTTGCTTCTTACGTTGACCATTGATGTCCAACCTCATCTTCATAAACTTGCAGTTGCCTGAAATACTTAGTTCCCTTTCTTTCTACCCATCCTGCCTCTTTCTGCTGGCTTTCCCTCTGCCCACTCACTGCCTCAGTTCATTGCTGAATGAATTGGTGTTCTCTCTTCATGGTTTAGCACATCTATGAAGCTTTCCTTGATAGTAACAGAGTTGCCCATGGTACCAAATCAAAAACTTTGGTAAAATGGGTATCTGAGATTTACTGTTGTCACAAAGATCATGGACAAGTAATGCATCTACATCATTGCATTTTTAAGAAGAATAAATTAATAAAGTGCTTAGGAAAATACCTGATACTATATAGAGCAAACATTCGTTGGAGGCATTAGAAGTAGTAATACTATTTCATCAAGAGTGCCTTCAGTAATCCAGGTTCTGAAATAGGGGCTAGAAATATATTCTGGACATATAATATTTGCCTGTAGGCCCTTCTTATAGATACTAAGATCTTTGAGATTAAGAACTGTATCCTATTTAACTTTGAATATCAAATGTTTGGTAATATCAGTGATACAGACTAGGAGCCTACGAGAATTAGGAAAGGATTGGTGGTTTGTCAAATTTCCTTAACTTGATTATTTCATTACCATGCTAGGATGTTAATTTCAGAATTGGATAAATTCTCTTATCTGAATATATGGAGGCAGTGGGGGGTATGTTTTACAATGAGATGAAATGTATGCTTTAAGATTAATAGAGACCACTCCTTTATTACATATGTGCACTTTCAGTTAGAGACTATAGTATAAAGAGTCTTGCTATAATGCTGTAATCTTAGGATCAATATTAAGGAAGGATGACATCTCTGGTATTCTTATTTTTTTCTGCCCCTGACAGTAACGAATACACTGAGTATAGTCCAAGTTAAACCAGCGTTTTGGGAAATTTCACTTTATAGGGTGTGTGGAATGGGTGATGTTTATATGTCTTCACATTATTTCCAATACTCACCTTACAAAGGTATTAAAAACCGATGCATATTAAGAAGCCTGGATAGAAGACTTTGGTATGGCTTTAAATAAAATGTGCTGATTTGCAAAAGGATTTAATATGTAGGCTAATCTTATGGCCTCTCATTTTCAGAAATATTAGGTATTTTGCATGACTAATTATTAATAGTTGTAAATTTTAGTTTTAATGTATCTTATTTATGTATTAAAAATTATCTGAGTGAATTTTTATTTTAACATATATTGGTGACATTAAAAGACTACACAGAAAAAATAACAAAGCAGAACTGCAAAAAATGTCTAGAATTTAATATAGACAAAATGTTTGAATTAATTCCACAATGTGAACTTGGACCAACACTTGTACATTGATATTATTACTTATACTGTTTTACTCTCCTTCTATCTTCACTGGTAAGTAGAAAAAACTTGATTATTATAGCATTATCTTGGTGACTTAAATATTATCCTACAAATCACTTCTCTGTGACACAAACTAAACTAAAACAAGATCTTCCAAAAGTTGAAATTAAAATTATATATTTGGTTCTTCCAGAGGAGATACAACAGGCCCAAGAATACAAGAAAAATATTCCATCTATTGACCTTGTACCCCCAAAATACCTGTTTCTTATCTTGTCTAAACACCTTGCCTAGGATGCCATTGTTCTTGTCAGCCTAAGCAAAAATTTGAAGAAAAGTTTCTGCTCTGGTGCCTTCATTCAGGAAGATTCCCTGAAATGACTCCAGCCATGTGAGTGGTAAAATATCCGTAAATATTCCCAGAATAAGGAAAAATTTTCATTTGACTTTTTCAGCTGTCTGTTGAAACCAGGGTTTATTGTTTAAATTATGCAGGATTTTATATACCTTTATTCAATAAAGCATAATAAATAATACTATAACTATTGTTGGTTCTTTTTTAATCATAGTTTACTAATACCAAATCAGGAATTAAAAATTTATAGGTATGTGCAGTGATCACAAAAAGTATGAGAAGAAATAAAATAACAAAATTCAACCTGAAAAAAAAGCATTTATTTACACTAATAGTTTCATATTCCTATCACAAATCAGATCGGCCATTAACATCAATAATGAAAAGAAGGATAAAAGAAACAATAGAAAGGAAAAAAGCAAAATAATAAACTAGATCTGACTACACCAATAATAGGATAAAATGAAAATATCATTATCACCCCAATTCAGACCCTACAATATGCTGCGTATAAGGAATGCACTTTAAATAGAAAGGCCCACATATATGAAAATAAGTATGAAAATGTTATACTGCAATAATATTAGTTTAAAGAAAAGATAAAATAGCTCTATTGGCACCAAAGTAGATTCCAAAACAAAAAAAAAATGAAAATGAGAACAAAGAAAATCATTTCATAATGATAAAGAGGCCATTCTTCAAGAGCACCAAACAATCCTAAATATTTATGTATCTAATAACAGAGGTACAATCCCCACACACACATAAACACACACAAAAAAAAAATGCTACAAAAACTGCAAGAAGATATAGAAAAATCCATAACTAAGAAATGATTTAAATACCAATCTCAATAATTTATAGAACAGGTAGACCAAATATCAGTATGGATGAACAACACTTTAAGCCAGTTTGACATTTGTAGACATTCCACCCAATAAAAGCAGAATACACATTTTAAAGTACACATGGAACATGGATAAAGATAGACCATAATTTGGATCACAAAACAAATTTCAACAAATTTAACAGAATTTAAGCCATACAAAGGATGTTTACTTATTGCAGCAGTCAGAGTATAGTCATTAGCAGAAAATGTTAATATCTTCAGAGACGTGAAAACTAAACTGCATACTTCTAAATAACCCGTTTAAACAAAGAAGAAATAAGAAAAAAATAGAAACTATTTTCTTAACTTAAAAAAATGAAAACACAGCAGGTCATAATTTGTGAGATGCTACTAAAGAGGTATTTAATAGTAGCTAAGTGTTTATAATATTAAATACACAGATTAGAGAAGAGAGGTCTCAAATCAATTGCTGCAATTTCTAGCTCAGGAAATTACACAAAGAAAATAAAATTTAGACCAAAGTAAACAAAATAAAAGAAATAATAAAGATCAGAGCAGAAATAAATGAATCATAAAACAAAAACAATTGAAGAAAGCAATAAAAATGAAAGCTGGCCTTCTAAGAATACATATGAAAGTGATAAATTTCTACCAAACCTGATCAGGAATAAAACAGAAAAATCACAAAATACAAACATCAGGAATGAGGAAGATGACATCACTGCAAAATTTATAGTTACTGAATTATAAAACGAAACTATTTAGAGTAACTTAATGCCAATAAATTAAACAACTTTAACAGAAATGAACCAATTTAAGACACATACTACCAACCCATTCAAAAGGCAATGTATAGTTTGAATGGCCCTATAAATATATATGAAAGAAACATGATTTTTAGTTAAAACAGTTACAAATATTAAAAAAATAAACTACAGGTCAGATGGTTTTACAGTTGAATTCTAACAAACATTTAAAGAAACAAAAAAAGTTCACTGATTCCAAATAAATCATTTCTCAAAATTGAAAAGTAGGTCAATGCCCCACTCATTCTAAGGTCAGTATTTCCCAGAGTCTAAGATAAATAAGAGACTGTGTAAGAAGGGAAGTATTTTAGTCACTATCCCTCATTGAAATTGATCCAATAATCTTCAAGAATACACTGCCCTATCACATTCAGCAACATATAAAAATGATGATATACTACCAAGTGAGGTGTATCCCAGAAATGCATGTTTGAACAGGGAAAAGCAAAAAGGTCTCTTATCCTACAGAGCCCAGAAGAAAAAGTTGTTGTTGTTCCTTTTCTTTCTTTCCTTTTTCTGACATAAAGAGACGTTCATACTATGGGCTCAGAATTATTTTCCATTCTCTCCCTCCACTCTTTGTTATTACAGACCTATTATTCCAGACATGATGACATGAGCTATAACTTACTACCCAATGATCACGTGCTAGGTACTCTACTAATATTATTTTATTTGACACTCATAGGAAGTCTACAAAAATTGATGACCATCATTTCACATTTGACAATAATCAGGTCTAAGAGATTAATTTCCAGGGATGTGGATAAAGAAGTGACAGAGCAAGTATTTTTAATCCTTTATGATTCCTAAATCTATGATCTTTCCATTATGCCCAAGTGAGCCTTTTGTAACTATACAAATACATACTGTGAATATTTCTTGGCAATACTGTTCCCTCTGCTTTGAAAGAGTTTCTCTCTTCTTCACTTAATGAACTTTTATTATACTTTCAAGATTCAGCATCTCAGGAGAAACTTACAAAAATGAAAATATTGTCAATGATAATAAAAGCATATTAGATTAAATTAACAATAAAATTCTTAGGAATAAAAAAGAAACTATTGTTTTCTTAGCCAGACAAAAGTTAATCTACCAAAACCCTACAAAAACATTTATGTTGACAAGTTGACCGGTCTAGCAGGAAAAGGTAGTTTCAAGATCAAAAGTCACAAATACCTAAGATGTAATGACATCATGAAGGTAGGGACAATAAAACTACTTACCTGAATTTTTACCTGAAGAAACAGATTTACTGGAATTATCAAAAAGAGACTTTAAGTATGATTCTCTAAGAGAATTATTTTTAAAAAAGTTAATAAGAGAAGCCTCTTATCTATAAAATTAGAAGACAATGTGTTTATATTTTAAACAAATATTGCTTAACCATCAAAATATTATCCTGAACTAAGGAGTTGCAGTATTTGTTCTCTTTCTGTTTTTTTTTTTTTTTTTAACTCCTGTACTGCTTTTTTCTTTTTTAATCAATTTCAGCTTTGCAGAAGAGAAATCACAGGATAGCAGATGACGTCACAGAAATGAAGCACAAATTCAACCATCCCAGCATTAGCAACAACAAAATTAGAACCAAGAGTGAATAATTTGTTCAAAGTCACCACAAAATCTTTCAGGAAGTAAAGATTAAGAAAGGTGAATTTGAAGGCAACACACACACACACACAACAAGTTGAGGACACTAATCTCTCTTTGTTTTTCTCTCTTCCATCCCAGAGAAAGTTTTCAAAATTAGAGGGGAACCATTTCTGTAATTCTTAAGAAGTCTGTGATCCACTTGTGTGGAAAGAACACAATTTCCAATTTTAAAAGGCCTTCTGCTCTGTTAGGGGATGACCAATGTGATTTGTTGATTCTCAGATTTAAGTGCCTCTTCTGCTGCAATCAGTGATAAATTCCTTGTTGCTACTCAGAATTCCTCCCTGTTCTGCCACTGTTTATTCTTCAGGGTCTTATGGCAATACCTTTGCAGAATGTATAATCTGTACATAGAAAATCTGAGGCAGAAAGAAGTATCATTGGTGACCTCCTTAATCCTTCCTTTGCCTTTTCCCCTTGACAGATGATAAGAAATGATATATTCATAACGGAGGCTAGCAGCTGGCAATCACACTCCAGGGAGAATCAGTTTATACTTGAAGGCGTAGAGCCAGTGCATGGTCCTGAGTGATTATGAGGTCAAAAGAAAGAGGCTAAAGTTATTTCCTAGCTTATGCCCAAATGTTTTGCTCTTTAAGTTACAAGTACTGTTCTTTTCAAGTGTTTTGCACTTCATAGCTTGCATAGAACACATAACTGTAGGTAAAACTAAACAATGAAGGCTTGTTTTCATTTTGTATCAAAATTTGGGAGGTACTAAAATACTTATGATACTCTTTTTCACAATAGTTCCAAATATATCTAGGAATTTGGGTTTTATTAAATCTGGTCCATCTTTATTTTTGCTGTTAGATGGAATTCTCAATTTCTAGCCTGGAGGAAACAATGAGCAATGGCAGCAGCAATTAAGGTAATGAAAGTCATTACTGGTCCTGAGTGTCTATGCAAAACCTGGTAGCTCATATCATAGGCTTTTGAGACGGAAAGCCTGGATCTTCCATTTCTATCTGTGTGCCCTTGACTAACTCATTTTAATTTTCTAAACTCAAAATACCATAATCTGTTAGGTGGGCATAATGATACTAGTTTTTAGAGTAGTTTTAGAGTAGAATTAAATTAGATAATGTATGTGTAGCATCCAGTAAGTTGTTACATAGAAGCTTAATAAAGTTTAGCTATAGAGCTAGCACCACCATGACTATAATTGCCTCTTCCCCAGGGTGGTCCCTTAAAGTAACAGGTTCTTGGAATTTGCAGATGCATTCTCTTTCACAGTCATTCCAACGACTCTACAGAATGTGTGTCCCTCTCTTTCCACCCTGTACCATGAAGGACTCAGTTATTACTGCAGGTCAATTGCTGATGACACTGTACCTCGTGACTCTGCCAAATGCCAAAGTGAAGCTAGCTAATGTCACTCAAGTTACTGTCCAGCAGCTGCCAACACCACTCACATTTATTTTGGCAAGCCTCTTCTAAGTCTCCACCAGTATACTTATCTTGCTTATCTGCTCACAGAGAAGTCTTGCTCTCTTGGTTTTTTAACAAGGGTATAGTCTTTTTTTTTTTTTTTTAGAGAGAGAGAGAGAATGTTTCCCCCACCACCACCCCTTTACAATGATACATGAGAAAAATCTCTTTCTATACATATCTCACAATCCTGAAAAGGAGATGGACATAATAACAACAAGCTATAAAATAAGATGGCAGGTTTCATTTGTTGGAACTTACTTGCTTCTCTTTCCTTATTGCAGGGTTTTATGTTTCTGTCTTTCTGATATCTTTGTCACAACCATATGTTTAAATGTCAATTGGTCCTCCTGTCTCTGGATTCTCTCCCTTTCTCATCCATTTCATCACTACTACAATTACTCTTTCTAATGGACTGCTTTAATCATATCAGCTACTTAGTTTAAAAAAATCTGAGACTATCTTCTTTTTTCCCCAAAGCCCCTTTCCTTCAGGATCTGAGAGAAGATCTCTTGAGACAGGGATCCAAAGAAGATTCAAGAGCATAAGCATCCCTACAGAGACAAAATGTGTGCCAAAGAGTAGCCAAGCTCTCTCATTCTCTGCATCTTACGATGAGATCCCCCTACTAGAAACACCCCTTGAAATTTAAAAGCATTTCTTACTTTATTTTTTGAAATATACAGAAGCATTAAGAAGATGCTTATACTCTTCCTTCTTTCTTCATTTGAATTCTCTTTTTATATCATAAAAATATATTAGGGAATCTTCTCCAACCTTTCTTCTGTGACCCTGTAAAACTATACATTTCCCCAGACCTTTCTCTCTCTCTCTCTCTCTCTCTCTCTCTCTCTCTCTCTCTCTCTCTCTTCCTCCTCCTCCTCCTCCTCCTCCTCCTCCTCCTCCTCCTCCTCCTCCTCTGCCCCCTTTCCTTCTCCTTTGAGACAGGGTCTCCCTAGGTAGTTGCTTAGGGCCTCCCTAAGTTGCCACACCTGCTGACTCACTGAGAAAGACTGCTCAGTGTCTGCTTGAAACTCAAGCTAGGAGACAAACACCTCAGGTCACTTATTTACTACTGAAATCAGAAGTACTATCTTAGCAGTACATTTCTCCAAAAATAGAAACCAAGAACTTCCCATGTACATTTGTTCTGCTTCTTAAGCTATTGTTTTGCCCTAAACCCACTCTTCCATACTTAGCTTTGTGGTGATAGTGCTGAAACTCTGCAAAGCTCATTCTTGCATTTCACACCATGGTAATATTTCTGTTAAGTTCTGTCCAATAAGAAAACTGGAGGAATTCTACAGACTGGCAATCCCTTGTGCTTCCTGTCTCCTTCTTTTCTACTCGTCTGAGCAATGCCAGAGCACTGGCTATTTAAGAAGAAGTGATTCCTTCTTGTAAAAGCAGAAGATTCTAGTTTGCAGATTTTCAAACACTTCAAAATCGGCTTCATCGTGATACATTTCCCCAACCCCACCTCACTACCATCACGAGAGGAACACACCAGCAGTCTGGCACCACTTCTCAGAAATTTTGATCCCAGGTTTCTGGAGAACCTCCTTTGCAGTCCAAGTTTATACTTCGTGGAACAGCTCTGCTAAGTCATAGTGATTTCTACCATTTCCCTTTTCCCCTTTAGAAATTCATATTGCAGTTGCTAGCCTAATGTCACCCTAAAGTTCTTTTTTACCCCATAGTGTATACCAAGCTAATAACTGTTTATATTAAATTCCTCTGTTCAAATAGCTAGTGTGGTTTTATTGCTTGACTGAACCCTGACTGATCCACCATTATTAGGATATGGTTCTGGCCATCCTTTTTGTCTTCTACTAACTTCTCCATCAGAGCTGGATGTGTGTGAGGTAGGTGTCAGATGGCAGAGGGCCTAGCCTATGCAAACTAGGTGATTCCCTTTTGCCTCTCCAGTCTTTCAGTACTGTTTAACTAATACCCTGTACTAGAATTGCTCTAAGTGAATTGTATTAAATGATTTCTGTTTTCCTATTCGGATCCTGACATATACAATCACATTTTTGGTAGCAAATAATGCCACTGTGATCTCCATAGTTCACTGAACAAAGAATAGACATCTATCCCAAAGAATTCAGGCTATAAAGCCAGGATTCCTGATTCCATATCCCAAGTCTGTGTAAAATTGTTACATAAGCTCTCTGTGCTTCTTTCCTTCATTTATTAAAAAAGGATAATAGTATTATTCCATAAGGTTGTTTTGAGGATTAAATGAATTGATACAGATGAAACACTTAGAATAATCATCAGTGTTATTCTATGACATTTATTAAAACACTTCTTTGAAGAATATAAAATATTTTTTTAAAAATCACTTAATAAAGTAGCAGATTATGAAAGAAAGATAATGAGAGAACTGCAGAAATAGAGGAGTTGAGGGGCTGGGGATGTGGCTCAAGCGGTAGCGCGCTCACCTGGCATGCACGGGGCGCTGGGTTCGATCCTCAGCACCACAAAAAAATAAAATAAAGATGTTGTGTCCACTGAAAACTAAAAAATAAATGTTAAAAATTCTCTCTCTCTCTCTCTCTCTTTAAAAAAAAAAAAAAGAAATAGAGGAGTTGAGTAAGTCATGGTTAGTGTTGGGTAACCAGATTTCTCTGACCACTGGAACAAATATCTTGAATTCATCCTGAATGAAAATAATAATTGCTTACACCCATACATATCTCTGACTTTCTGTCTTATCTTCAAAGAACTAACAGCTCAGTGGGTTCTGTTGCTCTAACCTATAATCCCAGAGGATTGGGAGGCTGAGGCTGGGCAGACTGAGGCATGACAATCACAGGTTCGAAGTCAGACTGAGGCATGAAAATCAAAGGTTCAAAGCCAGCCAGCCTGGACCCGAGGAAACTTAGCAAAACCCTGTCTCACCACAAACAAACAAACATACAAAACAAACAAACAAACAACAACAAAAACTTACTTTGTTCATTATGATATATCTTGATAAATGCTAGAATGGGAAAATGTAGAGTTCTATAGGGTCACAGAGCAAGATTCCCTGGATTTATGATGCAAAGGAAAATCCAAATGAAGAAAGAAGGAAACATATGCAAAAAGACACTTCAAGAGAGAGCACAGGATTTTAAATACACATAAATAATTATGCTGCCCCATAAGATGCATGTGGGATATAGGAGAAAATGAAGACAGAAGCTTGATTATAGAGCTGAGGAGACAAGAAACTAGGAGTCATCACCAACTCAAAGAGATGAAAGGCCTCTACAATGAAAACTACAGAATACTAAAGAAAGAAATCAAAAAAGACCTTAGAAGATGGAAAGATCTCCCTTGTTCTTGGATAGGCAGAATTAATATTGTCAAAATGTCCATACTACCAAAAATAATCTACAGGTTTAATGCAATTCCAATGAAAATCCTAATGACATTCCTTATAGAAATAGAAAAAGGCAGTCATGAAATTCATCTGGAAAAATAAGAGACCCAGAATAGCCAAAGCAATCCTTAGCAGGAAGAACAAAGCAGGTGGCATCACTATACCAGAACTTAAACTATACTACAGAGCAATAATAAGAAAAATGATTGGCACCAAAATAGACTTGAAGACCCATGGTACAGAATAGGGAATACAGAGATAAACCCATGTAAATACAGTTATCTCATACTAGACAAAGGCACCAAAAACATACTGAAGAAAAGATAGCCTCTTCAACAAATGGTGCTGGGAAAATTGGAAGTTCAAATACAGCAAAATGAAAGTAAGCCCCTGTCTCTCACTATGCACAAAACTCTACTCAAAGTATAAGGACTTAGGAATTAAACCAGAGACCCTGAACCTAAAATAGAAGAAAAAAATAGGCCCCAATTTTTATCATGTTGGATTAGGCCCTGACTTCCTTATTAAGATGCCTATAGCACAAGAAATAAAATCAAGAATCAATAAACAGGATGGATTCAAACTAAAAAGCTTCTTCTAAGCAAAATAAACAGTGAGGTGAATATAGAACCTACAGAATGGGAGCAAATTTTTACCCACACATATCAGATACAGCACTAATTTCTAGGATAAGTAAAGAACTCAAAAATAATTAACAACAAAAACAAAGCAACCCAATCAATAAATGGGTCAAGAAAATAAACAGATCCTTCTCCGAAGATGATATACACTCAGTTAATAAATATATGAAAAAAATGTTCAACATCTCTACAATCAGAGAAATGCAAATCCAAACTACTCTAAGATTTCATCTCACTCCAGTCAGAATGGCAGCTATTAAGAATACAAACAACAATGATGTTGAGATATGTTCCTGTTATCCTTAATTTTTCTAGTGTTTTGAACATAACTAGTGAGATGATCATATGATTCTTATTTTAAGTCTATTGATGTAATGAATTACATTTATTGATTTCCGTATGTTGAACCAACATTGCAATGTTTACAGCAGCACAATTCACAATAGCTAAACTATGGAACCAACCTAGATGCCATTGAATAGATGAATGGATAAAAAAATGTGGCATATATACACAATGGAATATTACTCAGCAATACAAGAGAGTAAAATCATGGCATTCTCAGGTGAATGGATGGAGTTAGAGGAGATAATGCTAAGTGAAGTTAGCCAATCCCCAAAAACCAAATGCCGAATGTTTTCTCTGATATAAAGAGGCTGATAGGGATAGGGATAGGGAGCATGGGAGGAATAGACAAACTCTAGATAGGGCAGAGTGGTGGGAGGGGAAGAGAGGGGCATGGGGTTAGAAAAGATGGTGGAATGTGATGGTCATTATTATTCAAAGTACACATATGAAAACATGAATTGGTGTGAATATACTTTGTATACAACCAGAGGTATAAAAAAATGTGGTCTATGTGTTTAATAAGAATTGTAATGCATTACACTGTCATATGTAAATAAAAATAAAAAAGAAAAAGAATACAAACAACAGTAAGTGTTGGTGAGGATGTAGGGGAAAAGGTACACTCATGTATTGTTGGTGGGACTGCAAATTGGTGCAACCAATCTATAAAGCAGTTTAGAGATTCCTTGAAAAACTTGGAATGGAACCACCATTTGACACAGCTATCCCACTCCTAAGTTTATACCCAAAGGACTTAAAAACAGCGTGCTACAATGATGTAGCTACATCCACGTTTTTAGCAGCACAATTCACAATAGCTAAATTGTGGCAAACTAGATGCCCTTCAGTAGATGACTGGATAAATAAAATGTGGTATATATACACAATAGAATATTACTCAGTATTAGAAGAGAATAAAATCATGGCATTTGCAGGTAAATGGATGGAGTTAGGAAAGATAATGCTAAGTGAAGTAAGCCAATCTCAAAAAACTAAATGCTGAATGTTTTCTCTGATATGTGGATGCTGATCCATAATGGGGATTGAGGGTGGACCATGGGAGGAATGGAGGAACTCTATATAGGTAAAAAGGGAGGGAGAGGAAGGGAAGAGGTATGGGGGTAGAAAAGATGGTGGAATGAGATGGACATCATTACCCTACATACATGTATGAAGACACGAATGGTGTGACTCTAACTGTGTGAATTACCAGAGACATGAAAAAATGTACTCTATATGTGTACTATGGGTTGAAATGCATTATGCTGTCATGTATAACAAATTAGAATGAATAAATAATTTTTTTTAGAAAAGAAACTGAGAGTCCTTAATTAGTCTCTTCCAATTATTATGTTAATGCAGGGACAGTGTTCCAAATTTATACACCATGCAATGGTGTCATCATGCAATGTGTAAAGGTGCATTTTGCAAACCATAGAAGGAACTGGGACGGGAGAGAATGAGAAAGGGAGAGAATTCTGAGCTCTAATAAGCTAATAGTAGAGATGAAATGGAAACACAAAATAATCCATCCAAAAGAATATGCTATGATGAAACTCACTATTCAGTGTAATTAATACTAACCCACAACAAAGAAGACAGGATAGAAAGAAAGGGGGAAAAAAAAAAAAAAACAAAGAACAAGTTGAGACAAAAAAAAAATCAAAGAAAACTGTGATAATATTAACTGCAAACATATAAATTATAACATTAAATATAAATCATTTAAACACTGACTAAAAGAGCTTATCAGGTTGGATTTTAAAAGGAAGATCTTACTCTATGCTATTAACAAGAAACTCACTTAAATATAAAGACACAAAGGAGTTAGATAAATTTATAAGCAGCTCAGGTACACTTTGATTTTTGAAGGTATTACTGTAGTTTACTTATTTATGATTTTGTTGTTGTTGTTGTTGATGTTACAATATTAGTTTTCTTCTGTGTTTATCCTTAGGTGTTTCTGGAAATGCCAGATGCTTCCTATAAAGTCTTGCAGCCTCATTTAATGGGAGAATACAAACCCTGTACAAAAGGTGATACGCAGTATCCTCCCAATATTTTAAAGCATGTAAAATAGAGACAAAATAAATACCAAGAACAGCATTGAGCTGTTGAGCAATGAGCAAGGATTTCAAGTCACATACCAAGATAAGTAGAGACTGTGTAATACACTGGGAAAGAAAGGTCCTGTTTTATGGAAGTTTAGGATCCATCAATGTAAGCATCCTAGTCTCTTCAAACAAACAAGGAAAAAGGAAAAGAATTGGTAGGACTCTCCAAATGTTTTTTTTATGTGTCTTCTTTCTTCCTGATTCATGTCCTAGTCACGGGTAAATGGTTAAAAGTTTAAAACAAAAGTTCCACACCTGCCAATTCAAACCCACTTTGTGAGGTTAATTCTCTATTACCAGATAAAATGGAAAGGAAATTCAGGTAATTTTTTTGAAAAATCCTCTATTTACACCAAGTTACAAAGAGAAAGTCTCACTTCAGTATTAAAATGTCCTGTCTGTGTAACATCAAACTTCATCTACACTTAGAGCCCGTTGGCCCCAATTGGGCTGCTGTAGGTTGTAACCTGCAGGGAGAACGGAGCATTGTGGGTTCCTTCTCTATTTCCTCTCTTTCTCTGCAAATCCTACATAGGTGGTCTAACTTTAGAAAGTGGAATAGTTGGCAAATATTGTCTTGGGGCTTTAGCCAAAACAGAGTCAGAAATAGTTCAGTTTTAACATCCTGTTGCATATCCTTGGTAGCAAAACTAAAACGCACAATTTTCATATAGCTTTCAACTCCAGATGTTGCAAGTTGAGATGGAGAATTCAAGGGCAGGCACTAGAATAACAAAGTGGGCACGTTTAGGCTCTTTACAGGAAATACCTAACCACACATGTCACAATCAACTTCAGTGTTTCCTAAACTTTCCCACCAGCTTTCTCTGAATCACTGAGAAAGAAGACAGACCCCTGTAGGATATGAGGTCTTAGTCCAAAGAGACATTTTTATTTATGATGTTTCTTAACAGGCTTGTGTTTTCCTAATTAAAACACACAAAGTTTGTATTCTAAACCATAATGCCTCTGTTTATATTAGCATAAAAATTATGAGTTTTCCCTAACATTTTTCTTAAAATTGTTTCCTCAGGGATATGTGCCACATTTAACTCCAGTTAAATGGCAGCAAAATGCCCCTGTTTGATCATTATAAACCTATAGAAACCATGTTCTTGGTGTAATTCTAAAGGATGCTTTTGGACTTGGCTTTTCTTAAGTTTTCCTTTTTAGTACATAACCATTTAAGCTGTTTTTACCAGAGGAGTTTAAATTCCTACTTATAGTGTAGCAAAAATTTGTTTTCAGAAAATATATTAACCAGAGATCTGGAGCCTTTTGTCAGAACATGGAATTGGTAGGCCCTTTTATCTTACCATACCTTTTAGAGTCTTGATTGATGTCCAGTTTCAGGTAACACACAGCTTCAAGTGGAAATCAGTAATACCATTGCAAAGGGAAAGAAAACTTTAGAAATACAACTTTTGTACTTATTCTAAAGGGAATTGGTTCTATAAGAGAACCAAGCTAAAAAGTAGCACTGAGTTGAGAGGACACTTAAATTCATTTCACGCTAGCTGCTGTGCTATACCAGTTGTGGATCCATTTACCCATTAGTGTTTATCTATAATTCTTCTACCTCTAGCTCCATCTATAATGGGAATAGGAGGACTTCTTGCACAACACTATAAGCTCAGATCTGACACTCTGTTGAGACAGGTACTCAAAGTTAAGAGGAAACTTATTCAGCTCTATTTCAGTTCAAAAAGCTAACTTTGGCCATTCCAAGATAAACACCTCTGAAGAGTTATTGGTAAAGTTAATTTCATACTGAAAGGTGAATGGCTGTGTGAGCTAACAACAAAAGTAGGCAGAGTCGAGGAAGAATCAGAAATAAGCTAGTTAGCTTGTTCTAATTTTAACAGCCAAAATTCTTTAAAGTCTGGTTAAACCTGGAACTAAGAATAATCAGTGATTTAGAAAAGGGAAATGTGAACTCAAAGTTTGATGATAGTTTCAGAGTTTAGATCCTAAAACTTCATAGGAGAGAGTGTGGCTTGCCAAGCTTATTGAAAATGAGGAGTCAGACCTAACACTGACCTTACTGAATAAATATTTAGGAGTGAAAAACTGCTACCCAGGAGATATTTATTGATATCAAAGTGTGAGAACCACTAGGTCTAATTGGCTAATAATATAGGAAGGGGATAATCATAAGTGTCAGAGTAAAATAATCTATTAACAATAGGGCAAATGATGAATGGGTTTTCTAGCCCAGATTCACAACTGAAATCCATAAAGTTTTGAAAACAAAACAAAACAAAAATTCCCTTTTTATAATTTATTTAGAGGAAATTCCCAGTCTAGTCTACTTCTTTCTTGGAAAAAAGTAACCCTTATTTATGTGGGATAATATTTTAACCTTTTAATATTTAATATTAATAATAAAGGTTAATATTTTAACCTTTATCCTTATTATGGTTTGGATGTGAGGTGTCCCCCAAAAGTTCATGTGTGAGACAATGCAAGAAGGTTCAGAGAAGAAATGATTGGGTTGTGAGATCCTTAACCCAATCAGTGAACTAATCCCCTGTTAAGGATTAGCTGAGGGGTAACTGAAGGGTGGTAGGGTGTGGCTGGAGGAAATAGGACACTGAGGGTATGGCTTTGGGGTATATATTTGGTATCTGGTAAGTAGAGTCTTTCTCTCTGCTTTCTGTTCATCATGTGGGCTAACTTCCCTTTGCCACACTGTTTCTCCATGATGTCCTGCCTCACCTTGAGCCCCGATATGGAACCAGCCACTTATGGGCTGAGACCTCTGCAACTGTGAGCTCCTAAATAAACCTTTTCTCCCCTACAATTGTTCTGGTTGGGTCTTTCAGTTGCAGCAGAGAAAAAGCTGACTAGAATAATCCTTTATTTATGTTCACTTCTGTGTTTCACAGAATAGCCTCTATGTGATAGCTCAAATGGGGTTCATGTATGATATACAATAGAGACACCATATTTTGAATTTGGAAGTACATTTGGCCCAAAGGATTTCAGATTAGGGCATGGGTAACTGCAATTGTTTTAAGATTTTTCTTTTACAAGAAAAAAAATGCACCTAAATGAGTCTGAACCTACAGCAAATACTGGGGGAACATCTGTGGAAGGTAAAGGAGACAAAGAAAGGAAAGAGGTAGGGGAGAATTTGGGCTGCAACACAGATAAAACACTTGCCAAAGGAGAGCAGGAGGGAAGCAGGATTGGGCAGGCTGGAGCTCCAGACTGCAGAGCATATCTGAGAGGTCTCAGACAAGCCAGTGTGGAATCCCTGAACAAAGAGTCCTGCATCAGGCAGAAACGGCCTGGCTCTGACTCCTCTGTTTATTCTTTGGCTGGAGCAGTCTATAGGTAGCATGGTCCCAACAACAACATCTTGACAGATCCAAAGATGCAGAAGCTGGTTTCTAGTAGGTTTTCTTTAAGAAGACCTGAATGGTGTACCTCTGACTAGCCACAGAAAACAAAGCAGCCAGCAACCAGAACCTTCACTTTTGAGTGTAATATTACAGGAAAATGTATTGCTTTATTCTGATAACTTCTGTTTTGTTGGATTTCTTTGTTATAGCAGCCTAATCTCATTCTAGCTGATACAGTTCTCATTTCTAATTCTCTCTATCTCTCTCTCTCTCTCTCTCTCTCTGTGCGTGTGTGTGTGTGTGCAACCATAATCTTGATTTAGAATTTGGAAAATATGATTACTATTGAGTAAAATAAGGAAAAGTTTTGCTGACTGTGGTCATTGAGCCCTGAGAGAAAAGCCATCAAAGGAATTATTGGTATCTAGTTCACAGAAACCTTGAAACATTTGGCTTTCTGCTCTAATGCACATTTTACCCAGCCTATTGCTGTTGATGGAAGATACTGGGGTCAAAATTTTCTTGATTGACAAGAACCAAAGACAAACGACCCTAGTCTTTTGCTTCTCATTCATTCTGCCTGAATGTTGTGGTTTCTGTCTCTGAATATTAAAGAATCTATTTGGCTGTTACAAGCCAAGATTAAAAAACAAAAATAGAGCTTATGAATTTTGCCAATTTGGATGGCTTAATATCCCTAAACCCGTTACGCATTGTTTTTTATCTTCAGAAAATGCAGAGTGTTATGGATAACTTTTATGAGGTACTAATAAAGGTCATAGCTTGACAATATGAAAAGAGATAAATTGGGACTCTGTGATACTTCTGATGTTTTTATCAAGCTTTCAGAAACATTTACGGGGCAACTTTTCCTTTTTTTTTTTTTTTTTTGTAAACCACTTGTTAAGTGTGTTTAGATGTAGCACTTTTTTGTTTCTTTGCTTTTTCAAAATAGTAGTCATCTTGAAAATCAAATTTTAAAAACTCACTTATGAAATTTAACATTTCATCTTGTTCAAATTTTTCTGGGAGCTTTATGGGTTTCAGTATAAGAAAACAAGGAGAAAATGTTCACTAGTCGGTGCCCTTGCCTCAGAGTTCAATTCCAGTTGTTCTCAAAGATTTTAGCATCATGCTCATTACTTATTTATATTTCCCTCTTTTTTCCACTTTGCAGATAATTGCTACTTAATTGATACTGCTTCTATGCAAACCTAGTCACAAGACACACTGCTAAATAGAGGAATCATTAATCTGTGTGTATGTTGTAGATTTTCTTAAAAGGGTGGCCGAATAAGCAAAGTCATTAGCAGTTTATTTGCAACAGTGCACTTATGAAAAGCTCTATGGAGAACACATCAACAGTCAGTATATAACTGAGCAATTAACACAGGACTCCTGTACTTTGGGGTGTTAGCATGGGAGTAAACAGAAGCAGATGTGAAGTGTTTGTGCTGTTAGCATGCATGGGCTGTTATGACATATGCAAATACCACTCATGCTTACAGAACCTGCAACCCCTATTGTACCATGACCTTACTGATGAAGCCCTATGACAGAAGTGCTTCATTTGCACTGGGTTCTATTAATTATTAACAAGCCAACACCACCTTTTTTTTGTTATTAGCTTTGCAGAAAGTCAGGTGAGAAAGCATACACAAACAAGTCGATAACACTCTATTTCTCAGCTTGTTTTGACTACTGCTCTCCTGCCAGATTCCTTGAAAACAGAGAACAATTAAGGCCAAAGCCAGCAAAAAGAACCTCAAAGGGTGACAGACAAGATCACTTTACAATCCATTCATGAATTCAAATAGTTTTCTCCATGGGACTCAGGTAAACTCTGAAGACTGAGAGGAAGGAGACTGCTGGTCTTAGGATGGATTTATACATAAGAGCTCAATTTACAGTTTTGCTTTTCCTTGATAGTGAGCTGGAAAATTACTGCTCACAGGATCAATTAAAATTTACATAAAAGGCAAGACTTTCTGTCAGTGTACCCTTAAAGGACATGTCATAGGCCTCAACTTTCATAGCCCTTTGTTCAGGAAAAAGAAGCAAATTTTGTGGTGTGAAAATATAGTTTATTCCATCTCACTATCAATAAATGCTAAAATTTATCTCCATTAAAATATTAAGTGATTCTACTTATATGTTTATGACAGAAATGTTAACGCTGTGTTAAAAAAAAAATCTGAAACAATTGTTCTAGAACCTTTGTACTCTGTAATGGGCAACCTGTTTGTGGATAGTTTAACAAAAGGCAATTGATTGATATTATCTTGTTAAGATTTTTTATATTCTCTAAATTATAATAACCATATACTTTCAGGACAATGAGAGGAAACTTTCTCTCAGTTCCATATTTTATGAAGAATATTTTTGACCAAGTATTGATAGATGTGTATATATTCCAGACTTCCCGTGTTTTATGTTCTGAGCTAGACCCAGTTTAAAGCACCCCAGTGGAATGAATCTGTCTGAACCATTAAAATCAAGAAGATAGGGATAGCCTCACATTTACTTGATATTTTCCACCAGGACACTGGTTTTCCATTTTTCTTTTATGTAAATATCTTATGTAGAACTTGAATGAAGCTATTAAGGCAAGGAGCTGAAACACACATCACAGAGGTACTGGATTGAAATCCTATCTCCTCTGTAAAAACTTAATTAACTAAACAGAATATGAGGCAGATTGCTCACTCTTCAATCTTGTTCTATAATGCAATTGTCAGATTAGAGGGAAATGGCAAATACTAAATCCTGTACAGAGTGTAAATCTTCATTTGCTCATAATCTTAACAACATTGTTTCCATCTTTATTTGACTATAGACCACATTTTTCTAGGTTTTTAAATTGCTGTTCAGATAAAATGAAAATTTTCTCCAGTCGAATTCTAAATATACCAAGTAGATTACTTAATAAAATAAATTAAAGCCTATTTCATTTATTAATGCAACACTTCAAATTTAGGGAATATAATCTATTAAGTAAGCAATGTTTTCCATGAAAGGATAAGAGAAGGAGTAAAAACAGAAAGTAGGAAACCTAGGGAAGGCAGAAAGACTTCTAGTTATACAAATTATTTACTTTAAATGCCTGGATTTTTGAACTGGCATGTTTCCCAATATAACAGGAATTTTGAAAGGAAATGATTGAAGCACTACGTTAACCATGGTGTGATGAAATAGACATAAACATCCTAAATCACTGAATCAAACACCTGGATCCTGAGCTGTGGTGGAATACATGGAGAGGAAAGTGAGACGAGAAAAACTCCATGGTCTTCACATTCCTGAATGTCTTGTGTACAAAGTTTTCTGCTCCAGATTATCTTTCTAAGGATGTTTTTATGGCAAACAGCCTTGGAAGACAGAGAAGTCATCTCCCTACAGAGGAAGGGGCAGATTTTCTTACTATCTGGTAAAACAAGGATAATGCCTCCCTCTAAGTCATAAGCAGACATTCTTACTGCCAATAATAAAAAAAAAAAAAAATGGGTTCCCACCCCCAGGATTCATTCCCTGGAGCAAAACCCACAGTATATGAGGCATGTGAGGCTATTTGTTTTTCCCTGTGAAGATTAGGGCTCAGACACCCAGAACAACATATGCTGATTCTCATGCCATGAGAAATGAAGTCCTTTGTTTCTGACAAAGAAGTCTCATATCTACTGCAATCATCCAAAAATCTATGTCAGGCTAACTTGTTAGCTCCCAAGTACAGTATAATCTAAGGCATTTCAGAGTTTATTAAAATTGGGTGTTGAACATGGCTTACTGGCAAAGACAAAATTTCCAGAAGAGGAAAGATTAAGCCTCATGGGGCAATTAACATCATTTGAGGGAAGTCCCTAGCAATCAGTAGGAATCTTATCAGCCAAATTGTAGAGCTAATTGGAAGCAAATGGTCTTCCATTGAATTACCTCTTAATGAGGAAACATTGGGGAGGTTGTTGTATGTCAAGGATGAGGATATAGAATAACAGATAGATGCATGAATGGTACCCAGGTTGTTGCTAACTCTTTCCCAAAGCAGCTCTTTCCTGCCTGGATTCATTATTGAACCAAAAAGAACAGTACAGTCACCATCATAGGTTGAGCACAAAGTAAAGGAGTCTGTTTCTGCTGTAGAGATTGACACTGAGGCTGACTTATGACTCTTACACAAGGGGACTCATTTGTTTTGCTGGAAGGGAAGAGGTTCTGTTGCATAGGAAACATCTCTATTCCCTTCTGCCATTTTGGCTACATATGACCTTTGACCCTCCCCCCAGGGTTATATTGGTGCCTCCCCACCATTAACCCTTTTTCCAGTTATGGGTATTTCAGTCCAAGTAGTCAACTCTGTATGTTTCAGGTTTCTATTATATACCTATTCTTATATCAGTCATTGAATAAGGAGTTAATCATCAAAGTTTTTGATGATCTTCCATGTACTTTACTATTCACAGTCATCTAGTATTGGTGACTATTGAAATAGTCCCATAAAACATGGATTTCAAAAGTTTTCTAACTCTACTTCCCTTACTTCCTTTTTGTGCAAACACTTTAATAAAACAACTGGGTTACTGAATATGGCTTTTATAGAAATGGACCATCTTCCCTTGGCCCTTTCCCAAATAACCATCAGGACAAAAGGAGAGCAATTAGGTTATCTTGATCCATTTTGAAAATTTGGAATTCTGTCAAACCACTCCTGGAATGGTTGAATATTTTTCCCCTAAAAGCAACCCTAGGAAGGCTTGATGCTAATAGTACCTTCATTGTGGCAGCCTAATCAAAAAGGACCTAATGAATTCAAACTTGTGATTAGCCACTTGGTTTAACTTGTTAGATTGACATGGCCCACCCAAGAACATAAGGATAATGACCACTTGGTTGAATGCTCTGCTTGGATAATCTGCGTAAGTTGGCCAATATGAATCAAAATAGGAAACATAATGGTTTTGTGAAGTTGTTTTTTTTTTATTTTTTAATCTGTGCTCCTAGCATGGTATTGGCACCCAAACAGGCAAGAAAACCAATGAAACAGAATAGAACAAACCCACAAAAATACAGTTACTTCATACTAGACAAAGGTATCTTAGTACATTGGAGGGAACCTAGGGTACATTCTCTCATCCATAATAGTCCTAGTCAGTGGAGTCATTAATCATTACAGTTGATATCAGGAATAATTTTCATGTTATCTTTTGCAGTTAGCTAATTTTCATCAAAGGAATAACTGCCTGAGGGCATATACGAATGATTAAGCAGTTATCACTGGAGAAGCTTCCCCCAGGTAAAGCAGGGTGACCTCATTTTGGAGTGATGTCCAGTTATCTTATATCAAAATGATCTTCTGGTGGGATTTCTTGAGGCCCACTTAGGACACCCTCTCTAGATGAAAGTCACTCTATTTTGGAGAAGGACATAAGTAAAGCTTAGCTTCAATGTAAGGATATAGTCTAAGGGGTACAGAGTCCCTGTGGAAAGAATATGTTATTGACAATTGGTGCATTGCCCAGTGGCCCCTACACCGATTGGGAGCACAGTTTTATAGTAATCAAATATGAAATATGGCTTCTCACTGACCAGTAGTTGCTAGGATTCCTACCTCTGTAGGAAGTAGTTCCCAGGCAGTCCCTCCCCGCGGTCACATTTACCCGGAACACCAGCTAAATGACACTCCTCTGCCCCATAGGATGGCTGATAACTATAAGAAGGGGAAGAGCAAGGTACCCCAAATTTGACATTTTGTGTGAAACACAGAAGAACCGTCTTCTGCTCTGTCTACAAGATTTATTAGTAAGAATACAAATAAGAGCAATCAAATTGTAGTCAGGCCCTTCTAGCAGACGGAGGCAGAACTGGCAGGTGGTTATACTTAAGGCACCAGCCATACCAGGGCACTTTCCTTCATGAAGACAGCTACAGGATGATTTAAAAATACAGACATTATTAATTTCCTCTCTCCCCTATACCTTCTGGTATCTGAAATATTTATTTCCCAGGTGGTAGGGGTGTTGTCTTTCTCCCATCACCACAAAATCAGTGCCCCACTAAAACTTTACCTTTTCTTTTTTTAGTTCTCCCCATTCATACTCAAGAGTTTTCATACAAAAAAAAGTACAAATAAAAGAGGAACACAGACTTTTTAAAATAAGTTCTTTGTAGTTATATATAACAGTAGAATTCATTTTGATACAATTATGTAAGCATGGAATATATCTTATCTAATTAGGATCCCATTCTTGTGGATGTTCATGATGGTGGGATTCACTACGGTGAGTTCAAATATGTACATAGGAAAATTATTTCAGATTCATTCCACTGTCTTTCTTTTTCCCAACTCTCCTCCATTCCCTTCATTACTCTTTGTCTACTACTGAATACTCTTCCTCTCTCTCCCCATATTGTGGGTTAGCTTTCACATATCCCTTGGTTTTGGGGGACTGGCTTATTTCACTAAGCATGAGAGTCTCCATATCCATCCATTTACTGGCAAATGTCATAAATTCATTCTTCTTTATGACTAAGTAATACTCTATTGTGTGTGTGTGTGTGTGTGTGTGTGTGTGTGTGTGTGTGTGTGTGTATATCACACTTTCTTTATCCATTCATCTGCTGATGGGGACCTAAGTGGGTTCCATAGTTTATCTATTGTGAATTGAGCTGCTATAAACACTGATGTGGACTGTATCACTGAAGTATGCTTATAAATCCTTTGGATATACACCAAAGGAGTAGATTAGCTGGGTCAACTAGTGATTCCATTCCTAGTTTTTTGAGGCATCTCCATATTGCTTTCCAGAGTGGTTACACCAATTTGTAGTCCCACCAGCAATAAAAGAATGTACATTTTTCCCCACATCCTTACCAACATTTATTGTTATTTGATAATGGTCATTCTGAATGCAGAGAGCTGAAACATCAGTGTAGTTTTTTTTGGTTTTTTTTTTTTTTTTGTACCAGGGATTGAACTCAGAGGCACTCAACCACTGAGCCACATTCCCAACCCTATTTTGTATTTTATTTAGAGACTGGGTCTCACTGAGGTGGTCAGTACCTCGCCCTTGTTGAAACTGGCTTTGAACTCATGATCCTCTTGCCTCAGTCTCCTGAGTTGCTGGGATACAGGCAGGTGTTGCCTCTAAGTAGAAATGTCAAAACCAAGACTTAAGGAGAAAGCCACATGCTTTATGTGATTTGTTCAGCTGCTTAGGTGCAGGACTCTGAGGATAGTTGAAGTTACTATTGCAGGGTGACCTCATTTGGCTATTTGGAGTCATATTGATATAAGCCTTGACTTAATTTTATGAGATAAACTGAAAGGATTTTGTTTCTAACCTCAGTTGATCAGATCAATCAGAATGGCTGATGGAGTTATGTACTCACAGGAAAAGTAACCAGATACCATGGTAGTTTAGAAACGCGGAAGAAAAGAGTGGACTTGCTGATGCATACATTCACTGTCCAATATAGCAAAGATAATGTCCTCTAGGACAAAGAGAAAGCATGCTTCATACCCATTTTAAAATATTTAGGTTACAAAACATCAGGGTTACTCTTCCCTAATGCAACCATTTGTATGCATGGGTATAATTTGTCCTCATCTTCATCTATCCCATGGACTTGAGGTTCAGAATCTATCTTGAGATAATCACATAGTGTACAGATGGGTAGAGTTTTATGCATAAGGATGGCCTTTGAAGCCTTGTTTACAATGATAAAATTTAGAACTATGTATTAATAGTGAACTACTAAAACACATTTTGGTTCCTATATACCATGCAAACTAGGTAGTCATTAATAACATCTGTTTAAATACTCAAGTATTTTATGTGAAATGATGTCCAGTGCAGTTAAGCAAACAATGAGTAGCAAGAGAGAAAACTGTATAGCTAGACAAGGGTCAGATCTAAAATGAACTTATAAAGATATATCAGAAAACTTTATTAAAGGGAGCAGTGTAATCCGATTTTCTTTTTAAAATTAAAAGATATGAAAGCATATACAGATGGAATTGTAATAACATAGACCATTTAGTATGGACTTACAATATCCTAGAAAAGAAGTGGTAAGACATTGTACTAGAACCTAGTAATTGAATGGCAAGAGTGGAATAACTTTGAGAGGCATATCAGAGGGAAATTAGCAGGATTTGATGAATTATTGAATGTCACTATGTGAGGCAGGGATGAAAGGAAATTGTGAAAGAGAGGAAGGTGTTAAAAATGACACCTGGGTCAATTGTGAGATTTTAATTGAGAAATGAAATCTGGGAGAATGAGCTGGTCTGGATTAGATTACCAGAAGTGATGATCTTTAAGAATGTGTTGAACAAGCAGGTGGGTATGTTCTATAGTACTAAAGCTCAAGGGTGAGTTCTGAGCTGGAGATGTAGATTTTTGAGCTATTTCATAGAAGAAAAAAATTTAGTTATTGAAGAATGGGATTCCATACAGAGAGCATATAAAATATGGCAAAATTGTCAAAAATGTAAATGTACGAAAGACATTTTTGTGATCAGCAAAAGAAATTTAGATAATGAAAACAAGAATATTAAAACTAAGATGTGACTCTAAAAAAAAAGTAATATATTCCTTAAATAAATTCAACATTTTGTCTGGTGTGGTGGAGCACATATGCAATCACATCAGCTTGGGAGGCGGGCGGGAGGTTCCCAGGTTCAAAGCCAGCCTTAACAATTTAGCGAGGCTGTGAACAACGTAACGAAACTCTGTCTCAAAATAAAAGCCTGGGCATGTGTAACCAAAAAAGAAAGAAAGAAAGAAAGAAGGAAGGAAGGAAGGAAGGAAGGAAGGAAGGAAGGAAGGAAGGAAGGAAGGAAGGAAGGAAAGAAAGAAAAGAAAAGAAATGCAACATTTAAATTTTTAGGGCACATGTTAGTTCATTATATTAAATGGTTATTTCCATGGATTTTTTCGAAAACTCAGTGAGACTCAGAAAGAGTATGTTAGTCAGCTTCCTGTTGCTATGACAAAATACCTGAGATAAACAATTTGAAAGAAAGAAGAGATTATCCTGACTTATGGTTTCAGAGGTTTAAGTTCCCAGTCAGAGGTTTAAGTTTCCAGTTGCTTGGCCGAGTTGCTTTTAGGTCTATGGCAAGACACTACTACATCATGGCAGAAGGGCATGGTAGAAAATAACTGTTCACCACACGGTGGCTAGAGAGCAAGGAAAAGGAGGGGGCACTGGGGAAAAAATGTACCCTTCCAATGCACACCCTCAGTGATCTATTTCCTCTATCTAGGCTCACATTTTAAAGTTTGCACCACCTCCCAATAGCACCACTGACTGGAAACCTTGGGGGGATATTTTAGATCCAAACCATAACAAAGAGTTAGAGTGAAAAAAAAAATGCCAATCAAGAATGTAGATTTCTAGGTGGGGTGTGGCTCAGGGGTAGAGTGTTTGCCTAGCATGTGTGAAGCAGTAGGTTTGATTCTCAGCACTGCATATAGATAAATGAATAAAATAAAGGTCCATCAGCATCTAAAAATGTATATATTTAAAAAAAGAATGTAGATTTCTTCTTAAATCCTGAAAAAACAGTGCACATTTTTTATATAATAAAAAATATGGGGCCAGGGCTGGGGCTCAGTGGCAGTGCATTTGCCTGGCATGTGTGAGGCACTGGGTTCAATTCTCAGCACCTCATATAAATAAATAAAATAAAGGTCTATCAACAACTAAAATAAATATTTTAAAAAATATAGAAAAAGCTCTACATTCTTCCTGCTGGAAGAAATGAGAAGACAATGGTTTGCAAGAGAAGAGAGTAAAGTAGACTGTGAATGTTTAAAAAAGTAGGCTTAGATTTCTAAATGTCTTGAAACCTGTCTGACAGAAAGGGACATCCATAGACCAGGCTCCTCAAACCATGGTGATTGCTTTTCCTCAGTCACTGAGGCTCTCCTGCCAGATGGGAAGAAGGGCTGAGAATGCAGATGAGTATAACCCATTGCCCTCTCAGGAGTTTTGGAATCTATTGTAATTTCTCTTTACAAATAACAGGCTATTCTGGTTTGGGGAGTGGGGAGTCAAAATGCCTGTGTTAAAGAATATTACTGTGAAAGTTCCATTTGCCAATTGTTTCTCAGCTAATAAAAAAAAATACTGGAAGAGAGTATTATGTCACAGGATAATCTGATATAGGATTTCGAAGACTTTTTTGATTCAACTGTTTCAAAATGCTATGGGAAGGAATCTTGTTAATATGGCAAGACACACCTAAGAATTAATTGTAGTTTATTCTCTTTCACATGCTTCACTTTTCCATCCTCAACCCCCTTTAACCACCACCAGCAACTTCTAGATTTGAAAAACAGCACAATGAAAAGGAGAACAAACAGATCATAGGACCTGACACATTTGTGAAGAATGACAGGTGTGATGGTTGTCTGTGTTATTTGGAGGAAATTTCATTATAGGACAGTAATTTAAAAATTTCCCTCACAGTCAGAAGTGGGGCACACTATTTTTTCTGAATTATTTCATTGTCTACTAAGACTTTTACTCCCTCCTCTGCCCTCCTGACAATTTGTGCAATGTTGCCAGATTCTCTCCTCATCAATTTTCTTCTTGGTTTTTGAAAGACAGAAATCCAAGTCACTTCCAGACCTGGTTCTTTGTGCTTACTTTCTCAGATCACCTTAAAAGGTAGGTGCCATGAGAGGTTGGATTAAAGACAAGAGAGGCTCTCCATGGAGTCTATCCATCACATGAAGGATTTATAAAAGAAAAACCTATTTATAGATTATGATCTAAACTTTCATGTTCACTTCCTTACCAGAGACTCCCACTTGGATCTCTCTCCTTTTCCCTTTCCTTGTTAATTGAACCTTCTGTTTTTTATTATTATTATTAATGTTTCTTTCCGTTGTCTTGTCTTTTGCTTTCTTTGAAGAGAAAGTTAGGTATTTATTCTCATTTTTATCCCTGTTCATCTTGTTTCCTCTTGAATAAATGGTTTGTTGTTTTATATCTCACGGCTAAGTTTGAAAATTCTTCACATCATTTATTAAATGAAGTAATTACAATTCTTCCCACTTTAATTTGGTCAATTACAATTTGTGTTTGGTTACCTCAAGTTCCTAGACTGACACAAATTGTGTCACTTCTAGCAGCTACAAATGCCATTGAAAATAAAAATTTGGTGTCGTTCCAATCAGTCAGCTCTCCCTTCTCCTTTTTAATTATTTATTTTATTTTTAAGCCTCAAACTTCTGTCATTATGAAGAGGGTTGTTCATTATTCCAAAAACTGCTAAGAACAGGATTGCTACCCAAGCAGAAGAGAATCTGTTTTAAGTGGAGAGACATTTGGGTTGATTGTGGAAGAAAAATGTGCCTCATACCTTCCCTTCACTAGTAGAAATGCTTTATTTTAGAATTCTCAGACCTGGTCCTTATTCACTTTACTCCCCAAATAGAATATACTGACATTTATAAAAGGAGAAATGAGTTCTACTTTGTTTTTTTTTTTATAAACCAGATGCTTTAAAATGTAAACACCTCATGAAAAAAGATTAAAAGAGTGTATCTATTAACACTAATATCCTTAATTGAGTGGATCCCAGGTCTGTAGGATGTTAAAACAATACGATTAAGTGTTGAAAGAGTCATTCTAAATATTTATTTAGCCCCATCTACCTGTATCACTGTAATTGGTGTTTCTCTGAGATACAAAGAAAGCAGAATTCAATTCAATTCAACAAATATTTATTAAATTACTATTAGAGTCAAGACGCTGGGATAAGTATTGCATGGAATACAAATATAGAAACTGTGGTCCAGTAAAGGCTCAAGTTTGATTCTATTTATTTCAGATAAGATTTATTGAGCAGCTAGGTACTATGCTGAGTTTCGAAAAAAAGCTACACATTTTCTGTACACAGAGTAACCTACAGTCGGGTGGGTGACACATTCATGTGTGTGTATGTATGTGTGTTATTCCTCTTGAATAAATGGTTTATTGTTTTATACCTCATTGCTAAGTTTGAAAATTCAGTAGGAATTTTTTTCTTAGAAAAAGAGAATTATCTTCAGGATTCTCAAAAAGTTCAGTAACCTCAATAGGTTAAAATTCTTGTGTGCAAACAGGGAAGACTCTCAGAGCTAGAAGGGAATTTTAAATAATGGACTCTGTTTCAAGTCCTTTGATTTGCCACATGATGCTTAGGACTAAGCTATGTGCTGAGATTAACATTAACATTGGGTTTATAAAACAAAGTAATGCAGGCCTCATAGTCAGAAGGCAATTTTAAAACAGTGCTAAACAGTGGGATATTGCATGTTATGGGAGAGTCAAGAATGGCAGATAAATCCTGCAATAAGGAAACAGGTTTTGGGCTGCCTAAAGGAAGATAACTCAGAGGACATGCAGGACTTGCATATTTGAAATCAGAACACAGTACATAAGTATAGCATGGGGAGACTTCTAAACAGAGCTACAGGAGAAAGAGTACAGGGAATGAACAGGAACAGTAGTTACTTTGGATGCCTCTTGAGATAAGGGGTTTCTGAGCCCAAACTCTTTGCAGCCCAATTGTCCTTCAACCCAGCTTTCAAAGCTGGCACATTTGTTTGGCCATAAAGCAGAGACTTCATGCTTATACATTTACATAGATAAACACACATGTATACACACACATTCCCACACACAATCACCTCACTATATATGCATGTATATATGCATGCTAGCATTTCTAACATAGCTCTTTTGATCCCAGGTCATTGATTAATATATGTGCAAAAAGCCTACCTTTTGCTAAGTATTGCGTAAAAGGTAAAGGTGAGAAATAATTCCTATCATCGAAGAGCAAATTTCCATCAGCTAAAGAGGGAGAAGGGAATCATTGCAAAGAGAACAGCATAAGTTATAGCAGAATAATCTGTGGCCCATCCTGAAAATACTGAGTATCTCACGTAAGTGGTGTTGAAAGAAGAGTCCAGAGAGGAATGCATATGGTGAAGTGGGGCTCAGGGAAAACAATGTGCATTGTGTTCCAAAGCTTCAGTTCTGGATAACAGAGAAGCTGTAAACAGCTTTGAGCAGAGGAGCAATGTCATTAGATTTAGAATTTGAATTATCTGCTGGCAGAAATAGGACAGGAGTATGGAGCAGGTCAGACTAAAAGTCAAGACAAGGTGCAGTGCTACAACAGAGTATGTGATTGAAGATCCCATACAGAAAAGGAAATGTCAAGAGCTAAACTTAGGATTGGTCATTTATCAGAAGAGGGAAATGAAGGAAGGCAGGAGTCTACGATAAGCCCCAGATCTAATGTTAGGTAAATGGTGGTTCTAGTGAGCTAGGTAAGGACAAAAGAGGAGAAGAAGGTGAAGGCCAAGTCATGATGAAATTATTTAGGGTGGGTTGAATATGAGAAATCTGAGGAAGTAGGGATGCTGAGTACATAGTCTGTTTTAGAAAATAAAACCTGGAAGAACCAGTAGATAAGGGGTCAGCCCATCATCTGTTTTTGTGTGATCTGTGAACTAAATATAATTTTATCATATTTAAATGATTGGAAAAATTCAAAAGAATAATACTATATTTTATAAGTTTTCTAGGATTGCCATAACCACTAACTAAGTAGATTAAGAAAATAATTTTCTCACTGTTCTGAAGGCAGGAAGGTTGAGCCATTGGCAAAGTATCAGCAGGGCTGGTTTCTTCAGAGGCCTCTGTCTTCAGTTGGGGATAGTTATCTTCTCCCTATATCTTTGTATGGTATTCCTTCCATACCAGCGTATGTCCTGGTTTCCTCACTTATTTAAAAAAAAAAAGAAAAAGAAAAACAGTCTTACTGGAGTAAGGTTTATCCTAATAAATTCATTTTAATTTAATTATCTTTTAAAAGATTCTGTTTCTAAATACTGTTACATTCTAAGGTTCTAGGAATTAGGACTGCCACATGTGAATTTAGGGGAGAATAATTCAATTTATAAGGTAAAAAAAATTCTTGGAAGGTAGCCACACACATTCACATACTTATTGTCTTTTGTTGCTTTTGCACAACCACAACAATGAATGTTTGTAATGGTGATAATATGAGCTTCAAAGCCTGGCTTGTGAACTTTGTGGCCCTTGATAGAAAAAATTTTCAGTCTTCTCTCGATAGCAGATGAACTGGTAGTTGCCAGATTAGAGCTGGTAATAGGAGGGATGAGAACAGGAAGAAAAAATAAAAGAGCTGTGTGAAAGGAAAGAATATGTAAGACTCAAACAAGTCAAGAAAGAAGCTCCCAAGGTAACAGAGAAAGGATGAGCAAAGCCATCAGAGAAAAAGAGGAGTACAACTGTGTATGCTGTGCCTCATAGAAAAGAAGAGAGGATGGGTGGGAACAATGGCTAGGAAAACAAACAGGTTCTGATGTCACGGAAGCCAGAATTTCACAAAGACTGTAGAGAAATAATTATTAGCATTTAAAAATGACATCTAGATTTATTGTTAACTTGCTTGCTTTGGGGGGATAATGCATGTACATATACATACAGGTATATATGTGTCTCTGTGTATATGTGTATATATAGTTTTTGGGGGGAGTTGGGAGAACCCTTTCAATAAGACTTGCAAATTGTTCCTCAAGGAAAAAAAAAAAATCAGGTATCTCTATTGTAAGTGTTTATAGTCTGAAAACCATTCTTGTGAAATTGTCTCCAGAATAATATTTTGTCCAGTGAATAAAGCAAGATAAAAAGAACAATTTCAAATACATTCTAAAGCCAGTTATTGGGTACACAGTTTAAGACATGATTTGCAAGTATTTTTGCCTCAAATTTCTGGGGAAAATACCAAATTTTCGTTTGACGTTTCACTGAGAAACCCATTGTGCTTCTCAATTTATTCCTTTCATGTTACTATCAAATCCTTAACTATTCTTCCTTAAAGCAAACCACTTTCCTATATATTATCATACTAAATTTCCATATTTTATTTTGCACTCTTTCATATTTTCTGTCTTGAGAAATGTATCAAAAGAAAGAGCATTGAGAAATGTATCACTAATAAAAAAAAAAAAGCATTTGAATGGAAAAATGACCGATAATCATGTGCCAGTGGTATGAAAACTACTATTAGATTAAAACAGATGCACCTCTCTATGCATTAATTATTAGCACTGAAGACCTACCTATGCCTACTGTCATTGCTTGTTATCAACAAGAAATTAGCTCAAATGTCTGAGGATAAGAGCACAAACATATTGGCAAAGAGGAAACAGCCACTAAATTTTAATGTAGTAAAGACAAATCCAGAGTGAAAACAGGATAAGTGTTGTTTTTTCAGTTAATGCTAACATTTTCATCTTAGCCAAGAAAAAAAAATATATAAAGGAAAAAATAGAAACAATTTCTGAGAACATATCAATTTGAAGTAAGTGCTTACCTTGATGCACATTTTAATATTTGTATTGGGCTAGACATCTAATTACTTTATCATTTCAGGAGCAATAGAACAGAGTGGTCTGAGAAGAAAAAAAAAATATTTCCATTTGAAAGACCCAACACTCTGTTTAGAAATGGTGCCTGCATATCAGAGTACTGGAAATTGATTTTTTAATTAGGTGATTTTAATAAATAAATGCAAATGATAATGTGGTTAGTGTTCATAGCTAATGTAAGAGCATAATTATGATAGCCAAGATGAACAGTTCTTCAGCCACATTCTTCTTGTATTTAGTGATTATCTTCTTCGTAGAAAAACACTTGATTTACAAGGAAAAATTCTGGATTTCTTGAATGCTTTCATATCAAGACAAATTTTCTATTTGATGTCTTGATACTAACTCTACCTTGAAGAATAGCTCTAGTATTAGTCCTTTAAAATGTGTTCTCAAAATAAAGACTATTTCCTAGAAAATGAAATCTTTATTTCTTTTGTCCCACACAATTTTGTTAAATGGATTCTGTATTGATGTAAGTTTTAGTTGTATTTTACTTTCAGGAAGAACTATTCCTGGCTGGTAGAAAGACCAAAAAAAAAAAAAAAAGAAAGAAAGAAAATGAACAAGTGAGTAAAATATTCTTAATATTACCCCCACTCATTTCATCATTTGGATGTTTTATTAACAAAATCCTATACTCTATGCTTTGTTGGCTTTTTAGAATATGGATATGAATTTTTTAAAGAGAGAGAGAAGAGAGAGAATTTTTTAATATTTATTTTTCAGTTTTTGGTGGACACAAAATTTTTATTTTATTTTATGTGGTGCTGAGGATCGAACCCAGTGCCCCGTGCATGCCAGGTGAGTGCATTACTGCTTGAGCTACATCCCCAGACCATGGATATGAATTTTTAATCCAACATATTCTAGATCCTCAAAAGGTGAGCAAACATTGTATGAGGACATAGTAATTCTTCAGATGACCAAAGTTGATGTGCTGGGTGCTCAGCTCGCAAGGCTGAACTCAGACTTCCCTGGAGGTCCTGAGAGTTGTTAGCCCCTTAAATTCCTAATTCCTTACATAGAAGAAGGAATTTAAGGCTAAATTTTGTCTAAAGAGTAAATGGAGGCCTGGGGATATGGCTCAAGTGGTAGCACACTCACCTAGCATGCGTGAGGCGCTGAGTTGGATTCTCAGCACCACATAAGTGTAAAATAAAGATATTGTGTCCACCTAAAAAACTAAAAAAAATAAATATTTAAAATATTTTTTAAAAAGAGTAAATGGAGGAACAACTGAATAGTCTTCACCATATTTTCCAATTAATCAAGGGTTAAGTTCAGGGATACTAGAGAGGAATAAGTACTATTACGTTTTATCAGTATTGTTATCCTTTGCTAGTTTTACAGAAGTAAAATGTGTCACTTCTTTACATGCATTGCTTCTTTCTTTTTATTTTTTTCCAAATTTTTGGGTGGGTATCAACCATGAGCAATGCAGAATCTGACCTAAACTTGTGAGCTGCATATTTCTGGCTTGTTTGTTTGTAGGCTTGTTCTCCACTCGGACCCTATCCCTCAACACTCTCCACACACATACTCCACTTAGACTGCTAGGTAGCCAAGTACAAAAAAAAAAAAAAAAAAAAGAAATCCAGTCTAAGAAGCTTGTTTCCTAAGTTAGGCAATATTTTCAGCTTTCCTAAAGATGTTTTCTTTCATCACTTTTTGATGAAAAAACCATATGTTCCCATGGCTCACATAATAGAAAATGTAATCATATACATCTGGGCAGTATGAAGAATGCCAAGGCTGACCCCAGAGCCAAATTATGTTACCTTAATCTTCCACACTTAGTTTAGGAAAAAAATGTTAAAACTTAAAATAATAGGGTTGAGAAGCAGTAAAATGGCTCCATTTCATAGAATTTGGAATGGTAATTTTAAAACCTTTCACAATTTTTTAAAAAGCCACCAATTAAACCACTAAAGTCTGGAGGGTTTATTCTTCAATATAAGACCTCCTCCTCCTGTGACTCCATCTTCATCTGAGTAGTCAAGAATAATATACACAGGACCTAGTGAATTACGAGCATTACCAGTTTTATTTTTCTTTTTACCATTCATAGCCTACACCATTTTCATCTTCTCCAGCACTGTCCTTTGGCCTATTCCCTAATTTTTTTTTGCTCTTGATATTTTCTTTCAATTTAATGTAATTACACATTTTAGTAAGATCTAAAAACCCAAATGTATTGTCAAAAAATGGAAATACTAAAAATAAAAAGGGGTTGATAGACTATAAAAAAATTATAAAAAACTGTGTCTCTATTTCTCTCCCTAAGTAAACTCTGGTTACCACATTTATATATTAAAGTTTCTGTCCATATGGGTTGTTGGCTCACAGGAAAATGGTTGACTATACTGGAAAGCTATGCTTGGATGGTACATACAAAACTTATTTTGCAGTATCATGGCTGAGTTTCAGACAAAGATCATTCAGAAGAGCAGGCAGCAGTCCCCAGGTGGCAGATGAAAGAACACATCTTTGGGGATGCTGTGGAAAACTAAGGGAGTTTCAACATGAGCCCCGTTGGGCAAGGATTGATGACTTGCCTCTGGGCGGCTTCTCTTGTGGCCATTCCCATAGGCAAGTGGTAGAAGGACAACTATGTTTATTGACAGCTTTTGATTCTTCTAAGCAATTCTGAAATGTCTAACTGGTATGTTACGATGTGATATTATAACTTTAATTTATTAAAAAATTATATTCTATTGGTTTCCAAAAGGATATAAATCAAAAGTTTTATATTGTTTCATAATTCAACCAAAATATTTCTGAGGAAGAACCAGTGCCCATTTCAGGAGCAGAAGCTAAGATGTTAGGAGACTATAGTCACTGGATACACTTTGTTGATCGTTTTTGTTTTGTTTTGTTCTGTCATCTACCAAATGTCAAGTATATACTCTGTATAGTGAATTGAAAAAAGATTCTGATCTGGCCTGTAAGGTAGGCGGGCCTGCAACCCACCGGCAGAAGAGGAGCAGTGGCCTGCTGAGAGGCAGAGCCGCCCCCTCCCCCTGCGCCGGCAAGGTAGACGGAACTGTGACCACCCACAGAGCAGGCCCAGCGGCCTGCTGAGGGGCAGAGCCGCCCCCCACCGCCCACGCCTGCCAGGTAGGCGGAACTGTGACCACCAACAGAAAAGGCCCAGTGGCCCGTGGAGGGACAGAGCTTCCAATCACTCCTGCAAGGTAGGCGGGCCTGCGACCCACCGGCAGAAGAGGAGAAGCGGCCTGGTGAGAGGCAGAGCCGCCACCTCCCCCTGCGCCGGCAAGGTAGACGGAACTGTGACCACCCACAGAGCAGGCCCAGCGGCCTGCTGAGGGGCAGAGCCGCCCCCCACCGCCCGCGCCTGCCAGGTAGGCGGAACTGTGACCACCAACAGAAAAGGCCCAGTGGCCCGCGGAGGGGCAGAGCTTCCAATCACTCCTGCAAGGTAGGCGGGCCTGCGACCCACCAGCAGAAGAGGAGCAGCGGCCTGCTGAGAGGCAGAGCTGCCCCCTCCCCCCGCGCCTGCAAGGTAGACGGAACTGTGACCACCAACAGAACAGGCCAGACCTGCAACCGACAGACAGAACAGGCCCAGTGGCCTGAGGAAGGGTAGAGCCGCCCCCCCGCCCCGCGCCTGCAAGGTAGGTGGACCTGTGACCCACTGGCAGAACAGCCCCAGAGGCCTGCAGAGGGGCAGTGCCGCTGCCTGCACCTGCAAAGTAGGCAGAACTGTGACCACCGACAGAACAAGCCAAGCGGCCCGCAGAGGGACAGAGCCGCCGCCCGCGCCTTCAAGGTAGGCGGACCTGCGACCGACCGGCAGAGCAGGCCCAGCGGCCTGCCGGCGTGGTAGGCACATTGCCCGAATTGGAGGAGGGGCAGAGCCGCCGCCCGCGCCTGCGAGGGAGACTTTGCAACTATACAAGACCAATATAAATATATAGGGGGAAAATTCAATAGCACAACAGTTTCGCCAAGTAGAAACGAACGCGAACAGTATGAAGAGACAAGGAAAGAAAGGACCACAAGCAATGCAGGTCAACTCAACGTTAGAAGAGGCAATAGCTGTAGCAGATGGAATGTCAGATAAAGAATTCAGGATATACATGCTTCAAATGATCTGGAGTCTCAAGGAAGACATCAGACAGCAAAATCAGACAATGAAAGATCACTTCAACAATGAATTACATAAACAAATCCAAGAAGCAAAAGATCAACTATACAGGGAGATAGAGGTTATAAAAAACAAAGAAACAGAAATCCTAGAAATGCAGGAAGCAATAAATCAACTTAAAAACTCAATTGAGAATACTACCAGCAGAGTAGAACACTTAGAAGATAGAACATCAGACAATGAAGGTAAAGTATTTCAACTTGAAAAGAACATAGACAGCTCAGCAAGACTGTTAAGAAACCATGAGCAGAACATCCAAGAAATATGGGATAACATCAAGAGACCAAATTTAAGAGTCATTGGGATACAGGAAGGGACAGAGTTTCAAACCAAAGGAATGAGCAATCTATTCAATGAAATAATACGAGAAAACTTCCCAGACTTGAAGAATGAGACAGAATCCCAAATCCTAGAAGGCTACAGGACGCCGAATGTGCAAAATCATAAGAGACCCACACCTAGACACATTATAATGAAGATGCCCAACATACAGAATGAGGAGAGAATTTTAAAAGCTACAAGAGAAAGGAAGCAGATCATATTTAGGGGTAAGCCAATCAGGATAACAGCTGATCTTTCAACACAGACTCTGAAAGCTAGAAGATCCTGGAATAACATATTTCAAACACTGAAAGAAAATGGGTTCCAACCAAGAATTGTGTTTCCAGTGAAATTAAGCTTCAGGATGGAAGATGAAATTAAAACCTTCCACGATAAACAAAAGTTAAAAGAATTTGCAGCTAGAAAACCATCTCTTCAAAACATCCTTGGCAAAACATTACAGGAAGAGGAAATGGAAAATAACAATGAAAACCAACAGTGGGAGGTAGGACAGTAAAGGGGGGAAAAATAATCAAAGAGGAAAACAAACCATGTTTAGTAACATAAATAAACAAATATGGCTGGAAGAACAACCCATATCTCAATAATAACCCTAAATGTTAATGGCTTAAACTCACCAATCAAGAGACACAGGCTAGTAGAATGGATCACAAAACAAGACCCAACAATATGCTGCCTACAGGAGACGCATTTGATAGGAAAAGACATACATAGGCTGAAGGTGAAAGGTTGGGAAAAATCATATCACTCATATGGACTTCGGAAACAAGCAGGAGTGTCCATACTCATATCAAATAAAATAGATTTCAAGCCAAAGTTAATCAAAAGGGATAAAGAGGGACACTACATACTGCTAAAGGGAACCATACACCAACAAGACATAACAATCATAAATATATATGCCCCAAACAATGGTGCAGCTATGTTCATCAAACAAACTCTTCTCAAGTTCAAGAGTCTAATAGACCACCATACAATAATCATGGGAGACTTCAACACACCTCTGTCGCCACTGGACAGATCTTCCAAACAAAAGTTGAATAAGGAAACTATAGAACTCAATAACACAATTAATAACCTAGACTTAATTGACATATATAGAATATACCACCCAACATCAAGCAGTTACACTTTTTTCTCAGCAGCACATGGATCCTTTTCAAAAATAGATCATATATTATGTTACAGGGCAACTCTTAGACAATATAAAGGAGTAGAGATAATACCATGCATCCTATCTGATCATAATGGAATGGAACTGAAAATCAACGATAAAAGAAGGAAGGAAAAAGAATACATCACTTGGAGAATGAACAATACGTTACTGAATGATCAATGGGTTATAGAAGACATCAAGGAGGAAATTAAAAAATTCTTAGAGATTAATGAAAACACAGACACAACATATCGGAATCTATGGGACACATTGAAAGCAGTTCTAAGAGGAAAATTCATTGCTTGGAGTTCATTCCTTAAAAAAAGAAAAAAAACAACAAATAAATGATCTCATACTTCATCTCAAAATCCTAGAAAAAAGAAGAGCAAAACAACAGCAAAAGAAGTAGAAGGCAAGAAATAATTAAAATCAGAGCTGAAATTAATGAAATCGAAACAAAAGAAACAATTGAAAAAATTGACAAAACTAAAAGTTGGTTCTTTGAAAAAATAAACAAAATTGACAGACCCTTAGCCATGCTAGCGAAGAGAAGAAGAGAGAGAACTCAAATTACTAGCATACGGGATGAAAAAGGCAATATCACAACGGACACTTCAGATATACAGAAGATAATCAAAAATTATTTTGAATCCTTATACTCCAATAAATTAGAAGATAGTGAAGGCATCGATAAATTTCTTAAGTCATATGATCTGCCCAGATTGAGTCAGGAGGATATAGACAACCTAAACAGACCAATATCAATTGAGGAAATAGAAGAAACCATCAAAAGACTACCAACTAAGAAAAGCCCAGGACCGGATGGGTATACAGCAGAGTTTTACAAAACCTTTAAAGAGGAACTAATACCAATATTTTTCAAGCTACTTCAGGAAATAGAAAAAGAGGGAGAACTTCCAAATTTATTCTACGAGGCCAACATCACCCTGATACCTAAACCAGACAAAGACACTTCAAAGAAAGAAAACTACAGACCAATATCTCTAATGAACCTAGATGCAAAAATCCTCAATAAAATTCTGGCGAATCGGATACAAAAACATATCAAAATATTGTGCACCATGATCAAGTAGGATTCATCCCTGGGATGCAAGGCTGGTTCAATATACGGAAATCAATAAATGTTATTCACCACATCAATAGACTTAAAAATAAGAACCATATGATCATCTCGATAGATGCGGGAAAAGCATTCGACAAAGTACAGCATCCCTTTATGTTCAAAACTCTAGAAAAACTAGGGATAACAGGAACATACCTCAATATTGTAAAAGCAATCTATGCTAAGCCTCAGGCTAGCATCATTCTGAATGGAGAAAAATTGAAGGCATTCCCTCTAAAATCTGGAACAAGACAAGGATGCCCTCTCTCACCACTTCTGTTCAACATAGTTCTCGAAACACTGGCCAGAGCAATTAGACAGACTAAAGAAATTAAAGGCATCAAAATAAGGAAAAGAAGAACTTAAATTATCACTATTTGCAGGTGACATGATTCTATACCTAGCAGACCCAAAAGGGTCTACAAAGAAACTATTAGAGCTAATAAATGAATTCAGCAAAGTGGCAGGATATAAAATCAACACGCCTAAATCAAAGGCATTCCTGTATATCAGCGACAAATCCTCTGAAATGGAAATGAGGACAACCACTCCATTCACAATATCTTCAAAAAAAATAAAATACTTGGGAATCAACCTAACAAAAGAGGTGAAAGACTTATACAATGAAAACTACAGAACCCTAAAGAGAGAAATAGAAGAAGATCTTAGAAGATGGAAAAATATACCCTGTTCATGGATAGGCAGAACTAACATCATCAAAATGGCGATATTACCAAAAGTTCTCTATAGGTTTAATGCAATGCCAATCAAAATCCCAACGGCATTTCTTGTAGAAATAGAGAAAGCAATCATGAAATTCATATGGAAAAATAAAAGACCCAGAATAGCAAAAACAATGCTAAGCAGGAAGTGTGAATCAGGCGGTATAGCGATACCAGACTTCAAACTATACTACAGAGCAATAGTAACAAAAACAGCATGGTACTGGTACCAAAACAGGCGGGTGAACCAATGGTACAGAATAGAGGACACAGAAACCAATCCACAAAACTACAACTATCTTATATTTGATAAAGGGGCTAAAAGCATGCAATGGAGGAAGGATAGCATCTTCAACAAATGGTGCTAGGCAAACTGGAAATCCATATGCAACAAAATGAAACTGAATCCCTTTCTCTCGCCATGCACAAAAGTGAATTCAAAATGGATCAAGGAGCTTGATATCAAATCAGAGACACGCCGTCTGATAGAAGAAAAAGTTGGCTACGATCTACATACTGTGGGGTCGGGCTCCAAATTCCTCAATAGGACACCCATAGCACAAAAGTTAATAACTAGAATCAACAAATGGGACTTACTCAAACTAAAAAGTTTTTTCTCAGCAAAAGAAACAATAAGAGAGGTAAATAGAGAGCCTACATCCTGGGAACAAATCTTTACTCCTCACACTTCAGATAGAGCCCTAATATCCAGAGTATACAAAGAACTCAAAAAATTAGACAATAAGAGAACAAACAACCCAATCAACAAATGGGCCAAGGACCTGAGCAGATACTTCTCAGAGGAGGACATACAATCAATCAACAAGTACATGAAAAAATGCTCACCATCTCTAGCAGTCAGAGAAATGCAAATCAAAACCACCCTAAGATACCATCTCACTCCAGTTAGATTGGCAGCCATTATGAAGTCAAACAACAACAAGTGCTGGCGAGGATGTGGGGAAAAGGGTACACTTGTACATTGCTGGTGGGACTGCAAATTGGTGCAGCCAATTTGGAAAGCAGTATGGAGATTTCTTGGAAAGCTGGGAATGGAGCCACCATTTGACCCAGCTATTCCCCTTCTCGGTCTATTCCCTAAAGACCTAAAAAGAGCATGCTACAGGGACACTGCTACATCGATGTTCATAGCAGCACAATTCACAATAGCAAGACTGTGGAACCAACCTAGATGCCCTTCAATAGATGAATGGATAAAAAAAATGTGGCATTTATACACAATGGAGTATTACTCTGCATTAAAAAATGACAAAATCATAGAATTTACAGGGAAATGGATGGCATTAGAGCAGATTATGCTAAGTGAAGCTAGCCAATCCCTAAAAAACAAATGCCAAATGTCTTCTTTGATATAAGGAGAGTAACTAAGAACAGAGTAGGGTCGAAGAGCATGAGAAGAAGATTAACATTAAACAGGGATGAGAGGTGGGAAGGAAAGGGAGAGAGAACGGAAATTGCATGGAAATGGAAGGAGACCCTCAGAGTTATACAAAAGTACATACAAGAGGAAGTGAGGGGAAAGGGAAAAATAATACAAGGGGGACAAATCAATGTCAGTAGAGGGGGCAGAGAGAGAAGAGGGGAGGGGAGAAGAGGGGGGATAGTAGAGGATAGGAAAGGCAGCAGAACACAACAGACACTAGTATGGCAATATGTAAATCAATGGATGTGTAACTGATGTGATTCTGCAATCTGTATATGGGGTAAAAATGGGAGCTCATAATCCACTTGAATCAAAGTGTGAAATATGATATATCAAGAACTATGTAATGTTTTGAATAGCCAACAATAAAAAATTAAAAAAAAAAAAAAAAGATTCTGATCTGGTCCTTGACCTCAAGTAGTGAACAGGCTCATGTGAGAGGACTGTATTGGCCTCATGTGATGCCTGACATAATCAAGGTTTAGACAGCATACTTCGTCAACACGGAGCAAAGCTGACCAACCTCACCTGGGTGTAAAGAAAGGCTTCAGTAAAGAATCTGCCCCATACATAAAATCTTGGGATTTTAATTTTAGAAATATGCCTAGGATGTAGATCTGTGGTAGAGCTCTTGCCTAGAATGTGTGAGGCCCTGTGTTCATAAGCACACATATTCACACACAACAGAAATGTTTTATCAGCAATCATTTATGCCACATTTGAAAAACTTGTGATTAAATAAATTAAATTAAATTAAATTAAATATATGACTATATAAACTTTTAAATTCATTTATTTGACTAAAACATAAATCAAAAATATTTGCACAGGAACTATAGGAGTTAAGTCATCTTTACCATTTTATCTTTCTTCTTGCCCTTTCCCATCTTCTCTCCTTTTCAGTTTACTCCAACAGTGTCCAGGGCCCTATGCCCTCAATTCCTTTGTTATGAGTACTTGATATAATGGTATTTGGGAGTACAGAGGCTACCTGAAAAGGTGGATTTGGAGCAAAGTATAAGGGACCTTTTTCTTTTGCCATATATGGGGCTATGAACCTTACCTTGTAGATGTTTCATTGAAGGGTTTTAAGTAACACATTGACAAGATCAGCTCTGTACTTCAAAAATATGAGTGCTGCAGCATAGAAGGTAGGTAAAACAATAATTTCAATAATGCAGAAGAAAAGTAATGAGAGTTACAGGCTGTCACAAGAAGATCTCATTATCACCTTTTAGAGTGAAAGAATACATTAGTTTCATAGGACTACTATAACAAAGCAGGGCAAACTTGGTGGTTTAAACAACAGAAGGTTATCGTCTAAAAGTTCTGGAGCTAGGGATCCTAGATTAAATGCTGGCAGGGTTTGCTTGTTCTGAGGAGTGTGGGAAAGGTCTGATCCAGACCTCTCTTCTTTTCTCGTACTTTACTGTATTTATTATGTTCACACATTGTTTTTCCTGTGCATACATCTGTCTCAAAATTTCCCCTTCTTACACAATAACAGCATTTATTGGATTAGTGCCCACCTTAATGACCTCATTTTAACTCAATTATTTCTATAAAGAACCTATTTCCAAATAAAGGCACTTTCTATGGTACTGGGGCTTGGGGCTTTAACATATGAATTTGGGAGGTACGCAAATCAGCCCGTATCTGAGGCCAACAGCCAAGTTTTAAATAACTTGCTTGAAATCATTGTTATTCAGGATTATATCCTGGGTCTCTCTATTCCTAGCCCAGGCTCTCTACTAGACAGAGTGATGCTAGAAAGTGCCCTCTGACAGCCTGCATGTGGTTTCAAACAGGGAGCTTCTCGAGTGCTGATACTGCCCACAAGGAATCAGTCATTAGCAAAGGGCCAAAGGATGTCTTGAGAAATTTTTAAATTAGAGTATCATTTTTAGAAACTAAATTGATCTTTAATAGAATTTAGAAAGCAGAGTTACTCCCCATAAAGCAAACATCTTGAGGTAATTTGAAGAGCTGTGCCCAAGCCCTCAATCACGCAGCTTTCCCAAACAGTATGTAGTAGATGCTTTCAGACAAATCCCAGGAGCATCTTGTGAAAAGGTTAAATAGAACAGTTTGTCTTCATTGGTTAGAATTCCATTTTTCTTTATGTGTAGTCAGAAGACAGACACATTTTTGTTTGTTTTCATAATAAATCACAATGGTGACATCATAGTATCCAACACAAACCCAGACATAGACTAAGTGGAAATAATACAGAGCCTAAATTCAAGAATAAATCTTAAATTTACCTTGCCTGATGCCATATGTTGGCTCATATGTTAATTTAGGTAGGATTTATATGGGTAGTTCTGAGATGTTATAAACCATTCAATATATCATAACAACCATGTGTGATTCAATTTACCCATTATATTAAATCATTGTCTATCAAATGAAAATTTGTCTAGCTCTATTTAAAATACTTCAATACTTGAAGAGGTAGTTTGTTAGTTGTCAGAGTTGTTATGCCAATTTCTCTCTTTATTTATAAAATAGATTTAACATTTACCTATTTTTTCAGTGAAAAAACATAATCACATTTCTTGGTAAATATGAGGCTACAAAGAAATATCCCTAGGTTCAATCCCTGATACCCACCACTGCCAAATTATAAAAACATTTAATGGGTCAGTTACTAGAAAGTACAGTTACTAGAAAGAGACATACTGGCTCATAGGCAATACAGTTATTCTTACCTCTGTTCTAAATACATGCGCGAGTGCACACACACACACACACAACACACACACACACACACCCATTCAAAAGAACTGTGTCCATCAGAAAGAAACGTTTGCACAGAAATAGTGAGCCATGGAGGCAGCTATTAGCTACACAAATTCAAACACCCTATAGGGTAGAAAAGACTCCACCTCTAACCATTAGGTGCTTCTGATCAATATGGCAAGGCTATTCTTCCAGTGGAGATGAAGGGAAGTAATGATGATTGATGGATTTTATTTATTTTCACTTCCATGGTCAAGCATGGGTGAGTGGCAGGGTGAGTTAGGTTGAAGCCATTGCATATTTAAAATATAACTCATTTAATGCTTTTTTCTTCAGGTAATACTCTCAAATATCATCTTCCTGATTGTATTCTAGTTCCCCACATAGCTTGACTATGGAAAAGGAATATGCTAATCAAGCCAATAAAGTATTTAAGTTCATATGACTGTCCGACTTCTAATTGCAAATTAATATATTGACATTCTGGCATCTGGCCCTCAGACTTTTATGCATACCAGTTACCATAAGGAATTTCATTTAGACTGTTTAAGGGGAACATGGCCTTCAAAGGGAATGAACAACTTAATCTGGTCTTTATCTGCCTCTGTCCGCTTCAGGAGGCCCTTGCCTTAGAAGACACAGATCACCTTCTTATCTTTTCCTATTTACTTCTAGGTTGAGTAGTACAAAAAGTTCTCTACAGTTTGTTTCTATGGAATTTTTCCCTTTTCTATTCTTAAGGAATAAAAAGACATGTAAATGACGTAAAGTCAATTAAATGCATCTTATGAGGCAAAAATCATTCTCTTAAGCATACACATATGCAGTTATACACAAGCTATTACCTTTAAGAGCTTAAAGATTTTAGTCAGTTAACATGGATTTAGTTTCACTGTAGAATGAATATTGTAACCTACAAGAAACATAATTCACATTCCATTATTAGTGCATATTCTTAAAAAATGTTTCAAATAGAAGTGTCTTTAAGTGTTAAGTATTTTAGTCTCCTGAAGCCTGCTATTTATTCATCATTAATGCTTCATCAAGAAATGACTTTTTTTGTATAACCTAGTTTTAGAATTCCATCAGGAAGTTCAAAGCTTCACAATAGGTCCTTGAACTTCTGTTCTTAATAATAAGTAACATTTATCTCTTTGTTTTATACACATTATATGGAATTAGAGCCCCCTGTTGAGACATTAGATTAGGAATTATAAAACCAATGTGGCATGCAGTCATCATCCTGATATTTTCAAACCATCAACAAAGAAGGGAAAAAAGGGGCAGCTGGACCCTGACCTACCATGTGGGACTATATTATGCAGCAGGGTATCTCTACGAGAGTCACTAACTAGACTGCCTGTGTGAAGTTAGATAAGGGGTAAGCCCAATGTCAAGAAAATCTATAAATAATTATGCAGTTCACCAAGCAAGGTAACACTGCACCCTACGGAGTCTAAATCAGATGACTCAGTATGAGAAGAAAAATATTTGTATTTAACTGGAATTTAATTTAGTTTCACATCCTTACTATAGGTTAATCTTCCCTAGAAGTAGGTCACCAAATTGGTAGTGTTTTGAAGTGTTAATTTCTCTTGCCATGTCTGTCATGCCTGTGGACCAACTTTTGTAGTTTATAATGTAAATCTACATGGATCCAAACTAATTTGAGGGGTTAATTCCATTGCCATCAATGAAATGGCTAAAATGAAGTCCACTGTTTTAATTGTTAAAAAGAAGATTTTTAAGTGAAATCTCTTCCAAACCTAATTTAATGAGAAGGGATTCACTTGTAATTAGTGCCATCATTTTAAAATATCTGCTAATAACTGCCTCTAAACAAAATATTCTCTAAGACTAAATACACATGTCTCAATTCTCAATTTATTTAATCAAAGAGCTGTTTTTTTTCTTCATCTATGTTTTCCAAGTAAACTAGGTATGATTTTTATAATTCAGAGAATGACTTTGGAGCAGACAGTGGATGATGGGCACCTGTACTGGGTCTCCTTACAAGCAGACATCATGTTGAAAGATCAGCTGGAGTTTCCTGAGGCCAGGAAAGAAACTTTTTTTTTTTTTTGGCATCTTCCAGAAAAGCGATTTTCACTGTTGTTTTTAGTGTTACCTTATTAATTTCCCATTTTTCCTAGCAGTGTCTAAGTACACGGTCAGGTAATGATATAAATTCTGCTGGTTAGTAGAGATGTTTCTAATCCATCTGGCAAATGTACTCTGAAACACTTGAGCCCTTAAATTAACTTGATAACTCATGCTTCATAAGAGCCAATAAATATCCTGGTTCATTTTGGCAATTCAAGGAGGTTGGTTTTTTTTATAAACTGGAAAAGGTTAAGCGATGCAGCTCAGGTTCCTAGGGCAGTATTTGACATACACTGACCTTACCAAGGAAAAGCTATTCTTCCCTAGAATCTCAAGGCAAGGACAAGATTTGTCCTGTATCATTAGGCTGTGCATCTACAGCAGATAATAGGGTGAGGGTGGGGTGTGTTCTGTGCTATTGGAAAGGGGTTGGATCTGGTGTTTATTGAACAGCTGTTATGCAGCCAGTAAGTGATAGCTTTACACAAGTACTCAAAAAGATTTTTCAAGGTAGACAGAGTCAATATATCAACTTCATTTAACAAATAAAACAACCAAAACTTAAAGAAAAATCCGCTTGACCCAGTGAGAACAGAGACACATGAAAGCTATGCTCTTTACTGTGTGCCTCTAACATGGTGTGTATTAAACAATCACAGTTGGAATCCTTCAAAACTTTCTGTTCTTAGGAGTTTACATGCCCTTTAGTTATGTATGCCTTTTGGTAGTTATACAGGATTAGTTGAGATAACAGGTATGGCTTCATAACAGGTATGGCTTCAAGGTAAATTTTCTAGTATGTTCTGTTTGAATCACAGCAGGTTAATATATAGTTGTATATCAAGTGCATCAATGAGAAATTATACTCTTCTTAAATGAAAATTTTGTTCACATTATTTTGTACTCTCTTCATCATAAACACTGTGGTTATAGGTATGCCTAATGCTAAGTATAAAGTGTGTGTGTTAATCTATGAACTCTAAAAATCACTTTGGGTTATTAATGAATATACCAAAGTCCACTCAAACAGAGTACTTTCATAACCATCGATCGAGTAATCAATTGAGTTAGAGCCAAATGAAAGCCAAGTCAGTAGCCACAGGATTAGCACCACTGAGTTATCTCGGTTATCCATCTTAATAGTCTAACTTACTCATCAAGTTAGAGTGAGTTTCCATTTCCATTCCTAAAAAAAAAAACAACAAAAAAAAAAAAACATGGAAATGGAATGACAAATGCTCCTTCCCTTTTAACATTTTGGTATGTAGGTACATGTTAAATTGATGGCACCTCTAAAGTAAAAAGATGTATCCATGGAGAAGTAATGTGAACATGGATATTGCTCATAACTGTTACCCAGTTGTCAACTGCTCGGGTGAACCCAAGCCTCACTCCCAGCTCTCCAGAAATACTCTTTGCTAAAGTTCTCAGGTAAAAGTGGTTTTAGCTCCCATTCAAGAAAAACAACTTCAGTGTCCCTATAGAATTACACAGGAATTCTCTGTGAGATTAAATGTTTCTTCTTAAATGCTGCTTTCTTAAGTGTACTGTTTCCATTCTGTCTTAGTTTCTCTTAGAGCTCTTCTTCCTTTCATATTATTGTACCAATGTAGTTACTTATTCAACAGAATCCTACTAGTAAAAAATTTGTTCTATAACCTAAAAGAAGTAAAAGTGTTTCTGACAATGACACATATTCATGAAGCAAAAAGTTAGCTACATGAAAAATAAATTATTTGGTATGTCAACAAAAATATAAATATGCTACCACATAGGAAACTAAAATGACAAATGTCAAACTAGGACAAAAATATTTGCAACTTACATTATAAGCAAAGGATTAGAATCTTTCATATACAAAGAGCTTCTAAATATAGAGAAAAACTAAGCAATAATGCAAAACTAATCAATAAAAATAGAATAATGGGCAAGAAACATGAATAGTAAATTCACAGAAAAAGAAATAAATGTATGTGGCTCTCTAATACATGAAAAGATGTTCAGAGTCATCCATGATCATGTAAATTGAAATTTCAATGAAATAAATCTTTCTAATAGATTGGCAAGATTTAAAATATTATTAATATCATTAGTGATGCAAAATCAAGAATATAAAAGACAATTAAACCACTTCTATAAACAAATTCATTTTCAGAATAAAAATTGAAAGTGGGAGATTAAAGGGGAATCTTTAGAATACAAATATTTAAGAAGTTCATGAATCAATTGCAGACTTTAGTTGGATCTTGATTTGGAAAACATCAATAATATTTATGATTCAATCAGGAAAATTCAGACATTAACAAGATAATGATGTTTTAAAATTTATATGTGACAGTGGTGTTGTGGTTTGTTTTTTGTCTTTATGTTTTAAATAGTGACACTAATATAGTTGCAGATAAAATATTATGTTGTTGGTGAGTTATATCCCCAGCCCTGGCATTTACTTTGAATAATCAAAGGCAGACAAGGAACAGGTGGTGAGGTATTACATATGAAACAAAATAGACTGTGGATTGACAGGTACCCACGTTAGATTATAAATCTATTATATCAAGCTCTACATTTGTATATTATAAAAACTTGTCCATAACAGAGTTTTTAAGAGTGTCAGAGCAATATATGTTACAAATAAATGTAGGTATCCATTTTTGTAACTATATCCAAATACTGTCAATTTCAGTAAAAAAAAAAAGTGATGTCTGAACCAAACTCTGAAAGTCTGAAGAAGAAGTTTTTCAGGCCTGCATAATAAATAACCTGCAGCTAGAGGTCAAAGACCTCTTTTTCTCTTATACTGCCTCATTTCCCATCACAGACCCTCTCCCTCAATCTTCTTTTCTTGTTCTTCTCTTCCTTTCTCTCTTTACTTAATTACACCAACCTGTTTTGCAACAGCAATGTTAGAAAACTAATTTTGTTTTCAATAAAACATGCTATTATTAAATTTTGTCTTTGTCCCTCTTACTAAGCGAGGGACTGCCCCGAGAACAATCTTTCTGCACACAAAATGAACTTGAAATGTTCATTTGTTAAAAATCTCTCTCAACACAAATTTAAATAAAACCCCTGAATTACATGTTCATTGCTTTATCTATATATTTCAAATATGTTAGGCTTTTGTGTTCATTAATGTGTGCCATTCACATCTCAAAGAATGGAACAGCAAATAATGAATTGTATTGTTTATATTTAATTTTTTACATTATAAAAACTTGATTTGCTAAGAAAATGTATATATAATGAAGTATGCATGAAAATATATTATGTATAAGAAAATATAAAAATTCTGTCATCAAGTAAATTATTATTTTAACTATTTCTGAATTAAAGAATAATCACATAGCAAGACAGCATATAACAAAATGTCTTGTGTTTTAATTCAGATAATTATAAAGTTGCTTTAAATTGTTTTCAAATTTTATTTTCCTTAATCTGTCCCCAAATCACTATTGAGACCTTACAATAGTACACATTTCAATCTGCTAGAAAACTTTCATATGACTTCATTGGTGACTTTTATTATCTGTAGCAATTTTTGTACTGTGCAGAATTCCTACCTGCTGCATTAAAGTCATTCCTTAGAAATTTGACAAACATATTTTCATTTCTAGAAAATGTATTAGTTATTGATAATACCAAGATTTCACTTCTTTCCCCTGTACCTCTAAGAATCTCCTGGCAAATCCCCATTTCATCCCAAGTGTACATGGCCAGAGAATGCAACTCCCGCTTCATGTCACTTTGGTAGATGGGATCAAGAAGATGCTGTTGATTCTTCCCTATGTATGTATAGTGCATGAAATCAGAAAATATTTTGGAATTCACATATCTCAAGGAAGGATTCCATTGTCTTTTGGGGTAAATATTCATTTAAGCTTGAACATGAGTTTTGATGCTGCTTCTGAAAACAGAGTAAAGTATATTCATCAAAATATTTCCAAAACTCAGTGCAAACTTATGCACTAAATTATTGCTTAGTTTAAGTGCTAGAGCATGACATCCTTGGGAAGGCTAAATATAGATGGTACTGTCATTTTTGGATACAGCTAGCAACAACTTAATAACTTTTGAAATGGTCAACAATGTTTGCTTCAGTGATGTCATATGTCCAATATAATGCACTGTCACTTCATGAGTCTTGGAATTAATTTTTGCCACAGTGCAATGAAGTTTCTTTCCACTATACACACTTTAGTTGATTAGCTACTAAATTCCCGACTGTAATTGAATGTGAAATGGGAAAATAAACCTAATTCCTTTTTCCTAGAAGGAAGTTCTTTTTGAGAAATAACACACCATTTAGTTAGTGGTTTTGGAAAAGGACTCAGTAACTTTTATTTGAGCCCTCCCAAGTACAATAGCAACATTATTCCCCGTGATTTGGGTTCTTTCCCAATTCCTCTTATTCTGAAATTTCTGACCTAATGAATGCAAAAGACCATGTCACACATTTTCGTCCTGAGAGAAATTACTGTGGCCTGTTTTTTTTTTTTTTTTTTTTTTTAAACTTTCTTTGGGGCATTCATTTTTCTCTGCTTCCCCTTCTCTGGATTTTTGGCTATTTCTTACCAGTTTTACTCCTCTAAATCCTCACTCTGGCAGGAGCATGCTAGCTGAGGATGCATCTAATCTTGGCCCCTGTCTGTCATCTGGCCTTTAAGAAACAGTCCCAGTTTAAAGTGTTGTGTAATAAAAATAAATAGGCTTGCCTCCCCAAGTGTTATGACTCACCCTCATTAAAGTTGCCTCAGCTTAAAGGACACCAATTTTACCTTTCTCTCAGGGTAGAAGAGTTAACACATGTGCAGTTTCCCATGAAGTCAGGGACAGAAGATTCCTGTATTTTGGTTAATCCACATTTATGGATCATATACTATATGCACGGATCAGGAAAGTGTGACCAAACTGCATGGAGAGGGGAAAATATCCACCAACTATTTCATCTTGTCCTGTTTGAGATTATATCAACAATCTGATATCCACAAATCTTTCAAGAGTTGGCATCTCAGGAATTCATTCAGCTGTGCATTCTTGGTTTTTAAAATCCTGAACAGAGTATATATTATAGTTGCTTTTACTTTCCCGTGGTCAGGTTCTGCTGCCCCACCTGCATTCCCCTTGCAGCTGCTGCTACTTATTTGACAAAAAGCCCTACGTGCTGGATATACTTTTGCATGATTTTTTTCCATACATCCATATTTCTGTAAATATGTGTATTACACTTTAGTTTATAAGTAATACATTATTAAGCACAAGCTTGCAAATATAACTATTATTTTGTTCAGGATTTCATCTGAGTAATTTTTTTGTAAAGAAATGAATGTATCTGAGTATGGAAAAGTCTACGAGAATGCTTTTGCTCATTGTTCTATGTATTCTTATGATGTTTTATACAGTTCATCCTAATAAACTTTTAAATACATTATTTTTATATAGTACACATATGATAGAGAAATGCTTAATATTGATCAAAATTGATATTATTTAAGACACCAACGGCACTTTGATTTGAAAAGACCACTTGTATTTTTAACTCACTATAAGCAAAAACAACATAGACTGTTTTTCAATTATTCAAGTGAATGTCCCTACCTTAAAACCATGTGTCCCTTAGTAAATGTTATGTGAGTTAATCATTTGTTTAAGCAACATGCAGTAATCTGGGTTGTCATTTGCCAGTTGTTACATGTCAAGGCCATTTGATATAGACAGTCCTTTCTAAAAGCAGAGCAGGAAGGTTGATGGACAATTTGCATCCCTGGCCAAGTTCACACAGTGAGAGGTCAAAACTATAGGATTTTAAATATGTATGCCAGCAGTAGATGAAATAACTAAATAAATATAATTCTAAATTATAGCATTATACTTTAAAGGTCAGGGTTCTTTAACACAAAATTCTTGTGGGTCTGTGATTCTCCCTGGCCCTTTATTTGACTATTAGAAGCACTGTTATTTTAAAACAGAAAGTTAAAATTCTACATTTTGTATAAGAATAAGCATCTCTCCAGTAGTTAGTCAAGATTCTAGCAGAATTTCCCAAAGGTGTTTTTCAGGGTCCTTGGAAAATTTAAAAGGAGACAGGGAACATATTTTCAGGGTCAAAATATCCACAATCATGTTTCAGATTTGTATTTTAATTTTGATGATAATTTTAAAAATACCAATTATGAAAGCTGTCTTTTGTAATATACACCTTAAATTTTTTTTAAAATTCCCCAGATTTGGAGTTCTGCAAAATGTTTATTTCCTTCCTCTCTTTAAAAAAGAGGTCTATACAAATAGAACAGATGAAGGTGATTGAAGCAGAGGGGCGGCAAGGGGAAGGAAGGGTTGGTAAAAACTACCAAAGGATGCTATGTCCATTTATAAACATACCACAATGAATTTCACTTACATGTATAATTTAATGCATAACTAAAATACTAATAGTAGTAGAGAAATCAGTAGAGTAGAACAAGTAGATCAGAGGGAGGGAGGAAGTGAGAATGTGAAGGTACTAGGGAATGAGATTGATCCAATTATGTTTTATGCATGTATGAATATGGCATAATGAATTGCAACTAGGTATAATCATAAAGCACCAATAAACAAGAGACTGTAAATGATACAAGTATAATACATGTCTTAGTAAAAGAAATAAACAAAATAATTTCTATTGCATTTCAGAGCAACAGAAATAGACACATGATGGGAACGGGAACTTTCTAAGAAAAACAACCAAACATTATTAAGCAGGCAAGGAAGACTTTAATATAACTGTAGTAGAGATCAGGACTATTGCAAGAAAGGAGAGAGGCTGAACTCAATTCAGGTAAAACAAAGGGTGAGCTAGTAGGAGAATTCTTGAGGATTTGTCAGTGTGTTTTCTAATTACTGATTAAATTAGAATCCTATCTTCCCAGCGAGACTGGAGGATAGGGGGGCTGTCTTTCTTTGACTAACCATCGAAAGATGCTTTCTGGGTTGTACAACTGGCAAGAGACTAGGAAAAGATTAACATCTTGAAGAGGCAGAGAAAGCATTTTTAAGTGCAGGTTTCTAAATGTTCTAAGAAAATGGAGGTCAGGTCTTCTAGTGAGGAAGAAACTTGTCTAAAATTTAGTTATGCTAATGAGACAAAAATTGTTTGGGTACTCTCTTGCAACATCTCAAGGGAAAAGGATAATCTAAGGGTCAGCTAAAGACAGTAAATGCCAAGACATTCCTAAACAACCTATTTTAACATATACTAAGTAGGTACTTAAAATAATATTTAAAAGAAGGAAAATATGAATGTATGAACAAATACAACTGCCCTAGAATAAGATTAAATCATTTTTGAGGATTTTTTAATGGAAGGTTCTCTGCCTTTATCTTTCCTTTTCATAAACTATGAGTAAAACAAGATAATACTCATTATTAAATGCAAAAAAACCCCACCCACCAAGAATTATATTTTGTTCTTTATTTCACTGAATTTCTGTAATATTGTCTTAAGAATGTCTTTGAGAGTATATGTAATGACTTAATAGGGAAATATAAATTTTGAAAAATGCAAAATAAAGCTTTATTCCAAGGAAATATGATAACCTGCTACATATACCATGCAACCCAAATGTGATGAAGAATTAGTTACAGGACGATAACAATGTTTTTCTCTTGAAAATTATAGACTAGTAAAAGATTTAAATCCTGAAAATCTAGCCCAGAAGTTTTCCCAGTGAAGAACATCCTATGCATCTTCTCATGACAAATAGTAACCGAGCTACTCTGGCTCCACTCTATCCTAAGTATGAGATGGTTAAGCACAGTGTCTGTTCTGTAGCAGTTGAATACATAGTGGAAAATATAGACAAGTAAGTAGAGACTGTCATTAATGCAGCAGAAGAAGGCAGAGAAGCACACAAATCTACCTGATTGTAATACCTGCAAAAAAAGTAGTTTACTAGGGTAAATACCACTCACACATTCTTTCATTCAAAGTATATTTATTGAGCCCCTTCAATGTGTTGGATACTCTTCTATCTGCTGGGAATTTAGCAGTAATCAAAACAGGCAAAATTTCATTAGGAATAGAATGGGCAATAAACAACCACATATGTGATGTTCTATCAGGAAAAGCCAAGATCAATGAGGCATGAACTCTTGGTAATGAGAATGTGTAGCAGTCCTTTTTTCGACAGGGTGGTTATGGAAAACTTTTCAACTTGGCACTTATTGAGTGGATGGTAGGATGAAGTTAGGAAGGAAGCCATGCCAGGGCATGAGGAAGAACACATCAAGCAAGACAGGGGCAGTGTCTAGACAGGATCACATCTATCACACATGTAAGCCACCAGAACCTCAGTGTGACAGGGCAGAGGGAGGAACAAGAAGAATGGATGAGAACAAAATAGGGGAGTTAACCAATGGCCTGATAACATGAAACTATTATAAAAATCCATGATAAGACTCTGGATTTTATTGTGAGCCCAAAGAGATGCCAATGGAGGGCTTTGAGCAAGGAAGCCTTATGAGAGGTTTTCTGGGATTTACTCAGCTCTAGAGGAGAACCTGTGGAATACATAGGGGAAGACTTCTGGAGAGTCTTCAGGGGAGTCCGTTACTCCCCTGAGCAAGTTCAGGGGAGGCTGGGAATAGGGGATGGGATAGAATGACACAGTAGGTAGAAGGAGCACAACATGGGAAGTTTGGATAAAAGACAATTACAGGGTTCTTGCAGGGCTGTTTTACCAGTGGACACTGGAAGAAGCAGAGATCCAAGAGCCATGAGATTTCAAAGGCTGGCAAAAAAGTGTCTTAGACCTAATAGAAGTAGTAGTAGTAGTACTAGTAGTAGTAGTAGTAGTAGTAGTAGTAGTAGTAATATATGTTCTGAAATGTAAGAATGAAGTTTTAAAAGCAAATCAACCAATAATTAATTGTATTGAAATATAGATAAAAAAGAATGTGTAGACTCCACAAAATAAGAACTTCCTTGGTTTGTTCACTGAGGTATTTCACTACTTAAAACAGCATAGCCTGTAGAAGCCACCTGATGCACATTTACTGAGTGTATTACTTTATTTCAGTTATATGGATTTCTGTAAGAAGTGGCTTTACATAACTCTGCTCAAGTCCTATGTATTTATGTGCAAATTCTTTTTGTAACCTGGAATATGTGTTTATTGTAATATGTATGATAGGAGATATTTCTCCAAAAGGAATTGTTCCCAGGACTACATAAGGTGTTTAAAAGGCTCCATGTCCTGGAAATCCACAGTAGATGGAGGCTATGGTGTGAGTGGGTAAAACAACAAGGCATGAATGAATCTAGAGGGGTCAGCAGGAGCCAGGCTGTGAAGGGGTTTGTGATGCCCTAACAGAAAACACAGGCTTTATCCTGAAGACAATGTGGAGATTTAAAACATGAGGAATGGAAGTCAGAAGTCAGATTACATGTATGCAAGGGGCAATCTGATTTTCACTTTGACAGTGGATTTGGCTGGGGCAAGACTGTGCTAACTGACCAGATACAAGGAAAGATAGTTGCCACAATCTGATGATAAAATGAAGATGGATTGATCTATAAGGTCATGTCTGCAGGGATAATGAGAATCCTATTAAGCGTATTAAGGTGATAATATTAGGAATTGGAAGCTTATTGGTTGTGGACATAGAGAAGGAAGCACTATGAATGACTCTTAGGTTTGTAACTGAATAGCTCGATAGTAGGAAAGAGTAAGAGTTATAGAGGAAATGATTATCAAAGTTATCAATCAATTAATGAATAACATTTCTAGCCCATTTCTAAATTTTTTTTTCAGTGTGTGTGTGTGTGTGTGTGTGTGTGTGTGTGTGTGGTGCTAGAGATTCAAGCTAGGGGCACTTAACCACTGAGCTACATTCTCAACCCTTTTTTATATATTTTATTTAGTATTTAGAATAGGGTCTCACTAACTTGCTAGGGCCTTGCTAAATTGCTGAGGTTAGCTTTGAACTAGTGATCCTCCTACCTCAACCTCCTGATCTGCTGGGATTATAAGCATTTGCCATCATGCTTGGCCCATTTCCAAAATTTACCAACAGGGCTTAGACAAAATACTTAAATTTAGTAGGGCTCATTGGTGCATTACTCTAATCCCAGTGACTTGGAAGGAAGGAAGATAGTAAGTTTGTGGCCATACTGGGAAACTTAGACTCTGTCTCAAAATTAAAAAAAAATAAAAAGGGTTGGAGGTTTAGATCAGTGGTAAAATCCCCTGGAACCAATCTCCATGACCAAAAGAAAACCAAAAAAAGAAAAAAACTCTTAAATACTATTTCCCTCATATGCAAAACAAGGGCAATTCTATCTACTCACCCTAACTCAGAAGGCTAATTGAAAGAACAAATGTATTTGGCCTTGTGAAATCATTTTATATTTTATACAAATAAAATATTACATAAATTATGCAGCATAATTTAGAATATGAGCCTTGAACTCACCACAAATATAAAAAAGGACGGTACAAATACGGTCAGCATGTTTATCTTCATTCATATTCCACTATCATTAACTTTATGTTTGAAATACTTTTACCTTAAACATAGTTTTATTTAAACATACATAAATCCCTAAGCAAGATAAAACAATTTTTCTTATTTCTGATCTTTATTAAAGTGATATCATCTACTTGTATGAATTTTGAGTTTACTCTTTCAATATAATGTTTTTAATTTGTTATTTTGTATAAACTTTACACTTAAAATGTGTAAAATTTAAAAAGCTAAAACTCACAACAACTCAAATCTACATATTCTTCCAGAGGAATATTAGGTACCAGGAAAAATTATGGCTGAATATAGCAATGAAGAATATCTACTTTGAAAAATTTTAAGGTAAGATGAAAGTCATGAAGATATGAGAAACAAAGGTAAAGATAACAATAACACTTTCTGAATTCTTTTTAGTATAAAGTAAATAAAAGTTTTCGAAGGAGACTCTTTCTTACTAAAGCAGAATACAATATTTTTAAGTTAAAGCTTTAGCAACTATAAAACAGGAAGGTGATTCTTTCTTCAAGACAGAGCTTCCCTGGGAGCCTTTGCTTTAACCTTTATGCTCCCGCAGAGCTGCTGGTTCACCACTTCAAGAAGCTGCCAGCAGAGGCTGGTTTTCTTCTCTGGGCCCTAAACACGTATTGAGAAATGCTTCTGCAGCAGCCTGTTCAGGAGCTAGCTGACCTGTTTATTTTGTTCTGTTCAAGGACAAAGGCCAAACCCATTAAAATAATAATAATAATAATAAAATCACCCAACTAGATTATGGAAAATATATTCTTCTATTTCAATAGAAGAGGGTGCTGCATTTTGCTGAAGATTTTTTAAAACATTAAACAATTTTACATATCCTAAATTTGAGCTGTAGAATTTTTTAAGATATGTAAATAGATCCTGCTGCTGTAGTTTTAGATAATTAATTCTACAGAGTTAAATCTTTAAAAAAAAAAAAATACATGCCTACAGCTAAGAATATTCTATTTGATTTAAATCTTCCAATGGAGTGTTCTAGAAATATAATATTAATTACTACGATAAGCCAGTCTAAGTTAACACAACTTTGCTTTGACCAGATCCATTATAAAAAGGCAAAGTTTAACCTTTTGTTGAAAAGACAAGAAGGGATTCTTGTTTACGCTTCTGTCTCTATGTAAGCAGTATATTATTTATATAAGACAGAATTTTCCATTTCCCAGAATCTTGACATCACTACATTTCTCAACTATTTACCTATCCATCTATACAAAAATATAATATGTAAAAGTGATCACATATCACTTTGTAATTGCAATTTTCATGATTCATTTAGATAAATATATTATTTCTACTACTAAACAGTTAACACAACACGTCTGTAACTCACACTCTGTTAGGTGCTGTACTCTCTGCAGTTAAACCCTGCAACCCAAGAGGTAGTTAACTCTTATTTATCCACATTTTTCAGATGATAAAACTGAGGCCCAGGGAGGTTAAGTGACAAGGCAATCATGGTAACACTGTTTGTAAGTATTGGATTTGTAATTCAAACCAAATGAGCCTGGCTCCAGGGTCCATGCTCTTAAATTTTCATGTATGCAGCATTTACAAAACTGCAATATATAATGAAGTCATCTAAATTACCAGTAGATAGTTAAGCTAGCAGTCCAACCCAAAGAAGGTATTTTCAGTTTGCTAAATTACTTTGAAAGTTAAGCTTCAAAGTCTTTCCACCTTTATAAAACAGATATATAAATTTTTTTCATTAGCAGTGCCTGTGAGACTGTGACTTCTTCTAGCAAGAGAAGCATTCTTAACTATTTCTGTTCTCATGAACTTAAGGTACTGGCTGTCACACACTCAAAAAAAAGAAAAAAAAAAAAAACCTGACAAGATAAATTAAGGATTGGCTAATGGAACAAAACTGCCAATTAAAGAAAATGCGGAGGTAACTAGATCTTTAAATCAAAATCTGTTCTTGAGAAACATTTTGGCTTAAGTTAATCAGATGGAGAGCTTGTATATATCCATTTCATTGAATTAAAAATGATTATTAATTTAATTATCTTCATCTCACCTATGTCCTTGGGTCATAAATTATCAGATTGTGCCTGTGATTATTTTAATAGGATACAAGCATTGAACTTGAAAACTTGAGTAAATAGCATTCTGTTAACAACATAATGTTGTCTAACAGTGCATGCCCTAATTTATAGTCAAATGAGTATTTTCATTAAATATTATAGCACATTAAAATACCACAATATAGTTCAATATCAACTAAGTGCCTCCCATTGAAAACAAGTTTAAAGAGTATAAAATTTTCAAGTGAAAAACATTTTAAACATCTGCTACTGTGTACAAAAAATACAACTGGCAAAAATTCAATCCTTAAGCTATTTTAATGAAGAAAAATAAGAGGTGAGTATTTGTGGGTTTCCAATCTTTATAGCCTGCCACTTACATAATACATGTAAGAGATAGAACTCAGATTCCTGCCCCGCTAATTTCTGTATAAAAAGACTGGGTCCATTATAGCAATAATTTTATTCTTTCAGTTAAGGTTTATTGAGCACTTATGACACCCAGGCACAGCTCTAAGGGCTCTGTAACATATTGTATGTGGGTGGCACTTTAAGTTACTTCTAGCATCCACAAGCATTATTTTGTTTTTAGTCATGAGATAGGCAACACTGGTGTTCTTCTGAACATATCAGGTGTGGAAACTGAGGCTCAACATGTTAATATACTTCTTAAAGTCACAGAAATGGTAACAAAACCAGAGCTGCAAAAGCAATGATAATAAAAATAAAAACTAGAGAGAGAGCAGGCCAGTGTGATCCTCACAGCAATAGCCCATCAAAAGGTTCTGCTTCATAAAAGTCTTCATTTTAAAGCAATGTTAAATGGCTTGGTGGTACACAGAATACATGCCAAACTTGTTTTGCCATTAAGAGTTAAGTTTCTTTTGATTAATACAAGCCAACTTCCTATAATAATGCTGTTTTAAAATATGGTTGGTGTACTTCTTTATCATGCTTTTCTCTCTTCTTGCTTAAACTTAATTGAAAAAACAAGCTTCACAAAAGGCACCCTAGGAATAAATAGGGTATGTAATGAGCAACCATTATACACGATTTCTTCACTCATGTGGAACCCCTATAACCCACTAATGAGTTCACCACTTGTGAGGTACTAAGGCCTTTTGTTTCAACTAGGTTAATCATATTTTATGACCAACCATTATGTCTCTTCTATTCATGTGCACTACTCTTTCATCGCTAGGTAACGTATTCATACTTTATGGTCCAATTTATTATTTGGCTGCATCTAAAAATCCAGCCTATATGAATATTTTGTTTGATATGCAAAATACACCATATTTCCTGTTACCTTTACAAAGATACAACAAATTACATAAAAAGGAAAAAATTTAGGAAAGGAAGAAATTGAATATAGGGAGTTCTTAAGCGTTCTCATCTACAGTGTTGATGCACTAAGTATGTGTAAATTCACTTGGTCCAATATTGATTACAATATTGGCTATTATTTAATAAGCAACTTCTCTGTGCCTTACTCGTCATATAGACATTTATATATTCATTACTCCACCTGACCAAATCTTTAAAACTGGCCATATACAATAGTTAACTCTGTTCACAGCCGACAAACTGAGGTTCAGAAAAAATAAGCAACTTTTCCACATCTCTCAATGGCAAACTCGCACGTGGACTTCAGCCTGTGCCTGCTCTCCACGACATCCCACTCTTTCCCACCCTCACTCCCTCTGTTGTATCAGACCAGCCTGCAGAACTTCTGTCTGAATTCCTACTCCATCATCCCTCCAATTTATTCCTTCGGTTATTCATTCAAAATGCCGACACCCAATGCCCATTATGCCAGGTACTGTTTTAGGAACCGAGGACACAAAATAAACAAGACAAAGTCCCTGCTCTGAAGCATTTATAGTCTCAGGACAAAGTCAGGCAACAAGATATAAACAAACAAGATAATTTCAGAAAGTGATAAGTGCTGGGAAGAGTTACAGGGTGGAGTGCTAGAGAATGGGGGGAGGGGGGAGGGTTGCGGGTTGGAAAGGGGGAGTGTCTATTTTAAATTGGAAGACCTTTATAGGGAGGTGACATCTGAGCTGGACTGTGAATGATCTCAGGAAGACACCAAGTAATCTGGGGGCTGGGCGTTCCCAGCAGAGGGAACATCAAGTGCAAAGGACTAGTGCAGGGACAGCTTAGCATGTTCAAGGAATAGCTGGAATGCCACTGTGCATTCACTGTTCAGTGAGCTGAGAGCAAAGTGGTAGTAGGAGGCAGAGTTGGGGAAATAAGAAAACACCAGGTCTGATATAAAGCCCTGGTAAAGGATTTTGTTTTATTTTACTTTTATCTTTTTAATTTATTTCTAACTGATACATAGAAACACAAAAATTATACCCATTAATGGAATAAAATGTGATGTTTTGATATAAATATACATTGCATAATCAGATTAAACATATCTGTCTACTCCAACACTTAATGCATATTGATGGAGAAAACATTCAAAATCTTCCTCTAGCTTTTTTATATATACAGTACACAATCAATCACCCTACTGTGCAATAACACCAGAAATTCTTACTGCTAGCTACCTATAACTTAATACCCACTGACCAAACTTCCCATCTCTCCCTTACCCCTATTTCCCCAACCTCTTGTAATCCCTATTACACTCTCAATTTCTAATAAGATCAGATTCTTTACATTTCATATATGAGTAAGATCATGCAGTCTTTGTCTTTCTGTGCCTAGCTCATTTTACTTAATATAATAATCTCCAACTCCATTCATGCTGTTGTAAATACAGGATTTCGTTGTTTGTTTTTTTTTTATGGTGAATAGTATTCCATTGTTAATATTCATCTCATTTCCTTTATCCATTCATAAGTTGATAGATGCTTAGGTTGTTTACATTTCTTGGCTACAATGAATAGTGATACAATAAACATGAGTGTGCATATATCGCTTTAACATCCTGACTTGGTTCCTTTGGATACATATCCAGCAATGGATTCCTGAATCAAAAGGTAGTTCTACTTTTAATTTTTTGAGGAACCTTCATACTGTTTTCCAAAGTGGCTCTAGTAAGTCCTCCCAACACTGTACAAGGATGCCCTTTACAATCTCATCATCTTGGACACTTGGTAGCTTTTGTTTGCTTGTTTGTTTTGATAACAGCCATTCTTACTATAGTGGGATGATCTCACTGTAGTTTTGATTTGCATTTTCCTGATGATTAGTGATGCTGAGCACTTTTTCCATATTGGTCATTTCAATGTCTTCTTTTGAGAAATGTCTGTTTAAGTCTAATATATATATATATATATATATACATATATATATATATATATATATTATATATATAATATAAATATTATATATATTACATAATATATATAATATTTATTCCCTTTGCTACACAGAAGCTTTTTAGTTTAAGATAATAACATATATATTAATTATAGTTGGATGCTATACCTTTATTTTATTTATTCATTTTTGTGTGGTGCTAAGGATCGAACCTAGTGCCTTCATGTGCTAGGCGAGTGCTCTACCACTGAGCCACAACCACATCCCCCTATTGACTGTTTTTTTATTGAAAAATTATTCTTTTGCTATTGATTTTTGAAAGTTCATTATATATTTTGGATATTAAACCCTTGTCAGATGTATAGTTTGTAAATATTTTTCTCTCGTTGTGTAGGTTGTCTCTTTACCCTGATGATTATTCCCTTTGCTACACAGAAGCTTTTTAGTTTAAGATGATAACATTTGTCTATATATCCTTTGTTTCCTGTGCTTTTGTGGTCTTGTGCAAAAATCCTAATTTATTTCAATGTCTTGAAGCATTTCCTTTGTGTTTTCTTCTAGTTGTTACATTTTTTCCAGAACTTACATTTAGTCTTTACCCCATTCTGAGTTGAGATTTTTAACTGATGTAAGTGTTCTAGTTGCATTATTATGCATGTGAATACTCAATTTTCCTAGCACCCTTTGCTGAAAAGTCAGTCATGTCTTCAAGGTGTATTCTTACCATCTTTGTCAAAAATCAGTTGCTACAGATTTGTGGGTTTACTTTTAAGCTTACTATTCCAGTCCCTTGATCTGTATGTCTGTTTTTATGTCAATACCATGCTGTTTTTTTTACTACCAATTTATAGAATATTTATGGCCTCTTGAAAAGCCTACTGTCCGAAGAATCCTTCAATTCTCCCAAACACCTTTATTTAGGTCCTCTCTTTCCACCACTTACAGGCAGTATGTGAATGTAATTCATGACATGAAGGAAAAGCCTGAGATGCATATGGTGTATTTGTCTTTTCATTTCCAGTGAATGAAGTGTTTAAATTGTTAATGTTAGTTTTACAAAAGGAGGTCTGCTGTAATTTTTAACCATTGATATCACACAAACTTGTGTACATATAAACCTCTGTGTGTGTGTGTGTGTGTGTGTGTGTGTGTATTTCAGCTCCCTTCAAAAAAGTTTTAATAGGAAAGAGAAAGGAGGAGGAGGAGAGCAGGAGGGAGGATAGAAGGAAGAAAGGAAGGAAGTACTGGCTTCATCCAGCTTTGTTTACCTCAGAGTAAATATTTTGTCTTCAGTGCCCAAGCAGCCTTGCCAACCAGATGTTGGTTGATGTAGAGATGATAGGTCCTACTAATTCGCTAGGCTCCCTGAACTCAAAATTATGTCCTCCTTCTAATAAAGGGAACACAAATCACTTATTTGGGGACTTTTTTTTTACACTAAATTCAATACTACATTTGCTTTCTCATTTTTTTTTTCTTGTTTCTCTTCTTTCTCTTCCCTCCCTTCCACTCTAGGGTAAAAAAAAAAAGAAACTGGGTGTAACCCCAACTCAGATATGCCATCTTGGGCAAGTTAGTTGATCCCTATGATTCTCAGATTATTAATCTATTGAGTGGAAATAACCCTATTAAATCCAGAGCTTTATTGTGGAGATTAGATGAATTGCTAAAAATAAATAGCACAGTATTATGTTTGAAATATTATAAGTGCTTAGAAGATAGAAGCTAGTTTTTCATCATCTCTAAAATTTTGGTATGCTACACAATCTAACTGATGAAATATGGCTTTGTTATACTTTATTGGTAAATTAACACCCTAGGCTGAATATTTAAAATTATGAAGCACCAAACTCTTCTTAAAACCCAAAGATTTCATCTTTTTAAACTATAAAAAAATTGTGTTTATGATCATAGGTTTTGTTTTCAACTGATTATTTTCCAAGTCAGATAAATTTTAAAGTTAGTTGTATATTAAAAAAGGGAATTAGACATTTTATACATATGAAGCTTCTTTGGTTTTGACAAGTTGAGAGGTATATTGTGCTTCGTTTTCAGGATCATTTTCTTACTTCCCAGACAAAAGGTTTTCTGCTACTAATCTGTCAGTCTTAAATCTCATGAGATATGCTCTCTTCAACCTTCCTCTCTCTTGTTTTTTGAGTAAATAATTATATGATGTTTTCTTCCTAATGCATACATTGCTCTAAATCAAAGCTCTCTAAAAGAAAAATTTACATAGAAATGAATCACATAGTAAGTATTAATGGTGTTTTGAAATAATAAACAGCAGCTATAATGGCTTTTGGCCAAGTCCAATGAAAAAAGTAAAAATAGAATAAAGCAGAGGTTACCAAGTTCAAGCTGATGTTATTTTTCACATCATTTCTCTTAGAGTTAGAAAATCCAACAGGAATAACAATAAGATCCTCCAAACTTGAGGCAACAAAAGAATTAGAAGAATAAGTCCAAGATATCACACTTCCAACTTTAAGGTCAAGGAGAAACCTAAGCATATAGATACATTCAGAGTCTTCATTTGTCCAATATTACATGTGAATTTCTATGGTGTTGATATCCACAGTCCTTTCATGAATTGCTGAAGGAGTTTTTGCTTAGCATTACATTCAGTCTAAACAAGTCAACAATCACTAGTCACTCCTTTGAGTTTGAAGAAATTTCTTTTTATGTGTTTTGAAAAATGTTGTATAAAATTGGAAATTTGCAGAGTGTTGTTTATGTTCAAGGACAGATTTAAACAATGAGAAGACTCCAGGCTAGGATGAGTCTCTGAAAACAAAGACAGCCAATATCTTTTAAGAGGAAAAGATATTATTTGGAAAATGCTGTGAGTGGATGAATCACAGAACACACATTCGCCAGTGTAACAATTACTGGAAGTCCCTCTCCCCAGATTCTATGGCTGCATGGCTAGGTGTCCGACAGTGCTCAAGAGCTGTACTTTGCACTGTGGATTTCAGGGGACACCTAACAAGGCACCCATATTTTGGAAGCAGTGAGCAGGCGGATTAATGAGTTGCTTAGGCCTCCTCCTTTGAATGAGTATTTATTGATTCTGACAGAGGCCCAGGGAAGTGAATGATAGAGAACAGAGTTGCATACCTCATCTGACTCTCTGCCTTAATTTGTTTGTGAAAATGCATTAAAACTGATGGCAAATAAGACTGTGCACGAAAGACAGGACCCAGAAAAGTATAATGGTCACTGAAGGAGAGGGCATCATCTAAAATATCCAGTTTTTAGCAGGGTGCTATTTTTATAATCTAGGATTTTAGGCACACATAAGCTATTTTAATATCATGCATATGAATATATTCACAAAGTTATCTGCAACTTACAGCCTTAAAAACAAGGTTTTCCTAACTTGCAGCACTTTAAGCTCAATTTCATGTTCCTGGGTCTGAAAATAAAAATCAGATTGTGTTCTTAGTCTCATATATCATCACCAATAAAAGAGATTTCTGGTAGTGGACCACAGATGGCACCCTTGTTAAAGATGCATGAAGTCAATGGAATGGGCCTCATTTCTGTACTGCTGTTTAGGCTCTGGAGGTCTGGTAGTCATAAGCATTTATCTGTCATTTGAATGATCCATACATAACTCAAAAAAGAAGAAAAAAAAGGGCGGGGGGTGTTTGCTTCTTCACTGTTTTGCTTTTCTTAAGGCATCCTGTTGGTCCAACCAAAACTAAGACTAAGCATGAAATGCTACTGCTATCATCTGATTACATGTGGTTTTCATCTTCTCTTGTTTTGATGGGGTAAAACTGTTGACTGAAGGCTACAGTCAGCTAGGTCATTGTGCAGCTACACTCTTGTATTAATTTCCTGGGGCTTCTGTAACAAATGCCACAAAGTAGATGTTTGAAAATAACAGATCTGTAGGGTCTCAGAGTTCTGGAGGTCGTAAACCTCAAGTCAAGACATGTGAGAGCATCCTCACTCTAAAACCTGCAGAGAAGAATCCTTTCTTACTTCTTCTAGCTGTTAGTGTTTGCCAGAAGTCTTTTGCACTCCTTGGCTTATAGAAACATCACTCTAACTTCTGTTTCTATTGTCATGTGTATGTCATTTTCCCAAATATATGCCTGTGTTCTTTTCTTCTTATAGGTGCATCATACTGTATTTAGGGATCATTCCACTCCAATATGACTTCATCTTAATTAATTACATTGTCAAAAACCCTGTTTCCAAATAGGGTCACATTCTGAGTACCAGGGGTTAAGACTTGACCCTATTTTTTTTTTTTTTTTTTGGAAGGACGCAATTCAGCCCACAGAAATTCTCAATTGATTTTTGGATGACATATTTACATGTAACAGGGTGAGAAGCACATCCTCTCAAGAAATAAAAATCCAAGAGGACTTAACCCTCTGTTTGAATTTCAGTGGCTCTCTTACCTTCTCAAGCTCATTGCAGTATTCTCACTGCTACATCTTTCAATTAGAGAATGAAGAGCAGTTTCCTAGTTTATGATCTGCTTGACACAATTTCTAAAAATAAACAGAAACTACTTATCTCAGTTTACTAACTGCCTGCTAATGACTGAGCTTCTCAATTTGTAATTCTATTGATGATGGTTTTAGTCATCTTTTTTTCATCACTGTGACCAAAAGACCTGAGAGAACAATGCAGAGGAAGAAGGGTTTATTGGGGGCTCACTGTTTCAGAGGTCTCAGTCCATAGATGGTAAACTCCATTGCTCTGAGCCTGAGGTGATGCAGAACATTAAGGCAGAAGGCTGGATGGAGGAAATAGCTCAGAATACCACAACAGTAAAGGAGACAGAGATTATACTCAGCTCATCAGGACAGAATATATAGCTCAAAGGCACCTCCCCCCAAGAGAACCACCCCTCCATCCACACCCTACCTGCCTACGGTTATCACTCAGCTGGTTCATTCAGGTGGGTTAATGCACTGATTAGGTTAAGGCTCTCATAACACAATCATTTCACCTCTAAACTTTCTTGCCTGGTCTCTCACATGAGCTTTTGGGGGATAACTCATATCCAAACCATAAAATTATTCAGATTATTTTAAGTTAGTCTTGAAACTCGTCTTATAAATCAGAGGCCTACTATGTGCCAGGCTCTGGGCAATATAATTTTCAGCTAATGTGCTGCAAAATCCTGTTACATTAGGCATTATTCTATCCATTTTACACATACTTGAACAAAATAATTTTAGCTACTTGAGGCCAACGACTTCTTATAAAGTGTTAAATGCAGACCCCCGACCCCCGGCTTTTGAATGCTCCCTTAAGCCAAATAAGTGACTTGACTAATTTTTCCTCACTGATCTTACTTGTTCTTTTGGCATAATATACAGATTAACTCATTACTATTGTAATGTAGTTTGTGCTTATTTTAGAAAGGAAAAAAAAAATCTCCTTAATTTACCTTTTAGAAGATTAATTTTCTATTACTTTTTATAAAGCTTGGTAGAGGAAAATCTACCCATTTTTATTTAAAATTAATATATTTTAATTTTTCTCAATTGTAGAACATACTCAGGATCTGAAGGCATTATCACATGATGATATCTTTCTTTATTTGGTTGCCAAAATTTAATTCAATTTAATCTACACAAACCTTTTTATTTTAGCATTAATATGGCAATTTGATATTTTTAAAACAATTGTCATCAACCTGCTTTATTTATAGGAACCTGAGAAAACAATTGACTTTGTTCTAATAGAAAGATTTAGCTTTTATCCAGTGTACTATGTTCCTTTCTTATCACTACCTAACACCAGGAGAAGTCCATTTGTTTTTACCTGACACACCCTCTCATGTCTGAGCTCCGCCAACCACTCTGCAGCTCACACTGGCCTGCTCAGCAGGAACAGGTCCTTTCCCTCCCTCAGCCTCCACTCTGGTGCTCCCTCAACTCTTTATAGCTAGCTCCTTATAATTACTCAGGCTTCAGTTCACATTTAGATCAATTCATGGGTGGTGTTATAGACTAATTGTTCATGTGAAGTCTTTAGTCTTCAGGCTAGCTAATAGACCAGATGGCCATTTGTAGTCTTCTATAATTCCTTAATTAAATAATTCCCAACAGCTTTTCAAAAGGCCTTACCTGGACACTGTTCTCTAAAAACTATGGTTAGTATGCAAAATTTAAATTGTGTTCAACAACAGCTAATAAAATCCCCAAACATATGCTTACTTACTCTACAGGTCACAAAATCTCCAGTAATAATTAGCAAATAATTATAACAAACCTCATTGGTAGTTACTTAAAAATGCTAATACTTTGGCATTATCTAACTGCATTCTAATATATGGTAGTATCTTTTGTCCCATTGCAGTGTCCTCTCTTCTTTAATTTTACCTGCAGGGGTCACTGGTGTCACAGGGCAATATTCCTCTCTGTTTAGGTTTTGATGGGTAATTACCTGCTGGCAGGTAATGTATTATGGGAATAAGGTAATATATTCTTACAATTTACTATTCAGTAAGGAATTCATTAACATAAAGATTATGACCTAGAATATACCCTTGGGAAATGCTCATGTTGATATGCTTTTATTTGGAGAGTGAGTCACTATGTTTGTCAGTGCAAAATAGTTGACAGTAACTTCATTTTTAACTTCTTATTGGATATAACTGTGGGGTTCAGTCAAATGACAATGAACCCAGGGAAACAGTAATTTATCTAAAATTTCTAAAACATATTTATCCTTGAATGTCATAAGGGATATGGTTGTCATAAGAAAAATGAATTATGTAAACCTACTTAATGAAACTAACGTTATACGTTTTAACATTTACTAGTAAATTAGCCTTCATTCCATTCAGGTTGTTCATAGAAGGTATAAGAGACCCTTTCTCTGAAGGTAAATTGTTAAAAATAAACCAGTATTTTATAATCTAAGAAAAAAATTAATTTTTCTGTTCAGAAACTAATTACTACATATATAGTATTTACCCAAGAAACAAATGTTGATTTTTAAATGTTTTCTAATTGGCAAAAATGGCCCAATTAGAATTATGGTTGACCCTGGTTATTCTCTTTAAACAAATGTTAAGATAAAGAGATAATCTAAATCTAATCCACTTTATTTTCTAGGGGGAAAAAAAAGCTGGTTACAGGCAAGAAGGCATTTTACTTGTAAAAAGCTTGCATGCAACCCTTGACTGGGGAGAGTGTCATCCGCAGGCAATACACCTCATCTGTGCTGGTCGGAGAAGAGTATGGGAAATTCATTGCTGCTGTGTTTGTTTTTCATGGGGAAAGAAAATAAATGTGACCAAAGAAGAAAGGACATTTGATAACTTTCCAATAAAGTTTATAATTGCAATACAATCAACTCACTGGGTTTATTTTTAAGAATTGATTGTTTTTTCCTTAAAAGCCTGACTTGGCAATGAGACAACTCCCAAATCCTTAAGAAAATTATATAACTCTATCTATGATTGTTAGAACTGAACTCATTAAATTTTTGCAAAATTAAAAGAGGATTTTCAGAGTTAATTTTTTAATTCCTTGGATATTTCTCCATAACCTTTCTCTATTTCACAATGAAAAGCAAACAGTATCTTGAAGTTTAAATGCAAGTGAATTAATTCTGAAAAAAAAATAAATGTATTTGAACTAGAACTGCAAATGTTTGACAGAAATTTGAAAGTGGCTTTTAAAGACACTCTCAGCAGGAGAACCATAATTAGTTTTAAGATTAACTTCTAGTGGCTTCTTGGACCAACAGGTCTTTGTTTGCTGTAACATCTTAAAATACCTAGAGGACATTCAGGCTTCAAATATTAAGAGATACATTTTACTAAATCCCAAAGAGCAATGTGAAAATATGATGTAACAGTCACAAAAAAGGTTTCCAAATAAAAGTCAAATAGCTTAAGATGAGCTTTCTTTCCTTGGAAAATACTCTCTATTGAGATGTTTCAAAAATTTTTAAAAAGTTTTGTTATAACTATCTCTTACTTTATGGAATAAATCTATTTTAAGGAAAGAAAAACACCCTCTTCCACCTTTTTGGTGGCATGTGTTCTGATTTGGGAGATAAAATATAAAAATGCACAATAAAATTGATGTCTTTTTGGTTTACTAAATCAGGGTAGTAAGACAAATTATGACTTTAGTTTTACAAGTCAAATTTGTTCTAAAAATGGAATCTGGTAAATTTTGCAACCCACTAGAAAAGGACCATTATCAAAGCATGAACTTCACATTATTATTAATCAATTAAATCAATATTACTTGAAACTATGCTATTTACTACTATTTAGAGATTAAGGCATAAAATGTGGTCTTTATGAGAAGAAATGCAAATAACGTAATCAATAATATATTATTATGTGTCCAGTGAATGAAGATATTAAACAAAAGTAAGAATTTGTCAAAAGAGGGAAGATTCTCACACCTATGAACGACCATCATGAGCAAAATATAGGTATTTAAGTATTAGGTATTTACAGTATTTAAGCATAAAGTGAAACACAGAGGGTTTGTGACTTCCATAAGCTCAGGATCATATATTTACCTTTTTGGCGCCTTTATTTTGAAAGGAGGAAACAACAAAGATGAAAATAGTAAGTGATATATCCTGTGACCAAAAAGAAATTAATCATCTAGTGTGCTGTCAGGAATATGAAGGTAGAACTAAATTATGGTAACAAAACTGGTTTGGTTTTCATGCTTATAGTAATGACTCTATCCTCCCTTCCTCCATTTTAGGTCCTGTTACCCAAATGATTTGCCAAAAATGTCTTTGATCTCTCACTGAGTTGTTTAAAGACCTCTTCAAGGCTCCACAAGATCTGAACTAAGGGCCGCTTTCCTGCTTCTTTCTTCCTCTTACTACCCTCTCAACCCACTGTGTAAACTAAACACAAGCCAAGCTATTCTCTCAACATAATGCTGAATGTTTCTGGAACAATAAATACTGGTTTATTTTATGTTGCCTTGGTGCACTGTTTTTGTCCCCCTTAGTTCATTCTCTCTATTTCTTGAACTGCAAGCTTCTCTGTCCTATATTCTGTTCAACATTCTCCTCTAGGTCTTTCCCGAACTCTCCTCTCCTAGTTGGAATTAATGTCTCTCATGATCATTCCATTACACATCAGGGGCATGTATCTATATCTTCTATGTTGTTGAAAGTACCCTGAGGCATGAGATCTTCTACTTATCATATTTGTGTCATATGTGGTACATTGAAAAAATTGTACATAGCCACAGAAAAGTAGCTATGTTTGAGCAGTGTATTATTGATCATTGAAATAGTTAATATTAATTAGGTACTACCCAGTGTCAGGCACTGAGCTAGGTACAATAAATGAAATCAGGATTTGAAGTCAAGGAGCTCCAGGGTCCTTGTTGTTAGCTGTGAGGCACTGGAGTTGGCTACTTTGAACTCAATCTTATTCTACTATTTAATTGCTCAGTGAAACTCTGTGCCTCAGAGTTTCAACAATAAAATAAAAAATAGTATTTAACTTGTATGTTTTTGATAGATTTAGATTATTTGTGTTAATTACTTTCAGTATGCTTAGTCCAAAACAGTATAGACTAGGAGTTAGCTCTTATTTATTGTAGTTTATTCTAAGTATTTGTTGAGTTAATTAATTCTACCCTTTTGGGTAAAATGTTTCCTGCTTTCCCATCTCTTCTCACAGTCCTAGTGCAGCTTTAAGGAACAACCTATATAAAATCATTTCCAGCCCAATGTGGTAGCACATGCTTGTAATTCCAGCAATTTAGGAGGCTGAGTTAACAATACTGCTAATTCAAGTACAGCCTCAGCAACTTAGTGAGGCCCTAAGCAACTTAGCAAGACCCTGTTTCAAAATTTAAAAAAATAAAAATAAAAAGTGATGGAGATGGGGCTCAGTAGATAAGCTACCCTGGGTTCAATCTCCGATACCAAAAAAAAAAAGAAAGAAAAAAGAAATCATTCCCAATGAATGTCTATGAGATTATTATATCACAGCATTGTGCACTTCTAACCTTCCATAGCAGCTAACTATACATTAGCCACTGGAAATATTATGGATATCTATAGTTGGCTATAATGTAAGAAATAGTTAATTGGTTATAAATTTTTACTCATAATAAATTTTAGAAAATCAGATTTGTGTTAGTCAGCTTTTGTCATTATGACCAAAACCCCTGACATAAACAACTGTATTTTGACTCCTAATATCAGTGGTTTCAGTACATGGACTTGATATAAGGCAGAACATCGTGGCAGAAGGGAATGGTGGAAGAAAGATGCTCACCTCATGGCAACTGGAAAGCACAGAGAAAGAGAGAGATGGTATTGGCCAAGGACAAGAAAAACTAGGCCATACCCCCTAGTGACCTGCTTTCTCCAAATAGGACCCACCTCCTCTAGTTTCTACCAACTCCCAACAGTCCATTAAAAATATTAGTCCAGCAAATACAGTAACTTACTGATGAACTTAGAACCCTCATGATCTAGTCATTTCCCCCCAACCCCATCTCTGAACATTGCTGCACTAGGGACCAAGCCTTCAACACTTGAATTTTAGGAAGGACACTACATATGTGAACCATAACTTTCTGACAGAGTCCCCCAAGTATGTCCTAAGCTTCAACAGTTTCATCATTGCTCCAGAGTCTAAGTCCAAAGTCTCTTCTGAGACTTAAAGCAAACTCTTAACTAGAAGGCCTTATTAAATATATATATATGTATATATATATATATACGTATATATATATATATATATATATATATATATATACACATATATATATATATATATACGTATATATATATATATACATATATATATATATATATATATATATATATATATATAATGAATAGGGTAAACATTCCCATTCAAAGGGGAAATAGAGGGGCTGGGGATGTGGCTCAAGCAGTAGCACGCTCGTTTGGCATGCGTGTGGCCCGGGTTCGATCCTCAGCACCACATACCAACAAAGATGTTGTGTCTGCCAATAACTAACTAACTAAATAAATATGTTAAAAAAAAAAAAGGGGGAAATAGAAAGGAAGTTTGGGGCCAAATCAAGCAAAACCCAGGAGAGCAAACATTGTTTTTTTTTTTTTGGTGCCAGGGACTGAACTCAGGGGACACTCAACCACTGAGCCCCAGCCTGAGCCCTATTTTGTATTTTATTTAGAGACATGGTCTCACTGAATTGCTTAGTGTCTCACCATTACTTGAGGCTGGCTTTGAACCTGCCTCACAATCTTCCTGTTTCAGCCTTCCAAGATGCTGGGATCACAGGAGTGCACCACTGTGCCTGGCTAACATTAAGTCTTATAGCTCCACATTCTGTATCAGGGCCACATGGTGTCAGGATGTGAGTTGTCAAGAGCTTGCTCAGTCCTGTCCCCTCAGCCTTCCCATTTGCAGCCCACATGACTCTGTGCTCCCCATCCCCACCATGCTCTTTGCTTTCCAGCTGCCATGAGCTCAGCAGCTTTCCTCCACCACACCCTTCTACCATGATGTTACGCCTCACTTCAGGCCCAAAACAATGGAGCCAGCTGACCATGGTTTAAAACTTCAGAAACCATAGCCAAAATAAATGTTTCCTCCTCTAAGTTGTTCATTTCAGGCATTTTGGTGACAGTGATGAAAATTTGACTAACTTAAAGATCATATTACCTTTTATGTTTTAGATCCAATTTTATCAGAAACATACCTAAAGATGTAAAAAATATTCTTGTAGAAGACAGGAGACTTTGAAAGACCTGAATGAGAATATACAAAAGAATAACTTTATATTTGATCACACCTGCATCAGAATTCTAATCTATAAATTGGAAGGAGGAAAAAAATCTTTCAAGGTCCCAGGTAGTGTTAACATATCAAAGATGAAGTGTTTATTCAATATACTAGTAAAAAATCCCAATTTAATTCAATCTTTCCCTATACAGGAATTGTTTGGTATCTGAAGAACCCTACTCAATTTTCTAGGTCATTTTTTAAGAGGTAATCTATAAACTTGCATTTTCCTATAATGAAAAGCAAATATACACCAGACATTTTCCCTGAATAAGATCAAAAGGATTTTACAACAATTCTCAGAACCTGATAGTTTGTTGGGTCAGCCATACTCCACAATGTGGCTCAGGAGAATGACATAAATAATCAGAGGAGAGGTGTCAATATGGTATTTCAATATTGCTACCTTTTGGTCTTCGCTTGTGAAACTAAAACATAACAGTACTTTTAGTTAATCATTGTATAATGTGGTTTTTTAAGACTGAAATAATTTTTCATCTCTTTACTCTAGTAGAAATAAACTTTATAACATTAAGTATTATTTCATTTTTTAGTAATTTCATAATTTAGTGGGGTAAGAGGAAGCACAAATCTGCTTTAACCTAGTCCTAAAATTTTGTGAGATAGTTCCTTGTTTAAGTGTGTGAAATTATCTCAAGGTAACAATAAAATATTCATAGTGGCAAAGATGAAGAATTAAAGAGGGGATGATGAGATATAAAATGAAAACGGAAAATAAAAAGCTTGAAGTCCAGAAATAAAGTTCGTTTTCAGGCTTCTAAATGCAACTGCATGTCCCTGTACAGGCCACCATTAGTTTCCTTGCTACAATGTGTGGTTTATGAAAAAAACACAAGCAAACAACAAAAAAATATCAACTTCTCAAATACATGTACCTGGATTTTATAGGCAATACGGTTTCACTTTATCAGTTATTTGGACATATACCATTCAAGCCCTGGAGAACCCCTGGTATTACAATGAAATAAGATTTTATCAAATGTCTAAGAACTTTATATAATGGATCATTTCCTTTCATGTGAACATAATATGTGTTTTACATATTTTGAATTTCATAAAAGAATATGTGGTGGTATAATTTATGGATAAATCATAAATTTTTGAGAAATTAATTTTACACAATATCTCTTTTAAATTCTTATTTATTTTCAGATACTCTTTAGTGTCCATCAAAGAGAATAAATGTATATATACTCAATCAATATCACTTTCTTTGGCTAAAATTCACATTGATTAACTAGGCCTTCTAAACAAAGTCTTTTCTCTGGAGTAAACTAGACTGACATAATCCAAAATAAATCATGTTGAAACAGAGAAAACTAGGGTAACTAATATCTCCCTCTCCCTCTAATGGCCATTTTATCTAATATGGCAGGGATGTTTCTCTCCCCTCTAGTCCTCCACTCCTGCCATTTCTGCAACATGATATACAACTATCAGAATAATTTAAAACATTCAATAATGCAACTCAAGACCTGTTCACAATTTGAAGCTAAAGATTAGATACCCTTAATATTGGCAGAAATATATAATCAACCCAACTATACCATATAACAGCCCCTTTTTTAAGAAAAAAACAAAACAAAAAACACTAAGACCTAGAATGCAAATTTAACAAGTTTCAGGCCTAGGAAAAATGCAGAAATAGCTTCCCTAAACAGCACAATCCAACCAGCTGATCTCACAATTGACAAAAGTTTCTATTATCCCTATGATACCCAAGACCCCAAACCATAGCATCATCATTTTACATGTGTTATAGTCAGCTTTTTCACATCTGTGACTAAAAGATCTGACCAAAACAATTTTAGGAGGAAAAGTTTATTTGGGAGCTCACAGTTTCGGAGATCTCAATCCACAGACAGCTGGCTCCATTCCTTGGGGCTCAAGGTGAGGCTGAACATCATGGCAGAAGAGTGTGGCAGAGGGAAGCAGCTCACAGGATGATCAGTAAGCAGAGAGACTCTACTCTCCAGATACAAAATATATACCCCCATAGCCACACCCACAATGAACCACTTCCTCCAGCCACATCCCACTTGCCTCCAGCTACTACTCAATTAATCCCAACCGGGAATGATTCACTGATTAGGTTAAGGCTATAACTCAATCATTTCTCTCTGCATCAGTTTCATTCTTTTACTGGGATATCAGTGAAATTTTTAAATATGAAAAACCATGTTCTTCAGTCTCAGAACAAATTCTCCACTATTTATTAGACATTTTGTCACCTCAATTTCATGTGCTTGTGCCTTTGTGGAACCTCTTGGATGTGAGGACTTCTGATTTGATGCTGGGCCTATGATTCATATTTTTCCATTTTATTTTTTTTTCACTTCTTTGTCATTTCATTCCATTCTCTCAGAAATTTCCTCAATTTTATTTTTCAACCCTTTCTAATTTTTTATTCCCACTATTATTTTTATTTTTGTTGTTCGCTGTTTAGTCTTTCAAACGTCTTGAGATTATTTTTGAATGTCTCTGATAATTTCTTTTCTGTGAGAATAGACACAGTTGTTTTGAGATTTATTTCTGCTCCTGGCTTTTTCTCTTTTATTTTAGTTCATCTGGCCCATGTTTCTCTTTTTGTTTCTCCTTTTATGATAAAAACTTTCTTCAAATACCTATGAGTACTGGCTTTCTAATAATATTTAGAGGTGTAGTGAAATTTTTTTAAAAAAGCTAATTTAGAGGCTATACCAGTTGGGAGAAGCAGGAAGACTCATTGGCTGATGCCTGTCATGTAGGGAGACATTAACTGAGTTACTTCATTGATGGATCTCCAACTAAGGAATCTCCAAATGTTTCTCTCCCTAAAGGTTATTTTCCTCCTTTGTTGTTAGGATGATCAGTTTACTAAAAAAGTAAAATCCCAGTCCTGCCAGGGTTGGGGAAGCACAACTGTGTAAAATAAGAAGACCAGGGAATCTGGGGGTCCAAACACATTTCGCAGAGTCTTTTAACGATTTATTATTTTCAAGTCTAACAGCATTTCCATTTTCTGACACACTTTAGTACTTCTAACTGCTGAGCATTTCTGATGTTATGTGGTACATTTGAATTGATTGTGAGTTTCTGTCAATACTAGGATAAATTTCAACCTTATTTGGGCTTGTAAATAAATTATCACTCATCAATACATGTTAGAACTTCCAAAATTGTATTGTTACAGTCTTTCTCCATTGTCTTTGTTGTTGTAACTATATTATTTTGTCCTTTTAATTTCATTTCATGGAATTTTAAGGAGAAAAATCAACAATTATTTTGACTCTATGATGTTTATCCAGTTAAGAGAAAATGCAAAGCTCAGAAAAAAAAAAAAAATCACCAAAGAGACATTTTCAGATTTAGAAAGACTAAAGAAATTTTTACTAAAAGATCCTCACTAAAAGGATGATACTGTTACCGCTGTTGACCGGTGACGAGTTCTTGCTTCCCCAGTGTTGAAGAATAACACCAAAGAAGCACGCCGAGGCAAGGTCAGAGTAGAAATTAGAAGTTTATTAAAGGACAGCAGAAAAGACTTCTCCCGGAGGAAGAAGGGGACCCAAGAGGTGGAATCCGTGGAAGTGCGGTTGTTTCCCCTTTTTATAGTTTTGGTGATGGAATGTAGGTGGGAAGGCCCGAGGGGTGGGACACAGGTGGGCCAAATAAGTAATCTGGTCAGGAAGGACTTCTGAGTCAGCACCTTTTTGCTGGGGGCTGTTCATTAACATTTCTTTGAGGTGGACTTTGGCCTAGGGCCTTTTCGGGACTTCATTAACATTCCATGAGTTGTCCTGTGTTTTCCCTGAGTCATTCTCCGCATGGTCTCCATTTTAGATTTCACTCGATATTAGACCCGATTTATCTAACTACACTGACTACCTAACTTTAAATCTGGCTTCAATACTTTGATGTACTTCCCCTGAAAAAGCAGGAAACCAAGAGAGATGGCATGAGAGCCCAGAAACAAAAGCAGACAACAAGCTGGATGTACTAACTGTAATCTTAGTGATTGATTTAACCACAACTGTATTTGTGTCAAGATGATTTTTAAATTCACAATAGCTAAATAGTGGAGTCAACATAGATACCCTTCAGTGAACGAATGGACAAAAAAAAAAAAATGTGGCATATATACACAATGGAATTTAACTCAATAAAATCAAGAGACAATAAAATCATGGCATTTGCAAGTAAATGGATGGCATTGGAGAAGATAATGCTAAGTGAAGTTAGCCAATCTCCAAAAGCCAAATGCTGAATGTTTTCTCTGATATAAGGAGGCTGACTCATAGTGGGGTGGGGAGGGGGAGCATGGGAGGAATAGATGAATTCTAGATAGGGAAGAGGGGTGGGAGGGAAAAGGAGGAGGCGGGGGATTAGCAAGGATGGTGGAATGTGATAGACATCATTATCCAAAGTACATGTATGAAGACACGAATTGGGTGTCAACATGCTTTATATATATACAGAGATATGAAAAATTGTGGTATATATGTGTAATAAGAATTGTAATGCATTTCGCTGTCACTTAAAAAATCAATTTAAAAAATTAAAAATAAACATATAATATTAAAAAAAATTAATAGACATGCTTTACAAATCTACCATTCCATCAGCCCTTTGAGAACCTGAGTGGCTCCCTTTGTGGAGAATTCTTTAACTGGGAAGAAGTAGAAAAAGCTCCTCCTCATACTCCTTCTCTTCCAGTTTCCAGGAAAAAAAAAAATGGGTTGCCTTTAGAATTGAATCCAAACCAAGCCAATCTCTGTCTCCTTGTAGTTTAGATCTAAGACCCAGGAAAATCTAAACTTCTAAAAGCCAGTTAACTTTTGGGTGTGTGTAATTGGTATGTTAGTCCACTGTTGGATAATTCTATTTTAGGTATCACATGTCTCAAAGAGTAAGTGGAGAGAGAAAACTCGCTGATAAAAGCAGAAAAGTGAAGTGGATGCAGAAAGTAGAAGAAAATAAAAATAAAAGATGTGAGAACATGAAAACCAGGAGAGGTTCCATTTCTGACAGCTTTTCATTTCCTGACTCCTATTCCTTGTGATACCTGTTTTCACTTCCAGGCTTGGAGTCCTTTATTTCCTATATTTCCTGCTGTATGTTCCATATTTGCCTTAAACTACTTTCAGAAATTATGTTTCTTTCCAACCAAAGAGCTTTGAGTGACAGATACAGTTTGACTATTATCAAATTGCCTTTGGCCTTAATAATAAAAATTGGTGATGCTTAACTTTATAAAATATCATAGGCTCTTACACCTCCATGATAGAACAGCTTTATAGATACATAAAATTGAAGCCAGTGGTATTTTTGGAATATACAAAGAGAAGATTTAGAAAGAGCAGTTTTCAAAAATCATTCCTCTGTGCTGGTGGGGAAAAGGTTAGCTGAAGCCAGTAGAGATGTGGCTAAAGCTTTTATGGCAATTATGCTGGTCCTTTGCCAACTTATCAGCATGAACATGTTCTGCAAGTCTCAGTAATTTAAGTAGTTCTTTGAATGAGCTTCCAACACACCTATCCCTTAAGCATATGTGAAGGAAAAGATCCATTGTCATTCACAGCTTCCCACAGGATACCTACAGGAAGTGAAGCCAAAAGTTAAGGTTATTGCAAAAGCCAAAACGGATGGAGTGACAGTGGTTCTGCCTTAAGATATGTTTGACTCTTACTAGATATCTGGATCATTTGTTTACATCTTCTTTTATCTTGCTATTCTAATAGTGATGTCTTAGCTCATTATTGTTAAATCTCAATAATAGAATCTAGTTATTTCTCCATAAGGTTCCTCTTCCTGATGATGAGCAAAACATATAGACATAATACAACTTTCAGCAACAGACACCACTGTAATTTGGTTAACACACAGTGGCCTCCACAGCTTTCACAAAAGTTTCCTCATCTTATTCCTGACTATCCTGAATGAAGGAATTTATATAGTCCTGAGTCCTCTGAATAGGCTAGAGTATCTGGTCATACCATATTAATTATCTGTTGTTAGTATGTAAATGACTTTTTTCTAATACATTTTGAGGAGCATATTCTTCAAAAAATATTCCTACTTTTTAAACACTGCTCTCTACATTATTGCTTCTGCAAAATATTGTTCTACTTTACCTGGACTGATCAGGAGCTAGTGGTTTCAATTATATCCTGTAACCCTAAAGAAAATAATTCTGTCTGTAGATTATAAATGACATTTGAATTGGAAAGCGTGTTTGTTTGTTTTTTCATATGACACACAGTTCTTTAAATCTACTAGCTAGATTATTTTCTTGAATTTTTAGGGTGACATCACAATTTGTCATTCAAACAATATTACTTTTGAATATTAAAGGGGTGCTATTAGTGACACTCATCATAATAAACACTATGCCAATAACATCAAGATGTATCCTCATCCTAGCTATTATATTTGTAAAAGTTAGTTATAATTTTGAAGGAGTTTATTGTTATTTCCTTGATTCCTAAAATTCTAATAATGAAAAAAAAGATGGATCCTCTCTGAAAAGTATCAAGGAAAGTGCTGCCAGAACTGGAAGACATCATGCTAAGCAAAATAAGTCCTGAAAAGACGAGTACCACATGTTTTCTCTCATATATGGAAAATAAATAAATAATATCCATAAGAAAAAGTAAAAAAAAAAATAGTAAAAATAGAAAAGAAAAAAGTAGTAAAGTGCTTTCAAGATCAAACTGTCCTTCCTTTAGGCCATTTAAGTTCCTAAATGTTACCTCTGTTACTGAACTGGTCACAAGATGTTGCAATTATTGGTTTGTGGTCTCAAAGGAATCTACCGTGGTTTTCTTTTTTTCTAATTGAAATACTTTGAATAAAAAAGAATTTAAAGGAATAGAATATTTTAGAAAACTTCCATCTTTAGGAACATTGATAATGAGGATTATCTGTACATCATGAGTCATCTGTGATATACCTATAGCACCACTTGCATGTTGATGTAGAATGTTGCACTTCATAAGAAAGCTCCTTGCACCTGGATTGAAGGAGCAACATGATGCAATGGTCAAGAAACTCAGAAGAAAGGCTGCTGGGGTCAGAATCTAGACTCTGCCAAGTACTTGTAGCTCCTTGACCTTGAAAAATTAATCTCTTTTTTTCATCTGTTTTCATCTACAAAATGAAAAATAATAATACTTCTCTCATGAAATTCTTTTTTAAAATTTCTAAATTTATTCTAATTAATTATACATGAAAGTCAAATTCATTTTGACACATTGTACACAAATGGAGCACAACGTCTCATTCCTCTAGCTATATGATGCAGAGTCTTTAAAATAAGTGCTATTTTATATAATGAGCTTAAACAGGATTCAGTTTAAATACTCAAGAACCAATGATTGAGAGCTGTAGTTGTGGCTTAGTGGTAGAGTGTTTGCCTGGCATATAGAGGCACTGGGTCCAATCTTCAGCACCACATACAAATAAATAAATAAAATAAAGGAATTGTGTCCATCATCTACAACTATAAAAAAGAAATAAAATGTTGTGAGGAGTTGAACAATTGAAAAAAAAGTCAATGACTGTTTCACTGCACTGTTACTATTATCATCATTTTCATTAGTCATCATTATTAATATAAAAGATTGAGCTTCACATGCACAGATCCGTGAAGGCATATATGTAGTTGCTATACACAAAGATTCAAACTACAGCCTCGTGACACCTTGCTTATTCATGTAATAACAAAATAACAATTGCACTTTAATTAAACAATAATTGAGATATGGCAATAGGACCAGGTAGCTCAAATAATTCACTTGGGAATTGGTTTAAATTATAATCTAAAGACCTGATCTAATATAGTAAAGATTATAAAGTAAATGAGAAAATTTATATTTCATCTTTATTTCCCACTTTCTTTTCCAAATTTCAAAGAGTAGAAATGCATTTATAATATTTCCACTTATTCCTGAAGGCAGAAAACAATCTTTTCTTGAATCTTGGTTCCCTTCTGTAGGTAGGACTCAGAATAATTTCACTTGGAAAGAGAAAAAAAATGATATGCATCATGAAAAAATACAGTTGGATCTCCCAGAGATGGATTTATTAATTGGGAATTCACTTAATATGTAAAAACAAAAGAGGTCTTAAGATTGTATAAAAATAATTTAATGGTTTGATGTTTTCATAAATGTTCCTTGCTAAAAAAATTTTTATAAACTCTACCATAAAAGCCTCCTACATAAAATTACTAAAAGTAGATTATGGGTTATTTAAGTGTTTACTGAGAATTTGTAGCATTTTATAATGACACTTAAGTACTATCTCTCTGCTGTTTGATATTATGGTTTATAGAGTGTGTCTTTAGGAAATTTTAAATTGTTTCCATTCAGAATCAAGTCAACCAACGCATGAAGTTAATGAATTCTACAATATAGCAGACATATATCTGGCTTTTGTTTAAGTCTTAAGAGACTAATTGTTGATGATCTTAAATTGTGATCAGACATGCTTCTACATTCACAGGCTATGTGCTGCTTTCCTTTAGACTCAGCCTCTAAAAGAGACAGGTTTTTGTCTTATTTTATTTCTCTATCTGAAAGGGAAAGAATCCTTATCAAGGAAAGAATAAATCGCCACATATTACATATATCACTACACACAGTATTCGTAGGTTACTACATGACTGTAATTTATTGAAATGATAATATTGTGTTTGTATTTTCTCATACATAAATCAGGCAAATTCTTTCTTTTTAAAAAACTCACTGTTTTTTTCCCCCCAGTTCTATTTGCTTACCCTAAATGTTGACATGCAGAACAGGTGTGAAATTGAGAGATCAGCCATTTGAAAGGGCATGGGAGCATTTGAGAAGATTGAATTTCTTACACTTTATACCTTGTGATGTTTGTTGGTTTTTAAGCTACTGAGCTACTTCTTCTGAAAACATGCCTTGCTCTTTTCATTTTCACCTTAGCCACTGAATTAAGATATGCATTATTTTTATTTCAATAGATAATAGGTATATTATTTTAAAAAAAAACGGAGTGAAGGGAATGTTTCTTGTACTAGGAAGAATTCATAAATATGGAAAGTCAATTTAATTATTAAGAGAAATAAAAAGGATTGTTTCTCTCCTTCCTACATCCCAAATCTAGTGCACCTCTGTCTTGCTTCTCCACATTCTCTTTGCCTTTTAAGCCTTGTCTTCAGAAGTTTCCTAAGCATCCCAGCTTTGATTTGGTTAACTTCACTCATTTTTAAATGAGACCTCAGAGTACCCTGTTTACATTGCAGCAACAGGAAAGAAGGCAGTTATCACTATAATTCAAGAATAAAAGAAAGGAGGTATGACTACACTTCAGTTCTATACACAAGTATTCACTGAGGATTAATACAAACTTCTCCTCAGAGAGTGGTCAGAAGAAAGAGAAGAACTGTATTCTTGTCTGGATAAGCAGATGGTTCAGTCAGGATGATGAGGTCTCAGGGCATGCAACAAGAGGGTTAATGTCATAAGCCATATGGAAACACAGCCCAAAAACTGAAACAGGAAGATACTTAAAAAGAATGGACACTTGAACTGTACATAGATAAGTGTGAAAAAATGATAGGAAGAGTAAAATAGAGACAACTACAGGTGTCCTCTAGGCAAAGAGGTACATATTTAAAGTCACAAAGAAACAGATAGGTATAGCATATTTTGTGAAACAATGTACTTTGCCGGACTAATAGAGTATTTGAGGCAGGGGACAGTGGGAAATAAGGTTGGATGGTTTGGGTTTAATGATAAGAAGAAAGATTTACCAATTTCAGACAAGACCAGTAATTTAATCAGGCATTGTAATTTACTGCAAAATCAGATTTTGAAGGTATTACCCAAATAATGATATATCTGTAATCCACTATTGACTTACCCCACTGCCACCTTATCTTCTTGAATATAAAGAATGGGATATAACAGGGAAAGACTTGGGGGATTTTTTTTATTAAATTTCAAACAAAGTATTGCTTCATCTTTGAAAAATGAATATAATATGCATGAATTTAACAAATAGATAAATGATACAAAGTAAAAATCCTGTACTTTTTAAAGAGTTGTTTGTTTAATAAGGTTTTAGCACACTACAATTAAAGACATTTCTTACAAAAGAAGCACAAAGCCAGGTTGAAAAATCTTATGAAAATTTAATTTGCAGTTTAAAGTGGTTTGGATAAAGTGATGGAAACATTGGATTAATGACCAAATCTATTTTTAAGAAGGAAAAGAATATTATAGTGCCAAGATTTTTATTGCAATTTTTCCCCAAAACATAAAAAAAATAAAATGAGTTTAATCAAATAAATAAAAGGAATAGTTTCAGCTGTTCTCTTCAGGTAGGTGCACAACTGTGGAAGCATCTAGAGAACATGAGCTGTCATAGTTCTTTTATACCTTGTTGCAGAATCAAAGTCTATCCTATCGCTCAGTTTCATAGGAACTGGTTAAGATGGGATTCAACAAATAAAAAATCCTTATTGTGTCCTTCAGTTTACATATTCACTCAGTGAAAATTTGAAAGCAAAGTCAGATATTATAACAAATCGATAAAAGGTACTGCTTACATCTTTACTAGTTTTGCTGTTTCATTTTTATAATTTTGTTTGCTTTTTAAGTTTATCAATATGCAAAAGGGAACCTAATAGAGAAGGCAACATAATATTTATGGCTTGGAAAATATTATGAAGAAAGTACTATGAATGCTATTTTGGGGGAAAATAAAACATTTATTTTCCCCCAAAATTTGGTCTGAATACTTTTAGGTTTACCTTGTAAACCAGAAACAAAAATGTTCTGTTTCTTTTGTAAAAAGTGATAAATATATAGATATACGTATTCCTTGAAATAATTCACTATGAAATTATTGGAGCTCATCAGGAAGGCAGGGCTAGGTTTAACCCAATGTTCTTTAATATTTTAGGGTAAATGTAATTTTGTTGATTCATTTTCTCTTAGTTGAGACATACATTGTGGTATTATGGCTTATACAAATGTGCTTCTTTTTAAATAAGTGTTTGTTTGACATATCAATTAATTTTTAGAATTTTGTTTCTAAAAGTGTGAAGCCCATCAGGATGAAAGGTGACAGTTTCTTATTCAATACATAAAGGAGACATACAAGGTACCTCTGGGCTGACTCTTCTGCCACACCCTCATTTGGCTCTTTATCATTACTTTATGAGACACTGTGCCAGCAGCTATGCTTAAAAGATGATGACCCTTCCCATGATGATTCACAGCCAAATATTTATTAGCCAGGGTCTGCCAGTTATTCCTGAGACCCACCTTTCTTGTTTAACATAGTGCAATGACTAAAATAGCTTGCAAAATTCTACCTCTCCATCTAGCAATCAATAGTTTACCAAGTTCTTATGACTATATTTCAAGTTCTTTGTTAGTAATGTTTGGAAAGTCAGTTCAATCATCAATTATTTCTCTATGGCATGCAAAGAATTACCCAACTATTTTTAACCCTTTGAAACTTCTTATTGTTTGATTACAAACATATGAGAAGATTTGGTAAGTAATGTTATGAAAAGTCAAATAAGAGAGATAAAAGAGGTTATATTATTCTTTGAAGGGAATAATTTCAACTCAGGCACCTGTGTTCATAAAGTAATGTAGTATTCTTTGCATTAATGAGATGCCATATTGACTAAAACTCTTTAAAAAGTAGAATTCAAACACCAAGCCAGTAAGAACTGGAAAAATGCTAAACTTAACTCCATTGTAATTTGGACCTGTCAACATAATATCAGGACAGCAGTTTGGGAGATAATTTCCAGGTACATTTATAGTATTCCCCTTGTAGTAACTGAAAATATGCTTTATCAAACAATCAAATATTTGCCCTAAGTTCTACTTCAGGATGTTTATATTTGCTCAACTTAAAGTCAAGCATTTATTTTCAATGGGACTTGAGAGTTGCATGCATTAGGAGATTGGGAAATAGTTGTGTACCTAATAAAAATTAAGAAAATCATTTACTACCAGCTAAAAGTCAGTTTTAAGTGTTTGATTCTCGTCTTCTCAAAAATACACTTATGATAGTGGGCTGATATATGCAGATTTTACTCACTGAATTTACCATTACAGGTGAATAGACTATCTCTTTTCCTCTGAAGATCAATATTATGTGCTGTATCAAACATGTTCCTATGAAAAAGGAATCATCTCCATAGGCTCCTTTTGTGTGACTTGCTTTCATCCCTGCAGCCAAGTTAAAAGGACCATACTACGTAATTAAAACTAGGAGTAGCTATGGATAATACTTAAGGAAAAGCTCCACCATAGAACAGAACACAGGGTTTTGTAGATTATAGTCCTTCAACAAATAGTTGTTGAAATAGATTGTATATAAATCCTTGCATTATCCCTAACTAAAATGACTAGTTCTCCTATTTACTTCTTTTGCCATAGGAAACTACAACAGACAAAGTCAATGCTATACTTGACTTTCATTTCTTCTCCAGTAGATTTCCACACTTAACTATTTACCTACTTAAAATTTTGAATTATCTTCTTAAAACCGTCTAATCACATCATGAATATCACCAGAGATTGTTCTCTAAATGCACCTTGGGGAATAATTCATTGCCTTACCATGAGAAAAGATAAAAGATTTTAAAAAATTGTTTGAAGGCAAAAGTAGTAACACATAGAATACATAGTTCATTTGGATATCTTTTTATTATTATCATTTAATGCCTTATGTTTTATAGGTACAAAGTCATTCTGAAACAATGCTTGTGGAACTTTTAATTTAAATTTTCCACTCTGAATAATAGTTGACATTGAAATTGTTCAGCTATATTACAGTCTCTCTTTATAAGAGAAAAACATCACTTAAAGACAGGCCATCCACAAAATTTTTCAGAATAGAGAAATAATTTTCCAATTGTTTCAGTCTTGGTCAAATTTGGCTTATAAACATCCTGACTTCATAGGCATAAAAAGGTATAAGGTGTGTGTATGAAGTCTAATTCATGTGAATATAATGTGTGTACTTTTTCAATTTAAGTTTACATATTTCAATATGCATGATTTTTTCTTATAATTATGAAATGAAATTTGAAATATTTGATCTATCAATATGTACTGATAAATGATACAGCAGTAAATGCAAATTTCATGGTCAAGTTTAAAGGACCAAAAGAAAAAAAAATCTTCTTTCATTGTTCATGTTTTATCTATTTTTAAAAGCCATAGGGGGAAAAGTGCTCTCAGGGAAAAAAAAAAAAAATGAAGCTTTACTGCAAAAGAAATGAATGCAAGAAATAGCACTTTAAGTAGTGAAGAGACATGAAGCATTGCGACTTCATAGCCTGCTAAGGAGCAACAGCTGTACCTAATTTCAACTTGACGTGCTTCAGATCTCATATTCATATAGGTATTTAATGATCCAAACATAATGGTCCTATATAGAATAATTACTGATATGAAGGCGCAAACTTCATACGCATTCCTTTTTAAATGATCCTTCAAGAGAAAAACTGCACTGGCTCTTTGAACAATGAATAGTCTCTTTCACCAATCCAAATGTTTGGGGCTAAATAGCTTATCTTTTAAGAGAGAATAATAATAAGTGCCAAGGTTACTTCTTTTTGACAGACTCTTTTTGTCTCCCCTCTTCCCAGTACAGCCAGTACAATGATAAAAGGTAGAATGCCAAGCCTATCATTAAGTCATACTGATAGATGGTTACAAGAAATATCAGAAACAAAAGGAAATAAGATATTTTAGAGCTGGTGTATTTTGAGAGTAGAGACTCATTGCTTTGAGCTTGACTTTCCTGGACAGAGAGACTAGCAGAAGCAGAGCTATCAGATTCTTTGTTACTAGAAGAGCATCGCGACTGTCCAGAGTTTATTAATCCTTCATTTTCATGCCTTTCCTCTTCTGTGTTCTCCAGAGGCTCACTGATTAAAATCATTGGCCCCAGAGATTTTCCCATCCTGCATTCTCCTGGTTGAAAATTCTGGCCTATACATCTTTCTTTTCTACCATCTGATATCATTATTTCTGAACTTTTGGAAAATTCTTTGGGTTTAGACACAGTGTGATCCTGGGTTTCACTGGTTGGATTACAATTATATTCAGATTTGGTAGGAATAGAATGGGGAGTCATGGTCGCAGTTGTACTCTCTACAGCAATTGCCTGTTCACAAGATGGCACTGACACTTTAGTCTGGTGGCTAGAAACATTCTGAGAAGCTCTGCTAGTGTCTGAGTTAAAAGCAGAATAAACCAGAGCATCTAAATTTGTTTTCTTTGATAATCCTTGGACCTGTCCAAGATCTCTATTTTCTGGGATTTTTTTTTTGTCTGTTGACAACGTTCCGAACTGTAAATTCAGTTTTGACATTTCTTTTTGATTGCCTGTAATGGCCTGTGAAGATTCTTCAACCGATGTGTTATTTCCAGTGCCACATTTCTCCCTGTCGTGTGCCTCCCCGGGATTGTACATAGATGTGGTTTCCTCCTTCTCCATTTCATCTACATGTACGTTACAAATATCTAAACGTGACTCCTTTTCAAAGTCGTTGTCATCGATTACACCTGCTGTATCTCGTTGACAAAGGGTATAATGTGAATCATCATCTCTCCCTTCATGTGGATCAAACGCTGTTTCTTTTACCTCGATGGGCCTGTCACTTCGTGCTGTCTCTTGAGGTAGCTTAGCAATTATTGCTTTCTCTCTAGCAGACATGCTTTCTGGAGTACTTTCTGATGTTGTCTTAATTATATAAGCTGTTCCTGCTTCTGCTTTCTCAGTAATACCATGATCAGCTAGAGAAGACAGTTCGTAACGCTCTGTTTCTTGGCAGGTAAACAATTCTTCCCTAGGAGTAGCTTTCAAATTCCTAATGTTATCTCTTTTTCTGCACATGTCTTCACAATCTGCTTGTTCTTTGATCTGCTCAGCTATATTTGTCTCACTCTCTCTTGCTTTTTCCTGACTTTCCAGAACATTCCAATATTGTTTAGGCTGTTTATTCTTATTCTGATCTTCAGGATTAATCCAACCTGATTTTTCTTCTTCAATTTGGAAACGATAATCATCCCTTAAACCATTTCCATTTCTTGGTGAGCAAGCTTGACTGGCTATCCCTTCTAAAGGAGTGCCTTCATCTCTTTCTGGACTTGTGAATACAGCGTCTTCACAATTTGGATTTTTCCTTGGTGAGGGAAAAGTGTCTAATGTGATTGTCTGGGCCAGAACTGTAGTATCTTTGCCTAGCACAGGAACCAGGTCTCTGTTCCTAATTTCCAACCCTTCTACACTTATTTCAGGGTGGCCCATCTTTCCTTCTTGGTCATGTAAGATTGACTGAAATTTTTTGCTTTGTTTTTCATGAACACCTAAGTGTATTCTTTGTTTCTTCTCATCCATACTGTTGCTATAACCTTCTTTGGAAGTTACATTTTCTGTTGATTCTTCCATATATGTGGATGTATCTGAATGGAAATCTCTTCTTGAACATTCCCAATCTGTTATTTCAATTTTCTTAACTCCTCCTTCATGATTCTTATTAAGGTTTTCTGCCAATAGTCGATCTGAGGAGGGACAGAATATTTGTACTCTGCCACTCACATGGGCTGGATTGGCATTATCATCTAGAACTTCTTTGCTGCCAGTATGTAATTGCACTAATTCATCACTACTGGTTTCTCCCAGTGATGACTTGATTTTTCCCAAATCTGAAGCAATTTCCTCTGAAGCTGGATGACTATCCTCATTTCCAAAGGAATATTTTTTATTGTGGTAAAAATCTCCCTTTAAGGAACTTTCTGCTGATGAACTTGGAGACAAAGATCTTTTGAACAAGTCAGTGCATATTTCACCATGAATTTGCTTCTTCTCTAACCCCTCAGCTTTATTTGGGAAATCAACTGGATCTGTTGAAAATGTGTTCTTTTCGTCTCTTGAAGTGGCACTTCCAGTTCTTAGTAAGCGTTGATTTATCTTATGGGATAAAAACAACAAAAATAATGACCATCTGACTAAATATATTTTATTAATTTGGTTAGTAATTATCTGATAGATTTCCTTGATGCACCTCATTTGCAAAATTTATACCAACTCTGGAAGCCTGATGTTTTGGGGAGATCCTTGTAGGCTATGACTTGGGAATGAGATTAGTAAGAAAAGGGGACCAAATTAATCACTCTCCTTCCCAGCCTCCGAATATCACATTGTATTATTCACTATTCTTGCTTGTCATTGCATTTTCTCCTCACTTAGGATATACACATTGATAGCTCCATGCTAATCAATTAGAGAGCAGCTTCCTGGGTGCCCCTTGCTGCATTTACACTTGCTGTAGGTGCCCCCATTACAGTTTCTCTTATTAATATGTTTTCTGCAAAGCCTCTGCAAACTATTAATAGCAAAACGTCACTCAAAGAAAAGTGAGGGAGTTAATGTCTCTGCAAATTCTGTTTTAATGACCCTCTGCCAACTGGTACTCAAATGTATTTGAGCTCTTCAGTGATGCCAACTGTCAGGATTTAACAGTGAGATGCCTGTTTTTTTTTTTTTCCTCCTCATAACTGACATTTGCATGATCTCAATAATTATATGCAAATCTTACGTTTTCCCCTTCTTCTCACATAAGGCTCATGTTACTTGTCAACTGCACAGCTGTCTTGTAAGCCAATGCCTGTGGGTTCCACAGATTTGGTTGTATTTCCATCTATTATAGAGCTTCATTGTTTTATGCATTAACGTCAGCATGGAGCAAATTAGCATCTAAATTACTGCTCCCTGTTCATTTATTGGACGTACAATCTCAGTAACTTCTAAACAAACTTTTTTTTTTTATTTGAGTCGGCTCATTGTAATGAGGTGTATTGGTGAAGTATGTGATTTTTCAGGGTACTTTCATTATATTCTGTAGTTTGAAAAAAATGGTGATGTTAACTTTCAGCTGGTGAGAATTCTCAGAATGGGTGACAACTTTGTAGTTTCTTAAAGTTGGAGCAAAGTAAATTGCATACTTTAGTGATGCAGTTGCCATATCACTATAGAAAAGGTGGAATATGTGGGGGAAAAGATAAGCTCTATTTCTTTTCTGTTTCAGCACTGACACTCGAAGAGGCAAATGTCATTTTAATCTTAGATGATTATGAATCCATGTATCCCAATGATATGAGCTCCAACCAAATACAATAAGGGATAAATTGCATTATGTGACTCATTTACTTCTATTTCTTCCTTTATGATAAAAGTGCTATCTAAACCATCCCCCCAAAAAATCCCCAATAGATTGAATGCTCTCCAAGTGTGAAATTTATAACAAATTTAATACAAAATTGTACAGCACTGAATTTGTTTCCTGTTTAAAAATTATGGCACAGGCTATTTTCTTCTCCCTTGGTAATTTAATACTTTACAATGATATAGAACTTTGAGATTCTCACAAGGATGGAACTAAGTAAAATGTGAAATGAAATGCTGTTAAATGCAAGGATTATAGACTTGTAGAGTTGGACAGGACATTAACAATCATCTCGTCCAGCCTTCTCATTTTACAGACGAGTTTGTGCTAAGTGTACACGTGTCACAAAGATTAGAAATGCACATCAGGAGAGTGCTACCTCTCCTACAATTCCTGTAAACTATTACTCAGAGCCTCTGGTACAGAGATAAGAAATGAATGTCATTAATTTACCACTGCAGAGACCAGAAGCAACATACTGAAATCAAAGTGCCTTGTTGATCAAGCTAGAGATGCAAGGAAAGAATAGACAGTGCTTTCACATTTGCAAATTATATTAGTTGAAGCTATTGAAAAGCAGGCATTGCAGCATCTTTGAAGCATAAATGGATTCATCTTCTCTAATACCGTGGCAACCAGAACACTTACCATCAACTCTAATTCTTTTTCATTATGTTCATCATGTTCCCTGTTTACGTCTTTTACATTCTGATTACTGGTTTCCAAGTCTTCCTTGTCCTCATGAGAATAAACGATTCTTGGGATATAAGCATCTGTAAAGTTGATACAATGGCACCTTTATAAGGTTGTTTCAATTGTAGGCTTTCAAAAAAGAGAAAAATTCTGTTTAAAAAAATAAATAAGAATATTACCTGTAATCTTTGAATTATCAAAGTTATTCTCTTCTGATGTTACTGATGATTCTTCTTTACTGTTAAAATTAAAACACAATGTTATACATTTGCCCTGGGACTACATCTTCTAAATATTTTTATACAGGGTGAAATTCAATTCAAGAGCAAGCCAAATAAACATTATAAAACATGTTCACATTTTCTTTTATTACTTTGTATATTTTTAAATAAAATTGATCTTTTAGAATAATGCAATAGCAAATACTGACTTTGTAAAAATGTTTAATAATTCCAATAATGCCATATTTCCAATCAAGATTACATTGCTCACATTAAAATTTATATAACTATAGTGAAAATGCATATAAATGTAAATTATTTTATCATTCATGAATTTAATAAGCACAAGTGAGAACATTTCTCTCTTGGTTTAAATAATGAAGTCTTATGCACTGGTAGTCCAGCTATTGTCATGAAATTACTTTCTAAGATATCAACTATTGATTTTGTATTTTATATTATCTAATTTTTTTCAACTGAATTGATATAACATTTACTCTCACTCCAGAAAAGAAGGAAAAAATTTAAAAAGCTAACTAAAAACTGAAAGGCAGCTAAATTTATACTCCATTAAAAGTTTTCATATGTGTATTGCCACTGGCCATTTTATAACCAAGACTTGCAGATTGCTCAAATGCAAGCAGATATTTTCTTTCCTTAAAATGATTCAGGTTACATTCCCTTTTTCCACTATATTCTGTATACTGGTTCAACAGATTAGTACTTTTTTTAGATGTGCATTTGTTTATATTTGTGAGGTCATTAGGATTTGGTTTTTCTATAACATGCAGAAGAAAAAATATTGTTAGTGAAAATGCCCATTTGCACTGTGAAGTCCTAAGTCAATGTATCAGCACTATTTGGCCAAATGTCCATATTTTCTGGTATAGTCTTAGCTGAAATTTCTTCTAGTGACTTTTCCTAATGACTTTTCTGCAACAAAAGAAATCTGGAAAGTTAGTGATGGCTGATAAATTTGCCTAATAGAGTCTAGTCTTCATTGCATGGATAATTTTAATCCAAATCCCAGGACGGCTATTTTTTTTTCAACAAAAACATGAGAAAATTGCAAATTTTTCCATTCTATTATTAAGAAGGTAATTCAAATTTGTATATATTTATTTTTTAATTGATTTCATTTTTTAAATACATGACATCAGAATGCATTACAATTCTTACAACACATAGAGCACAATTTTTCATATCTCTGTATAAAAGTATGTTCACGCCAATCATGTCTTCATACATGTACTTTGGATAATGATGTCCATCATATTCTACCATCATTGCTAACTCCCTGCCCCCTCCCTTCCCCTCCCACCCCTCTGCCCTATCTAGAGTTCATCTATTCCTCCTATGTTCTCCCTCCAAACCCCACTATGAATCAGTTACCTTATATCAAAGAAAACATTCGGCGAGAGCAATAGTAATAAAAACAACGTGGTGTTGGCACCAAAACAGACTGGTAAACCAATGGTACAGAATAGAGGACACAGAGACTAACCCTCAAAATTACAATTATTTTATATTAGACAAAGGTGCAAAGAACATGCATCAGAGAAAAGACAGCCTCTTCAACAAATGATGCTGGGAAAACTGGAAATCCATATGCAACAAAATGAAATTAAACCCCTATCTCTCACCATGCACAAAACTCAAATCAAAGGACATAGGAATTAAACCAGAGACTCTGTGTCTAATAGAAAAAAAAAAGTAGGCCCTAATCTTCATCATGTGGGATTAGGTCTTATTAAGGAAGACTCCTATAGTGCAAGAATTACAACCAAGAATCAATAAATGGGATGGACTCAAACTAAAAAAGTTTCTTTTCAGCAAAAGAAACAATCTGTGAGGTAAATAGAGAGCCTACATCTTGGGAGGAAATTTTTATCCCTCACACATCAGATAGAGCACAAATCTTTAGGGTTTATAAAGAACTCAAAAACTAAGCCCCCCCAAAATAAATAAATAAATAACCCAATCAATAAATGGGCCAAGGACCTGAACAGACAATTCTCAGAAGAGGATATACAATCAATCAGCAAATATATGAACAAATGCTCATCATCTCTAGCAATTAGAGAAATGCAAAACAAAACTACTCTAAGATATCATCTAACTCCAGTCAGAATGGCAGCTATTATGAAGACAAACAACAATAAGTGTTGGTGAGGATGTGAGGAAAAAGGTATATTCATACTTTGCTGATGGGACTGCAAATTGGTGCAGCCAATATAGAAAGCAGTATGGAGATTCCTTTGAAAACTGGAAATGAAACCACCATTTGACCCAGCTGTCCCTCTCTTCGGCCTATACCCAAAGAACTTAAAAACAGCATACTATAGGGACACATCCACATCAATGTTTATATCAGCACAATTCACAATAGCTAAACTGTGGAACCTACCTAGATGCCCTTCAGTAGATGAATGGAATTTTAAAAATGCGGCATATATACACAATAGAATATTACTCAGCAATAAAGGGAATAAAATCATGGCATTTGCAGGTAAATGGATGGAGTTGGAGAAGATAATGCTAAGTGAAGTTAGCCAATCTCAAATTTGTATATATTTATAATGTTTTATTTTAGCTTTACTAAAAACATTTAATATCTTTTGTGGCAATGTAAATGAAAATGATGTTTATGTAAAAATAATTTCATAAGAAAATACAGTTTTCATAATTGATACTGAATTGAACTATAAATTTATATTGCTTAATGAAGCATATAACTATGAAATGATTTATTTTTATGGAATCCAACAACAAACTGACCTACCTTTCCTTCTCCAAGTACATAATGTATATGTGTTCAAAATATTTAGAGACCATATTTAGAGCATTTAATTGTTCCTGCTTCCTCTTTATTCCCATAACAATACAGAAAATCTCATTTGTAGAGGGAAAAATCATATCTAATGAATGATTTTGCTTTTATCTAGCCAAAATACTATCATTCATACACACACACACACACATATATATATTATATATATATATTATATATATATGTTCAATTGTTTTAATATTTTCTTTTTTTTAGTTGTTGATAGACCTTTGTTTTATTTATTTATATGTAGCACTGAGAATTGAATCCAGTGCCTCACATATGCCAGGCAAGTGCACTACCGCTGAGCCCCAACCCCAGCCCCCAGCCCCAGTCCCTAATTCATTCTTTAAAATAATTTTTTTTAAAGTAATAGAGTCAAAAGGAAAGGAGTCTGCCTTTTAAACCCATTTTAGGGACAAATGTTTAGGGATTCAACTGTACTTTATTTATGGTAGTGTCTTAGAAAAACATGCAAATACAGATATATAGGGAAAAGTTTGCATTCAGAGGTAAACACAAGGAAGAAAAGTAAAAACAAATGAAATTTATATATTATATGAAATACATGTAGGCAAAAAGTAATAGGAAGTGTACAAAATTCTTAAAGGGAAAAGAATAAAATTATATTAAGATATATTAAAGTAGATCTAGAAAAATTAAGTAATATACCATATTCATAGATAGGAAAGACATATTAGGAAGATATTAGTTCTCTCCCATATTGATCTAAGAATTCAATCCTAATCACAATTTAAAAACTTTATAGCATAATTTGGAAGTATGAGTCCAAAGGGAGAAAAAGGACTAATGATAGCTGGAATATTTCTGAAAGATAGAAAAATAGGAGGAGGAACTTCCCTTAGCTGATTTCAGAGTTCCTACGAAGATTTAGCTACTGAAACAGTAAGTACTGGTTAAGGGGAAGACAGACTGATCAACAAAACAGTACTTAGAGCTCAGTAACATAATAAGACATTATCTAAAACCTCGGTATATGGCAAATGTAGCATGTCAAACGATAGGGAAATAAAGGATTAGTCAGTTTAGGGAGACAGGGGAAATGACTTCCCTTATGGAAAAAGATGAAACTGGCACAATGCATCTTGAAAATTTAACTCCACATGGATTAAGACCATAAATGTCAAAAATCTTAAAATTCTTAGAAATATATGTGAATATCTTAGACCTCAGAGTAGGAAATATTTTCATACATAAGAAAAAAGAAAAAGTAGTCCACAAAAATCAGTTAGTGTAACTCTATGAAAATTTAAATATGGTGTCTTAAAAGACTTTATAAAAACACAAATTCCAAACTAGGAGAAGATGTTTATATTACACAAAGTCAACACAAATAAGAATTAAGAGTATACACAGAGAGAACTCCAAATCAATAAGAAAGCACAAACAATTCATTTGGAAGTGAGAGGGCAGACATTTCACAAAACAGAAAGGACATGATCAATCAACACAAAGAGATGATGGGCCCTGCTAGAGAACAGAGAAATGAAAATCAAGATAAAAAGGCGATAGCCTTTTATATGCATTTAATTGGCAAAAATTTAAAAGATACCAAAAGTGGAAGATGATTTGGAGACACAGGCTTCTTGCACACTGCTGGTGGTAGAATAAATAGTGAAATCTACTTTGGAAAACATTTTGACAGGTGCCTTTCTCTAAAATTTAATATTTATATAATCCATAACTACTGCATCTACTCCTAGGCAACATGTGAGTCAAAATATTTTTCAAACTGGCTTTCTAGACTAAATTAGATGATGCTTATAAATAAAATTCTACTCTGAAATTCAAAATGTCAGTCATATGATCTAGCATATCAGAGTTTAATTCAACACCTTAAGTAAATCTGATGAAGATGACAAACTTGATTATTGATGATAAAAGGGACCCAGAAATATATAAATATATATATATATATATATATATATATATATATATATATATATATATATATAATTGTGTTAAAAGTGAAATGCATTTTTTAATATTTCCCATCTCCCCTTTATATTCCCTGAGTCCTTTTTGAACAGGTGACTTCTTTACTTTTCTGTATTCTCAGTGGTTAACACAGTGCCTGGCACATAATAGTGGCACCATAAGTGCTATTGAATAAGTAAGCTATCCTTTCTATCCCTCCCTTTTTCTTTTTAGTTTTAATTGATTTTAAAAAATGACAGCAGAATGCATTATAATTCTTATTACACATATACAGCACAATTTTTCATATCTCTGGTTGTATATAAAGTATGTTGACACCCATCCATGTCTTCATACATGTACTTTGGATAATGATGCCCATGCCCATCATATTCCGCCATCATTGCTAATCCCCTGCGCCCTCACTCCCCCCCCCCCGAACCCCTCTGCCCCATCTAGTGTTCGTCTATTCCTTGCATGCTCCCTCTCCCTACTCCACTATGAATCAGCCTCCTTATATCAGAGAAAACATTCACCATTTGGTTTTTGGGGATTGGCTAACTTCACTTAGCATTATCTTCTCCAACACCACCCATTTACCAGCAAATGCCATGATTTTATTCTCTTTTATTGCTGAATAATATTCCCTTTTCCTTTTTACTTCTCACCAACATTATCATGATATTGGTCTTCTCTTCTCTCTCCATTAAAGTTGAATTTCAAAAAAGGATTTAGTATTTTAAAGCACATTTGTTTTTATATGTCTTCCAAATCTTAAAATATTACCCTTTCCAAAGTTCAGGATAATTATTTTAATTCTGGATTCAAATGATTGCCCACAATCTTTAAATTATTTATAAATTTAGAAATTAAAAATTATGAAAAGATATATTACTTTGTGAAGCAAAATATTTATGGTTTAGTGTACCATAAATCATGATACATATAGTTATATTATTTTATCATAAGAGGATCTTTCCATTTTCTAAAAGATATTTTGAATCCTGCTGTGCACCATGGATTGTAACAAGCCCTGGTAAATCAAAGATGAATACTCTATAGCCTGTTATCTCAGAGAATCTAAAATGCAATGACGGAAAGAGATCGATCAATAGACAATTATAATTACTGTAATAAGTGATATCTAGAATAACAAAAAAGAAGACAGGACAATGACTTTCTTAGAGCTAAGAGAGGCCAGAAATGAAGACACTGTCAGAACAATCAAGAAATTATTCACAAAGAAATAACATTCTGAGTTAGTTTTTAGGAATCAGTGAGAGGCTCCCAATTAGAGAAGAATGATAAGGTCATTTTAGGCAGAGGAAAGAACAAGTGGTTAAACATGAGAGTAAGAAAGCACAACAGTAAAAGCCACCCAGATGCAAGATGTTCAGAGGGTTTGAACTGTGGAGGAAGCATCCATGGGACTCCACTGGAGTTAGTTTGAGCCAGACAGTAAATGGTTTAACCAGACAGACAAAATGGGGCTGAATTATTTAGGTATTTTTTTAACCTATGGAGTGGAAGTAAAGAAGTTAAACTTAAGAGCTAGAGTAAGAGCAAGAGAGAGACAAAGAAGGAGGGAGGAAGAGATAGGTAAGGCACCTAACCCCAGAGATACTGTAAAGGAGAGCCATGTATGGGCCACAGTGAAGCAGGAAGACTGTCACCAGGTACCTGCAACAATTCAGGCAGGAATAATGAGAATTAAGAATGAGGGTAACGAGGAGGGAGGAGAAGAACCAAATTTGAGTTACAAATTTTAATGCGGCATTAATATGACTTGTTGATCAATTTCCTATGTATAATTTTTAAAAATTCCTCTCTGTGCCTAACCTTGGTTGCATTTATGAGAATTAGAAATCTGCAGTGTTGCTTCTGCCAAGACCTAAGACAGGGAAAGTTAAGTCTGGTGGTTAACTGAGAATTCCTGCATTACAAGTCAGCAACGTGTTGGGTTAGTCAGCAGGCTGCCTTCTGATGTCTTAGGGGGTTAGTGACCTACGCGTAGGCACAGATGTAGACACCACACTCAGGCTTGTCCCCTCATCTCTGGCTCACAGCCCTTACAGTGGATCAGCAACTTATGCCTAGGTTTTCAGTTTTATTCTAGTCCTTCACAGAGGGAAATAAAATGCTTCCCAATCCACAATTTGTTAACCCAAGTCCATTAAATTCTAAGTAGTCCTTGAAATTTTTGTTACTAGATTCGGGCATTCTACAGTAATGGGTTTCCAAGAAATGAAACCAAGATCACATAGGAACTTTAAGCCTCTCAATTGTTCAGGAGCCCTGCAACCTTCTCCCTACCTTCTCCCACAAATGCTATCACTCTCAAATGTTACAACAGCTCCCAGAATTGCTTTCAATCAGAACCCCTAACCCAATCTCTGTAACTTCTAAAATAATGTACCTGTTCACGAGATGAGGAGATGGAATATAGTATTATGATGTTGAAAATCTCCTAATATGATGAAGGCCAGATTTGCAACATAAGCAACAATGTAGCTCAGAGCACCAAGTCCATTGAATTTAGTGATGCCTACTTTCCCTCTCTAATGACTGGCATTTTGGAAATTATTTCCTTTATTTAGATGGAACTTCTAGCCCCAAACCCATCTCCCATACTTATTACTAATTTAATAACAAAGTGTGTCTGCAACATATTTGCCACTATTTAGGATGAATGAAAAGATGAACAGAGGTTTCTAGGTTGAGAATTTAAAAGGATGGAGCCACCATAACTTGAAATGGGGAGTTTAGGAAGACAAGCACAGGTAAAGGTAACAGGACAAGTATTATTGCAGAAAGTGTCTTTATCTTAAAAGGTATTTGAGCACATTAGAAATGGATACTAGTGCTTGTTGAAAGAACAATTCCCAATATTGTCTTTTTTCCTTTACAACTCACAATATCAGGTTTGTATCATCTTTACAATTGAAGGTGAATTTATTCCTATTTTTTTAAAGTGGGACATAATAATGAAATTTAATGTAATAATATGCAGTAAATATTAAATATGTGCTATTATAGGGAGAAGTGAACTATTTCCAGCCAATAGTTAGGCTTTTGAGGTATCACAGTAGTTTTAAATTCATAACAATCCATTTTTATTTGTCCACTCAATTATCATTAAACAAATATTATATTGAATACCTACAAATTCCCCAATGTTGCATAAGACCACAGTGAATAAGATGGAGTCCCTTCCCACAAGGGCTTACCCAATAGTGGGGAGAGTAAACAATTAAAGCAATAACACACAAGTATATAAGTATGTGCTCAGTGAATAGCAGAGTGGGGGTAAAAATAGTTTCCAGTAGTATTTGACCTCTAAGTTGAAACCTAAATAAGATGTAGCATTAGCAGCAATTTCACATTTAAGGCATCATATGCATATACCTTATCAGGAAAAAGAATTATTCCAACTACATCAATTCAAGCTACAGTGTAGAAAAAAAGTGAACCATGAAAAACCAGGGCATCAATTGGTAGTCATCTCACTTAAAAGGCATAAATTTAAATCCAAACATTGCCTCCAAAAATATGATTCATAGGCTTCCTACTTGAAAACGATATGGTCCTTGTTTCAAAGCTTCAGGAGTTTGAAACCAGATCTAATGAATTAGTGTCTTTGACATGAGAACCCGCATCTTCAACTGAATCACTAGATCTGGTGAGATGCACTCCTGTTTGGAAACATTGGTGCAAGAGCATGTGTAGAAAGGGTTGCAATCAGAACTTCTGAGACATCATGAAGGAGCTGCAGAAAGTGCCTCCCTATGCCTCAGGCTTCCAGTAAGACATACTCAATTATGATAAAGATAGACAATGAACTTAGTTCTATGAGTGAAAGAAATTAATTGTATACATAACTCACACATACCCAGAAAAGAGGCACACTGAAGAATAGGCCAATCTTAGGTACCGGCCCCCAGAATAAAATGACAAAACATTGACAGGGGAGGTTTTCAACCTACCTAACACAAGAATAAGCAAACAATAACTGTATTTCTCAGTCAGCTGTTAATTATTCAAAATGTATATCATAGATTCTTTATCTCTGAGTACCACGTTGTTTGTTTTTCAAAAAGGTTAGCCAAATTCTTCTAATTTACATAGGATCTCAGATTTGTAAAGGACCTCATACTTATATAGTCCTATCCCATCATTTTACAGAAAAAGAAGTTAAAGCCTGGTTAAACAATGTGGCAGAAGTTATACAAGTTATCTAGCCGGCAAAGCTATAAATGCAAGGGTCTTGGTCCGCAGGTCAGTTTTCTTTTCATAGAGGGTAAGAGACTTGAAAAAGAGCAGAAAAACTGGTGTGCAAATGTTTCTTTCCTAATAGTTAATACTTTCTAAATCAATTACTGACCATGTGATGTCGAACCACAGATTTCATCTGCTTATGCTTTATTTTTTTCCAAAATATTGCTTACTCTCTTACACAGAATAGTTACTAAGTATAGTTTTCAATATGTGGAAGTAATTAACGAGTTTACTATTATTATTACTTATTATTAGCCAACTATAGTAAATACCACACTTATCATCAGCTTTATATTAAAGTAGAAACCCATAATCATCCTTCCACTTTTTCTTTAAATTTTCTGTATTTTTAATTTTCATCATGTTTTCTCATATCTTTAATTCACAAGGTACTTTTAAGAGTAAAATGTATAGCCCATGATAGCATACTTGTTTAGACTTTTTAAATATATGCTTAGAATCAAAGTCTGCACTCTAAAAAGAAATGAGTAGATCTCCAGTAAAAATAACTTTTATTTAAAAGTATCCTCTCCAAATACAGTGAGCACTGGAATGCTAATTCACACCTCCTTTATAATTCAATTGATTTATTCAGTGTCAGGATTTGGGCACCATGTTAATATTACTGCAGTGTCTGGGTGTGTTGTATTTCTTCATTTGGAGTTATGGTTAATTTTAACACTGTCAAAATGTAGCAGTCTTTAGTATAATTAATATGTTTTTTCCTAAGGTTCTATAAACCATCATGCTAAAACCCCATATGTGTCTTAAAGTATGAGCGAAACCTCTTACAGACCTGTTCCATGAAATCTAAGTCTGATGTGATAGAATTACCCAACCAGTTAGAGCTAAGGGCAAGATTAGGTTGTGAGCAGCGAAATGTAATTCTGTTCCAAAGTGAATCAAAAAGCTGGCATAAATAGAGATCATTTCCCAAGTGAGAAATGTATGGTGCATTTGTGACTCCTTAACACTGCCTGAAAATGTTCAGAACTGTTTAAAGAGAACCAAACTTGGAATTATTGGGCATCACCTCTCACTCCATGATAAACAACTAGACAGTAAATGTTAAAATACTCATGAAATTCAGACCTGTGAGTTTTGTTCAAAGTTTAAGGTCTCATTTGATTTCCTTTGCCCTCTTCTCTCCCAAGAAAGAAAGGAAAATAAATGATCATTTAAGTCAGAAATTATGAACTCATTTAAGGTTTTTTTAATAGTCATTGAAGAACAGTATATAAGCATTTGGCCCTAACTGCATACATACAAATCTACACACTGAAAAGCTTTCCTAGGGTATAAGAATTGCTTATTGCTTACTGTTTCTTTTCATGCTTTTATGTTGATTTTTTCCTAAAAGCGGGTGTTTTAGCATTCTGACATTTCCTAACTGCTTATGTATTGGAGGAAGAAGGAAAGTGGAGACATAATTAACGAGAGGTAAAGTTCATAATATATTTGCCAGGTACTCCAGCTACCAAGGTTTTTCCTTTGGTGCCATAGTAGCAGTGTTCTCTTGATCAAGACTAAAACAGAACAGAAGAGAAATATCTGATCAAAAGAGAGATAATTGAGATAACTGTCTAATTGTGAACAGAAGTGTCTAAGGGAAAAACTTTAAAGGCATTATGCAGGAGGAATTTAGGATGAAAAGATGCATTAAGTTCAGTTCCTTGATGATAATGCCAGAAAGGAAAACAGAATGAATATAATTCTGCATTATTAACAGCCATTGAAAGAAGCAGGAAATAATCTCTAGGGGGAAACACCAGAATTTTTAATGGATTTATTATTCCCTTTATATGCTGATACTGTGGACTAATATCTGACATGGTAAGGGGCATTGGTTTTTGTGGGCTTCACATTCCTTATCTTTAAAGTGAAAGCTCGGGATTAGATTAGGGATCACAAATACAACTCTGCTCATGCTGACCTTCCTCTCCAGCACCCATGGCAGACACTGATAACAGATAAAGGGGCTTCCTTTGCTAAACCCAGATTGAACTCATGACTTTAACACAGCTAGGCAGCCACTACCCATCACCCTGTATTGTTCAAAATGGAATCAAATTTTCCTCTCAGTTTTAACATGAAATAGCACACTTTTCTGCTTGAGAGCTCGAATAGGAGTATAATTTAGAATATGTTAATTTAAAAATACCTTAATTTTAAGACACAATTGCTGGCAGAATCAATGGAAATAACTGCTAATTTAAAACTGCAATGTAGCCAAAGATAAATTCTCAATTAAATCCTAGTCATTGTTATCAATTCAAATTTAATTCCACAGAAATCTGACCTGTACAACTTGTGACGTAGTCTTATTATTTCTGCTGTGTGTTACAGAGATGTATTTCCATATCATTTTATTTATAGCCAAGTAAAACTTTTCAAATATTGGAGAATTATCAATCTCTGCAATTAATTAAATAAATAAAATGTATTGGATAAGATCTTTGAGTTAATTTATTACATTTAAAATGTAATCACAAACCATGAGAGACCACAAATTCTTTGTGGAGACCATACTGAACTGCTCAAGCACTCAAGTAGCTAAAAACATACTACTACCTCAGTGTCTATATGAGTCATCTGCCTATTTTGCATAATATTGAATTATTACATTTCTAAAACTCATTTCTTTCAATTTATAAATTAGAACACTATATTGCCTTGGTGCTTGCACTAGAAAATGATGGTACTTTGCTTTCTTGATGCAGGAAATTTCAATAGCAGAGAAAGAAATTGAAGGACATCATCTTGTTGGAAAAAAGTCTTTGGTAATTCTCCTTTCCAAAGTGTCTTCATTTTCTAACTTTTCATTTTCTACCAAGAATTACAGGGCTAAAGCCTCTACAACATAAGTGGAAGGTGCTATTTTTTGTAATGCACCCCAAAGAATCAGGGAGAAAGATACTTCTGGTACTTTATTCTGTCATTGAGTGGAGCACCATGTACAATTCTGGGAGATGCGTGCTTTCTAATGAGGCACTAGGTTGTGAAGAGCCAGTGCATGATTAAATGGAATCATGAAGGTAAAAGTGTGGATTCCCCACCAAAAAAATTGCAGGTTGCTTTGGACTGAGATGCAATTAAAAGCAGAATTCATGAATTTTAAGTGGAGAAAGACCTATAGAAAAATCTGGCATGAAGGACTCCTCAGCCACAACCTGCCAATACTATGGACAGAAACGTAAGTGTTTTTTAAGTGATGAATACTAGAAAACAACTCTTCAGTATTGCTTTTATGGTAGATCACAGATTTTGTGTTTGTATTAAAAAAATGCCATTTCTTCAATATAATGATTAGGAAATTTTTAACAAAAATTAAAATATAGCAAAGCAAGTTGGAAATGTTAAGATATTCAGTGCCTTGTGGTTATTTTGATTTAAACGTTAGGAAATCATTTCTTAGATCATGAGACAGTTCTGGGTTGCTATGCAATCAAATAAATGAATATATAGTATTTCCTGTAATACTTTTAATTTTTTATACAATTAGTTACTGCTTTTTAGTTTTAATAAGTGTTTAGTAGCCTCTATGATATGAAGTATGTTGGTATTCAATTCCATTTTCAATTAACTCCATTTCAAAAACAGGTTTTTAAACTAGCTCTACTTATGCTAATCATATTATAAATTAATACATCAAGGAAAACAGAAATAGGGTAAATTGGGCTAGATGGTTTGCATTAAGATCCAAATAAGAGACCCATTATCACACTAGATTTGTTTTTAACAGCATTTGAAAAGTTTTTTAGGCAGGCTCAGTAAGTCTTAAAGCATTATTTCTAAATTTAATGCTTTTGTGAACTTACGTCACAGTTAAAATTACCCTAATGCACCTTTTTGTCAATTCTTCACAATAGTATTACAAAAGGAAGGGAGAAGAGGACACATTTAAAAAGCAAATGAAAAAGAGCTCAATGGAAGTCTATTAGGCTACCTGTTGATGAGCATATAAGAGAGTCATTAATATGCGGATCATTGACATGATAGGCCATAATGACTCCTCCAGGGACATATCAGTCTATTGTGTCAGAGACTAGTTAGAGATTCATTAATGTGAAGACTTGTGACTTCTTAATATACAAATTATTAATGCAAAGCACTGAGGCATACCTCTCAAATGTCCACATTTTGTGTTGCACATTTTCTTTGCCAACCCCTCACCCTCACCTTTTGTGAACTATTGTCTTTCTTCCATCTTCTGTCACAGACACTTCACAAAGGATTCTACAACTCGTGTGTAGAATCCTACCACTGCACCTTCAAAAACCTCCTCCCCTTCAGCCCGTTTCTTTGATTTAAGGCAGATTTGTACACATGAACCATTGGAAGCATTTTGACTAAATCAGTCAAAATTTAGGATAAAATATGATTTTACATATTTATTCAGTGTCAAATTGACTTTTGGCTTATGACAGAACAAAATGAAGAAAGCACTGTTTTTTAAAAAATGGAATTCTGAAACATGAGTAATACAACCAGCAGCTGAATAACTTGGGCTGAAGTAGGAGAGGAAAGGGCAATGGAATAGGAAAAAGAATGAAGAAAACAGAGAGAAGCTTAAGAGAGAATATAAGAAAAAAAAAAAAAAGAGCAATTAAGCCAGGGAAAAGTAAATATTTATACCCATGTCACACATTAAATGAGAAAATGGACTTAAATCACTTTGTGCCCAGAACACAGCAGTGTCTATAAGTATCAGCTCTTATTATTGTGATGAGATTTTGCATTTATGCAAAAATAATGAAATTAATGTTCACAGTTGCTATTCAAACTATATGAAAAATAATATCACTGAAGATGTTCAGTCTTAGAAAAAATACTCTATAAAAAAGGGGATCAAACTTTTATTCCTGCAAAAATAACCTACAGAATCTATGGAAAGGTATTAAAGTGTCTTTTGAAGCTTATCCACATACCATATTATGAAAAATATGTTACAGCATAACTTTCCATCTGAGACTTTATGTACTGCCTGTATTCACTTTCTTTCCACTTTATTATTTGAATCTAATCTAAAATACAATAATTTTTATTGCTATTTCTCTACTAAATTTCAGAAGAAACAGTTCCTTGTAAACTCCATATGGCCTAAACTCTTGCAATTTGTTTACAGAAGTTCATATTTATTTAATATCCTTTCCCCATAAAAATCATTAATATAACTTTTAAATTAACTTCACTGCCTTGAAGAGATACTACCTAGTTTTTATTTAACATTCTTTAAATAGGAGGCAATATTATTTTTAACATAAATAACATTTGATATACTTGTCACAAGCAACTAATTATAGTTTGTATTCTGGCTAATGTTAATTTCATAACTAAAGGCCAGAAAACACCCAACAGTTATTGGTCCTACCCAGGTTCAGAGATGATGAATGAATATGTAAACTGAAAGAAAGAAGCCCAACTGATTTAGAAAGGTCACAGTACCATCTCGTTTTCTTTAGATCCTACCACTGGATATGATAGAGGAAGTAAGAAGGAGTTCAAAAATGCAAGATGGCTCACCAAGACTGCATTTTGGGTCCCTGATAAAACAGAGCAAAGTTCATACCAAAAAAAAAAAAAAAAAAATCCTAAGACAATGAAGTGGGGAAGGCTAAAAGGGACTGTGGTTGGAAATTAGCACCAAAAAAATATGCTGTTTAAGGAAAGATAAGCTAGAAACCACATACAAATGGGAAGAATAAGGATCAGGTTACTGAGGAAGTTGAGCCACATACTGAAACTGCTAAAAGTGTTGGGTACAGGAGCCAAGTTCTGCTGAGATGCAGTTATGTTAACAAAATGAACATCTTGGCCACACTTTGAGCAAGACAGCAGGACTTTATAATCAACACTGTGCAGAACACTGCTCTCAAATGCATTTAAAAGACTCAGTACACCAATTGAACACCATGCTAAATCCGAATAATGTTGGAACCAACTCAACACGAATTCACTCAACAAATATTTAAAATGTGTTAGATATTAGGCTAGAAGTTAAACACCACTAGCTCAGGTTAAAGTTGAAAGAATTGTGCCTTAATGAAGTTTATAATTTAATAAAAGATAAAAACAAACCAGTATTTGAAAACCACGACTGCATATCTCATAACTGGTATGTTTCCTTCTAGAGGAAAATAATAAGAGCACTAACCCAAATTTAGGGAAGGGAGGTGATCATGGAATGTTTCCAGGAGGAGAAAATATTTCATCTGAGACATGAAACTTCAATGATTACTCAGAAGAAGATGCAGGAGCAGGAGAATATTCCAGGCAGACGGAGTACCATTAGGCATTTGATGAGAGAGATTCTGTCTACCTGCTTCTCCACAGATTTAAAACTTAAGCAAATACTAATATAGTTTCTATCAGCTCAAGGGCACATCCCTAGGATAAACGTAGTTTGCCTGAGAAAGATCAAGACTGCCAAAAGAATTTACTCTTTGTTCTAGCCAAAAGTCTGAAGATGAGCCTCTGTTCACAATTTATTAGAGCATTTACTACAAAGGATTCACAAATTTGAATCCTTCCTTCTCCCTTTTGAAATGTGTGTGCATCCCCTCTGATTGAAGAGTGCATTTGCTCCAGGACCCGAATTCCTTTACAATGTAATCATCCAGAAGGATAGGGCCTCTCCCAGTCTCTGTGGAAGGTCAGAATCCTAACAATTGCCAACAAACAGACACAGCTAACCTAATCGGCATTTATATAGACCAACTCTTCCAAGCTCCTGTTTGCCTCCCTCTCTGCTCATTCATTTTCTGTTAAAAATGTCCAGTCTACTCTGCACAAATTTGAGTTCAGTTCAGTTCACACTTTCTTCTCTATTGCAATAGTCTATTAGTGATTAAAAGCTGTCCTTACCATTTTATGTCTCCAAACAGAAAAAATAAATACTGATGTTTGCTTCATTTAAATGGATGCTTCCTTTTTAAATGGAAATTAACCCTACCATGCTGAATAGTGTTGTTTACCTCAAAGAAATGTGTTCTTTTCTCCAATTCACCACAGAGGTGAACTTTAATAAATATTTTATTAAGCGTATCTATGGTATCTCAACATCTCACTGTTCTTAATGTTGCTATTCATGTCTATGATGTTTCTTGCCACATTATCAAATGTATGATTTCATTCAGATTTACTAAATTCCCTTGACATAAACAGCATTATTCTTTTGGTGGATATTGCAACTAATTAACAGATTATCAGTATTTTAAAATTATACCTCAGAACACCATTTATGTTGTTTACTCCATCCATTCCTAGCCTGGCGCTCCTCAGAAACATGCAGAGAGACTTTAAAACATACCTGTGCCAGGGATTTGCCCCAGACCAAGTAAATTAAAGTCTTTGTGGTCGGGCCTGAGGATGGGTGGTTTATTTTTCCCTTTTCTCTACACAGCTGAGTTTGAAAAGCACTGGTTTATACTACTATGCCACAACTGATTTTCAGTACATGAAGGTATGGTTATGATGAAATTAAGTTCCTTGCTAAAAATATCCTGGGATAGAGTTAGGGAGGAGACGGGTATACATAATCAAAAGCACAGGCTTTCATGTCAATTGTACACCAATTGTATTTCTGCTACTGTTGGAGCTGTAAAACAATTTTCATTCATTGTGTGACTTACATATTCACAGTGAATTTAAACTTGCTTAAAAAAACTATAAAGAAACCTAGACATTCTGGGGGGAGAGGATAAAAGATATTCATCATTTCTATGTTAACAATTATTACTTATTATAAAATCGGCTAAGTTTATGAAGATTTGTACTTGGACTAGCAAAATGTTTTCCAGTTGGTATACTAAGTGGCAAATTGCCCAAACAATTATGGTAAATGCAATCGCCCTAAAGTGTATGGTCATGTGCACAAGTAGGTTAGCTCTCATAAAAGAAACAATCAGTCTTGGGTGAAAATAATAGAGATGAGATGATAGTTGCTAAAAAAAAAAAAAAAAAAAAAAAAAAAAAAAAAGAAGGCAGAACAAGAATATAATGGTTTAAATTCAAGTCCACAGACATACTAAGAGTGTAATATGCTTGGATTTGATCATGTGCAAGATAATATTTCATACAAAAATGCCATAACCACACATATTCTAGTCTTTTCATGACATGGTACATAAGTGAAACCACTTGCAAGATTATATTTGCTGTCTTTCAGAATCACTTTCAATGGTTAGTTTGATTTTTATGTACATAGTGCTGATTTTAAGGAATTTTTTTATAAATACCAATTTACATAAACTTATTCAATCTGTCTAGTACTTAAAGTCTATTTTCAAGATAATGAGAATATTTTGAAAATAAAAAAAATAATAGCTACAATGATTTAGTGCTTTTTAAAGATAACCTAATTGTGGGATTTCTTCTTTGAGTAGCTTATTACACAACTCCACCTTTACTCTAACAATTATTAACCAGGTTCTTCATTCAAAAAGATGGACCTATAAGACATGTTTTAAGGATCTGAACTCCCAGAAGGCCAGAGGAAAGAAGAAAAGGGGCTCAGAAGAGTTTAGTGTCAAAGACAAACCACCCCTAATTGTATGTGTTCATTTGTGCCTTTCCTGTACTCTTTTTACCCTCAGATACCCTTTGGGTAGAAGTCACCCTCATGGAAAATGACTCTTGTGGAGTTCACAGGAGACCCAAAGAAAATTAGAAGAGAAAGGCTCATCACTTGAAAATGGTGGAACCAAAGATGGACAACTCCCCCATTCTAAAATACAATTCCCAACTCTATACACTGGCCTCAGTGTGTGATTTATTGATGAGTAAGCAGAGCAGGTTGTAATCCAACACTTAGGCATTGTATAATTCCTATACAGCAGCCAGCATCAGACTTTTTAAAATAAAAGCAATATCCTGTCACTGGTAAGCTTAAAATTCTTCAAAGACCCCTTCATTTACATTCAGAATAACAGTTAAACACTATAGTGAGTAAAAATGCTGTCCACATGCTCCAGATAGTCTCTCTGACTTCATCTCCTACTCACCTTCACTCACTCTGCTTCAGTCACACTGGCCCCCTGGCTACTTTTTAAACACTCTTGCTCATGTTCTCCTCAGAGAATTTGCACCAGCCAGTCCCTTAAGCACAGAGCTCTCTTTTCCCATATAACTTCATGGCTGACTCTTTTCAAGCTTCTGATCAATCATCACCTTTCAATGAAGCACATCCTTTAGTTAAGGAAGAAGATATTCCATATTCTACCTACTCTTCTCTGCATTTTATTTTCTCAATTGCACTTATCATCTTCTAACATAACTTGCTTCTTATTTAGTCTATTATTAGTTTTCCTGTCTAGAATATAAGCTACATGAGGACAAAGGATGTCATTTTTTTTTTCATGGATATATCCACAGAGTTTAGGATCGTTCGTGGAATGTAATATGCATTTGATACATATTTGTTGAATGAATGTTTTTTTTTTTCACTATCATTTTGCAAGCTGAAGAGCATCAGCTCTACTGATATTCTGATAATTCTTTTCTTTCATGTCACTGTTATTAAAGAAGAAAACATATTTAAATAATTTCCATGATCCATCCAAGAGGATAAAGACCAAACTTCTTGGACTAGTCTTTTATATTAATTTCAAATATTAACCTTAGATTTTAAAGAAAGAATTTGGATCAAAATTAATTACAACAGGAAATAGCCCTTACTACAGGACTATTATTGCAAGATGAAATATCTAAAACTCAAGCAGGTGTGGTGGTGCATATCTACAATCTCAGCAGCTAAGAGAGGCTGAGGAAAGAGGATCACAAATTCTGTAAGTTCGAGGCAAGTCTTGGCAATTTAGCAAGACACTGAACAATTCAGCAAGACCCAAACAATAGAAAATTCTTCTCAGAAAATCTTTAATCCAAACTTACAAATAATATTTTCAATGGAAACCTATTCAGATTTATATATTAAAAGTTTATGGGAAAATACAAAATGTCTGTAATTTAATTTTTAGCTAATTTAATTGAAACAGTTATTCTGAAATGGTGAAAAAAAATTTATCAAGGTCATGCATCAGCTACCTCAATAATACATTTGTACTTTGGATAGGGACTTCAAGTTTTATACACAGAGTTATGGAAGGTATTGGGGACTACAGTAAAATTATTAATGAACTCTGAGAAGTTAAGTGTGGTGATATAAGAGTTAATTGATATATCATTAAAAATGAAGCATGTTATTATTTTGGCAATAAAATTTTATGATTATTCAGACCTTATGCTAATGTCCTAAAATACATGTTTGCTTCTTATTATTATGATAAAAGCAAAACATAATTTTAAAAGTTTTTAAAGCATTATGTCTAATGATTGTAGTACCAACAGTATTCCCCTTGAGTTTGTTTAGATATATGCACATGAGTGTAGTCCTGAAGATTACCCAGGGACACTCTGATACTGAACTACACTTCCAGTCAAGTTGTTCTTCTTCTTCTTCTTCTTCTCCTTCTCCTTCTCCTTCTCCTTCTCCTTCTCCTTCTCCTTCTCCTTCTCCTCCTTCTCCTTCTCCTTCTTCTTCTTCTTTTTAATTTTATTGTGAGACAGAGTCTTGCTAAGTTGTTGAGGCTGGACTGGAACTTGTAATTCTCCTGTCTAAGCCTTCCATGTAGGTAGGATTACAGGTATGTGCCACTATGTCCAGAAAGCTCATTAATATTTTTCAGAATACTTTAAACATATTCTATATTCAGCAAAATCAGCAATTGGCTACAAACTAAAAAGTAACCACTGCTTGAAGTTTTTAAAAGTAAAAAAAAAATTGCCTATAAGAATCAAAGCAACTGAATTCCTCTACTATATAGTTTTAAAATATTAATATGCACAAATGTGAGAATTATTTATATTCTTCTTGAATTTTCTATAAATATAAATTATATCAAAATAAAAATTAAATAGTATTCATTAAAGTGTGGCAGACACATATCACTACCTCATTGTAGGACTTAAGTTAAAAAAAAAAGTTATATACATTACATTACATTTCTGACCTCATAAACCTGGCATTTAGTTGGGAAGAAGAGGACAATTATAACTTTGGGGTTTTTTTTTTAAGTGAAGAAAAGGGCAATATTTGACTAAACACCAGATGAATGATGGAGGCATTAAATGCCATTCTTAAGGAAGGGAAGAATCTGAATAATTTGGAGACACCAAGAAAGCTTCAGGAGGAAAAATAAAAATTTGAACTTGTCCTTGATAGAAAGTAGGAATAGGATAGTCAGAGACAAGAAAAGTCAGCTTTCAAGTAGGCTAGTGGCATGGATTGAAACAGTAAAAACAAGTGGAAGAGCTAGAGTTTACATATTGAAAACTTTAAAAATACACGTTTGGCTCTGTCCATCTTTACATATAATTTTTTATAATTTAACCAAGTAAGTCCAAATGCTTCTTCTCAGCACCCTGCCTATGTTATGACCAACAAAATATAGCCACAGAATTGTATTTTTTTGGTTCATGATTTAAGTGTAGTAATACATGATCTTATTTGAAAATAGCCTAAGCATTTACGGAAATGCTTTAGAGTAAAATAATTTTAGGATTTTTTTCACAAAAATTTTTGCTTTTATCAAAACTACACATATTTAAATAAAAAATTCAAAAGTGATAAAAATAAAATGTGAAGATCTAAAAAAAATAGTCATGTATGGGGAGTACCTAGAAATGCCACCATTGTAAACATTCTGACTAAACTGATATAGAGGACAGTACATCAAAGGTCTTCTTCCTTCCAGACATACAATTATAATATTAAACAGTAAATCTCTTGCTAAATATTATTTTCTTTATCTATAAATATGTTTCATCAGATATAATAATGGCAAGCATAAACCTATTCATCTAAGGATAGCTTTTTAAATTTGTATTCTATAGGCTGCCACTCTATAGGGAAATCCTGCCAGAAATATTGTTAATTTAAAAGAAGCATAACAAAGTAATGCAAGCCCCAAAATGTGGATAGATCAACAATAGGCCTTGGGCTCAGGTTGAGCTAAATAAGTTTTATGAGATTTGTAAACAAGTAACTCAAATGTTTGCATAACTGCCATTGTCAGCAAATGTGACTTGATTTACCAAAGATAGCTTTGAATGAGATGTTACTAATATAGAAAATATACACTATTTGAATAATGTTTTATATGCACTGTACACACATGTGCACACACACACACAAAACTGAATGAAGATCTTACATGTACATATGTGTGTATGAGTGTATTTTCCACAGAAAAAGCAGTGGAATTTCCTAAATAAATTATCAACTGGATTGGCTGCTCTAGTTATCTACATATATTCACTGATTAGAACAAAGAGCTGTTACTTAAAATTGTATACAAATATACAGACACATCATACACATGCAATCAGGAAATTCACATATATTCAAATGATTTGTGCTTGTAAATAATATTAACCTTTTCTACAAAAGAATAGACTTAAGCTTATTTAAATTTCACTTGTTCTGCATTACATTTGATTTTTCAAATTTACTCAAATTCTTTTTAAATATCTTTATGTTCTTAAATGGAATTTTATTTAATAACTAGATGTCTAGAAATAGCATAACTATAATTCTAAGTTATTCTTTGTTTATCTAAGAGGTTTTCAGGAATTCTAATATAGCTATATTTTTAGATAGCACTGAAGAAAAAACAATAACATTCTGAAGTATTTTTAAATTTCTAATTTTATAAAATGGTCTCCTTCCATTCTCTGGCTTCCAAAGAAATAGCATAATAATAATATCTTCAATACTCAGAACTGAAAGCTAAGTGTGCTGGATTAGGAAAGCTCCTTAGCCAGCCAGCTGTTAACCCATTGGCTGCCCCTGACACAGCAGAGCCAAAAAATGTAAGACCCTGTAATAAGGATATTATTCACCCCTAGAAGAATTCAGCTAGTGATGGGTTTTTACTTTCTGACTTTTGCATTAAAATGTCACGAACTAGTTTACTAGTTTATTAGCTTAAGCCTCTGGGGGGAAATCTAAAGTTATTGAGGTTATTTGACAGGAAAAGTAGAAATCAATGAGAGAAACCATGTAATTCTGCTTAGCTTTGAGTATAAAGTATAGGAATTTCAACATTTAATTCAACTGAAAGAGTAAATGAATAACTGAAGACAGAATAATATGAAAGACTATAGTAGAGACATAGAACTTCCTTACAGAATGCATTACTAAAGAATACAATTGTCCAGGAGATAATTAAAAAGAGACATACAATCATTTGACTCCAGTGGTTTTCAGAATAATTCTGCCTGAAAGCAAAGGACAGAATTAGATAGTTTCTTCTACAATATGAATCAAGGAAAATTGCTTGGAAATCAAGTGCCCTGGGCTGGAGATGTAGCTCAGTGGTAGAGTTTGCCTGGCATGCACAAGGCCCTGGGTTTGATCCTAAGTACTGATAAAAAAAAAAAAAGGAAAGAAAAGGAAGGAAGGAAGGAAGGAAGGAAGGAAGGAAGAGGGAGGGAGGGAGGGAGGGAGGGAGGGAGGGAGGAAGGAAGGAAGGAAGGAAGGAAGGAAGGAAGGAAGGAAGGAAGGAAGGAAGGGAGGGAAAAATAAAAGAAGAGAAATTCAGTGCTGTATTAAGATCAGAAACATTGATAATTATTTTTTATGCACCTCCTTAAGATTATATATGAGGAAGGCAATCTCTTTTTCTGTTACATCTGAAAAAGATTTTTTCTACTGTTAAGTGCTTAAATAAACTAAATTGTATCAATATGTTATGAAATAACAAATTTTAATCTCCAAAAGGAGTTGTTGGTAAAATAAATTTTTCTAGCTTCATTCCATGCACAGTTTGTGAAGCTGAAATTTACCTGAACAGAAATTCTGTGGTTTGCAGTTGGGTTAAGACATCTGCAGTAATTATTTTAACAATGAAAATTAGCTTGAGGTTTTTCTTTTAGAATTAGAGTCAACAGGTTAGGGTTGTACCTTGGCTTAATTTTGTAAAACAAATCAGAATACCACTGGTAGTTAGGGTTAGAAATCCTGATACTATCATGGGTTGGGAAGTGTTTTCACATGGTTAGGAAAAGCACTGTCACTATCCAGCATGATTAACAAATATCTCTTTGGAGGAGGGGAAGTAGTTTGACCATTTGCTACTTCAGACTTCAAAAGGGGCAAAACTCAAGTGCACAGCTGCGCAAAGAGAGCCACTGTCTTACAATATTACAATTATAATTGTGAATTGAATAGCACTAATGGACAACACAGATCATTTTCAGAGTAACTGGGGGTGGGGATATTAAATTTTCCTAAGACATGTTTGTTTAATGTACAATCAGTCTACATCATCAAACAATACAGTGAAACAGTCCAGTTCAGTAATTTATTTCTATTCTTCATAAAAAATTTTAAACAGCAGGATGGCATTATATTAAGCTTTCAAAATCAATTGTTATTTATCTAATGGATAATGATACCACCATGCTGCTTACCCTTGGAAAGTTATCAGAGCAACAGAACAGAAAGCTGAAAAGATTTGAGAGATGTGTCCTGAGAAGCTTTTCCTGTTCATATAGTGGTAGAATACAAAGAATGCTTTAAAATAGAGGAATTTAATAGAGGAATAACCAAAATGCAGTGATAGAGCATATATTTTCTTAGAGGAAAAGAACTATATAAGCTTCATATTCTAGCCATAGGTATAATGTTATGGTAGGTTGAATTGTATGAAGCCAATGTTTTGGTCCAAAAGAATCCTCTTTAAAAGAACCATCTTAAGAAAAACCATGTGGTAGTTCCTTTAAAAATAGACCTAGTCTCTAACTTTTGAACAGGTAATTTTCCAAAGTTTTTGTAACCTAGAAATTGCTGGAATTTAAAAATCATTTGTCCCCACAGAAGCATAAACATTAGTTTCCCTGGTTAGTGCCCAAGAGCTTATTGAACATGACTAATTTTGAAACTATTTATATTAGCCTGGGTCCTGGCAGCTGAAATGATAATGAGGGAAGAAAATATTTCTCCATTAATCTTAGACGTAGGACCAGCTGCATACAAGAGTTTATCACATTGTCACTGATTCAAACATTGGGATAGATGCACATATATGGTAGCTAATATGGTTCTCATTGCAGCACTGTCAAGTAGAAATTATCATACCTGTTTTGCACCCTAATAAAATGGATACAAAATATAATATCCAAGTTCGAATCATTGGCAATTAGAGTTAAAGCCCAAATCTGCCTTACTATAAAGCCTCTGCTATTCCCATTATGCTTCATTAGTTTTGGAATCCACAAGCACCAATACACAGACATACTCCAGACCCCAGAGCCTTTGGATCCCTTACCAGTTATATACTCAAACCTGCCTTGTACCCTATGGTACTCTCTGCTCTAAAATTATCCATTTCCATTGTTTCAAAATGCACTCAGAACCCTTCTGTGAAACCAATTTCAAGGTATGTAAGACAGAGATAGTCCCTGCCATTCTGAAGATGTCTGCACTTAAGGGAGGGGTGAGGTGTGTGCACACATCCAAATACATAAACACACACACACACACACACACACATACACGTAAATTCATGCAAGATTACAAAGTGAGGTATCAGAGTATAGATTATCTCTTAAATCTGACAGGACACTGGGCAATCAGGCCCACCAGGAATCTACCCTGAGGTTACTTCCCATACATTATTCCTGTAGGGGTTTGGGGCAAGAACCTGGAATAGGTACAAGAATCACAGCTAACAGAATTAGAGGAAACTGAAAAACTACACTGGCTTACTTCACAATGGTGCCATCATTTCTTTGCCTAGAGCATTTTTGGCTCAGAGTTCTTGGACCCTGTTCCTTTTTTTTTTTTTTTTTTTTTGCAGGCTGCAGATGGGCTTCTGGTGAGTAAGTTAGGCTTACAGGAAGGAGCATCCACTCCAACCACAGCATCCATAGCACTTTCTTTCAGCAAGAGGTTGAGAGAATTCCTGAATGAAAAGAATCCCTCATTCCTCTTCTCTCCAAAAAGTTTCATACTAATCCCACAATAGTCTAGGCTAATGGGGGTACAGATTTCCACAAAACCAGGAAGCTGTGAAGCCCTGGTAGACCTCCAAGGAAATTCTAGGCTAGTTGGCTTCTTGCTGTCAACCAGCTGGCAGCTTCCAACACCCTCTTGATGGGCCTGTGCAGCTGTGTTTTATGTTTCCATAAGTCCTTGCCAAAGCTCCCCCCCCCCTTAAACAGACCCAGCTTCCACAATTAGCAGGGACTCAAAATGAGTTAGTTATGGAATACCTTAGGTCCCAGAGGTCTCATGGAGATATTTACACCTCTTTGGACTATTTCCAGGACCCCAGATTATGCTATACTGGTAAATGAAGGAAGTCTCACAATCCAATGGCTCTATCTGGAACTTGTAACATGGCCATATCTTGTGCCCCATTTTCCAATGCTTTTCTTAGCCTCGTTTTAACAATTTTACCATCCTGGAAGATAAACTCTCCACATTCTTAAAATATGCTTTAGAAAAATTTTTTGTCCCTTTCCTGAATGTGCCTGGTTCTATTACTCTAGTATAAAAAAAGAAATATTGAGTACTAATCATTTTTTTCCCTTGGCATTAAAGTCATCTAGGGTTATATTTGCATTAACCTGGCCAGGTTATAAAAACCATCCAACACCTATATCATGCTGTTTCTTTGCTTAAAATAATAAATTGGTTTCACTTAATAAAATACAAAACCAGATGAAGTCAACCTGTGTACCCAACAGTTGAGAACATACATTAAGCTGGTGGAGGAGAAAAAAACAAGGTGCTGAGGAGGCCACTCTCCTAGCCATCACTCAAGGTCAGTTATAGATCACACATTCGAGAAAAGCTAAAATATAAGTATTTCTTATTATATTTTGAGATATGTGGCTTATATTGTATACCCAGAAAACCTGAGCTTGGGTTTGTTGTTTTCCTCTGTCTTGGGGACTTTCCTTGTCCTCATAGGCCCATGTCTCTAGGCACACTTCTCAATTGGACACTGTTGCCTAAACATAGGACCTGGCACACAGGTCCTTAAGAAACATGTGTTCAATTTGTTTTGGAACTTGAACAAGGAAACCTACAGTGTCTGGAGAAACAGTGCAAGTCCAAGAATCAGGAAATTAGTTAGCTGGACAAGGTTTGGTAATGATAATGACCATGGTGATAGTTAGCTTTTGATGATTATATGCAACCAACACTCTTATGAGAAACTTTAAAAATATAATCTCATTTTACATTAATCATCACAACACAGACTTTAGAACCCCTTATTTGACTAGTAACTTAACTGAGGCTTTGAGAAATAAATAGGTCCGTAACCACATAGTTATTAAGCATATGTTTTGCTGGTATTAATACGCACATCCTTTCCATGCCAAAAGTAATGCCTTTTTTACACTTTCTAGTCTGTTACTTCATTTTTCATGTGTAAAATTTTAATGGTTGCTAAGTTCTCTTCCAGTTTTAAGGTACTCCAGACATAAGGTCACACATATCTCAGGAAAATTTACAGTTCAGTTTGCTTGTTGATTCCAAAGCTGCAAGAGGGTTGGGGGTGTAGCTCAGTGATATAGTGTTTGTTTCACATGCACAAAGTCCTGGGTTCAATTCCCAGTGCTGGAAAAAAAATCTTGCAAAAGACAAAGGAATGACTTTTCAAACCTGAAAATTCAGGAAACCTGAAAAGAAATGGGAAATGGACTTAGAGGGAGCTTAAGCCTTAACAGAGTTTCTCAAATATTCCTAAAGTTTGAGTTAGCATTGCCTTTTTATGGCAGCCAATATTCATTGATAACTTCCTATGTTTGAGACACTACATCAAAAGTTTATGTGTATTACCTCATGGAAATCTCAAACCCTTATGGGGCACAGCCACTTTTATTCCCAAGTAATAGACAAGGAAACCAAACTTAACTTGCCCAAGTTCACATATAGTAAAGTTAGAAATCAAACACAAAAATATTTATGAAGTCTATAATTTTTCATTTTGAGAGTATACCATTTCTGCATGCTATTTTTTGCTTATTTATCTATGTGCATTTAATGTGATTTATATCTATGTTTTTCTTGTCATACATTTTCAAACAAACCCCATGGAATGTAGATCCGTTTAGTAGCTTAGTTTGTTTGCTAGCACATAGTCCAGTGCTGGATATGTGGTGATACTTAACAAGTATCTCATGATGCATGCCTTTCAGTGCAATTAAATACCTTTGGGTCATTCTCAGTCACATGCCTCTCAGTTACAGACTATGCTTTCCTCTCCCTATATATATTTCTTTCTGTCCAAAGTGGTTAAATTAACAAGCATCAAAAGAAAATAGAAAGTCCACACCAATGTGAAAATTTGCCAAACTTGACCTGAGAAAAATCTCCATAGAGAAAACACAAGGCTTGGATGAATGATTGACATAACAGAAATCCTACCGCATAGTGTTCCCACAGTTCATCCCATACTTATTACAAGGGATTATTGACACTTTCAGAAGATACAATCTCAGGATCCTGATAGCAAATTAACTTTGGCATTAAGAGTAATTGAAGTTAGATGTTGCTCTGTGCACCAGGACAGACAATTTTCATTTTAACTCAGACTTATGTTGCACAATATTATTAATCTACTTGCATGTATGAAGCAAAAATTCACATACATTTCTCTTCTGTTTTTATACTTTGAAAGAAATGACCTCCAATTACATAACAAATGTACAAACACTCAATAAGAGACACTTTTAGATATTGTAACTATATGGAAGGAGGAAGACATTGTAGAATCTATAATTTTTATCAAGTGTGTTTGTTCACTTTAATTTTAGCCAAGTACACATTTTGTGAAATAACACTAATAAGGTGTGCTCTTTTTCTCTATTCTCAAATTCTTCACAATGAAATCCAACTGCTATATTCATTTAGAAATTTGATAATGCTCTCTTGTGTGAGTTTTAGGAATATTTGAAACCCCATTGCATATAAATTATATCATGGAAAAGCTGTATAAATATTCTATTATGGCACATGCTGTTCTTAGGATCTGTCAGGATTTCCTTTATACACTCCATTTTGAGTGGTATATAAATCAGATGTAAAAATTCATGTTGGACTGAAACTCGGCACAAAAAGCCTCCTCCAGAGGCAAATGCTTTTTTCCAAGTGTGGTTTGAATTATGTTGGTCATTTTTAAGTTATAGAAGTGCAGAAAATGTATTTGTGGTTTTGAAGGAGAGAGATTTTTTTCCATTTTTATAACTCATTAGGAAACTTTACAGGCCTTTAGACCATTTTGTGGTTTAGTTCTTCTCAGGTTTTTCCCCAAAGCAATATTAAAACTTGAATGGTGTCCGCTATGAGTCCATTGATGACTGTTCTGAATACAAATGTCTGTGCAGGTATAGATAGTTGTACATATCTTCAACCAGGAGAAGTTCCAATAATATCATGACTGAGGTAGAATATTAGGCCTCTATTTTGCTCTTGGTATCCAAATTTAATCTATCAAAGGAATCCCCTACCTAAACTACAGTTCAGTGTGGATTCTTTTTCATTATAAAGCTGCATCTTTAAATTGCAGGAAAATCCACTGAGTTAAATGCTGCTTCTTTTATGAACCCTTTGACAATAAGGCTATACCTTTCTTAAATTCTGTTTTCTCTCACTTACAGAGCAACCTGCAGCATGTTTAACAGATATTCACTGATGACTGTCTCATGCATAAAGTATTTAATATATGCAAGTGTATGTAGAGAAATTAGTGTGCTAAATACCATTATTTTGTTTCTACAGTGAGTATGCTGTTGAGTAAGTTTATAAACATTTAAACTATTGTTTTCACATAAATACAATTATGATTCTATTAGCTCTCTTAACAGCATCAGTTAAAATCTGAAAAAGTTGGATTTGGACTAAGAGAGTTGACACAATTCACAAAGTTGATTAAGTTACTCTTTCAAATGACTTTAAAAGAAAATGAAAGTAGAAATACTTCATATGCCGGAATTGCTTCAACCTAGACTACATTTAGTTCATTAATGCATTAAAACAACACATTTAGTAGTTACTATTTATTGTTGTATACATTAAAACAAAAAGAGGTTAAAAAGTTCCAATGTCATAGCTTATAGGTTTTTTTCACTAAATTCTACATAGAGAACTAAAATCTGGGTGTTTTCATTCCTACTACCATTCCCTTTTCATCGTATTACATTATTTCTGATACAGTTACTAAACTCTTTATGTTTAGGGACAGTTAGAATAGATCACTCAGAGGATAATCAAATATTTGCCTGTGGCGAGAGGAGCAGTGTGGACTTGTCCTTCGGGACACTGTGCAGAGCAGAAGGAGACTAACTCCTCCTGAATACTTTATCTACTAACCCAGTGTCATGGAACTTAGCCAACACTGCACTATCGGGAGAACTGAATGCCAGGGAATTTTTTTTTTCACATTAATAGGAGAGCAGGGTTACTAATGAGGGGTCACATCCCAAATCTCTAATCTATATAGCTGAATATCCTTATTTCTATTTGGGTCATATTTTATTCTGCTCCATTTACTTTTAGTAAACTATACTAATTTAGGTCCCATAATCTTACATTTGGTTATAATTATAAATTATATGTAATTTATATATCATTCACATACTTAACATCATTCTGCTAGTTTATAATTTAAGTATTATCTCTTATGATTTAACTTAACATGTATCACTCCAAAATTCCCTATATGCCTCAGTTAGTCATTAAAATATTTTGTTTTCATTTTTGGGAAAGGTCTACAAGTTTCTGAGAACTATGTACATACTGAATATATAGTTTTATGTTAATCAGAAATGTTTCAAAGTAGAGCACAGACACTTTAAAAGTACTAAAAATAAATATACTTTAAATGTCAAAATAAATAGCTTATGAAGAGTCTGAATTTCGTGGTTTAAAATTAATTTATAACTCATTAAGCAAGTAATACACATATTATAGTTCCCCTACCATCTATTACTTTATACCCATTTTTTTTCACATTTATAGAAGAAATAACAGAACTATTTGACTAGCATTGACCTTGTTAAGCCTGACACCACTGTTTTACATAGCAGGCAGTATATCTTTTTTAAAGTAACTATTTCCTACAGCATGTGATATAAAGGACAGCATTAAAATCTTTCAAGATGATGAATAACAAATAATTGCAAGATATATCCTCACCTTGATTTTACCTTTAAGCAGCCTTTTATTTGTCTATTAGAAACTTCTTCCCGTGGCTTCACAGGCTCTGGCTCTTGTTCTTTCTTTTGACAAACCAGTGCATAATTTGTGCCATTATTATTTGACCAAAATGTACCAACAGAAGTTTCATAACGTATACAAAACTCAACTTTACTGCCATCTTTTTGATAAGGAGGAACTAATGAAATCTTAAAGGAGAACTGATCAGTTTCACCATCACATGAATTAGGAATATATTCTGCTAAAATGTCATAATGTGTCTGCCAGTCATCTAAGGACATTCTCACATATACTAACTTCTCAAAAGAAATATTCAAAACTCGAATAATGCCTTTCATACTTGTAGACCCAGGAAGATATTCAGTTGACTCTAATATTGCTTTCTGTACTTGAAGTTGTTGCATGAGATCTTCTTTTGAAGAAGGCAAATCAAAGAGTGGAGATAGTACATACTCTTCAGTATGGAAAACATCCTTCTTTAAGTCAAAATTGGTTGAAACACTCGGTAATTCCCAGCAATCAAATTCTTTAATGGACACAAGATTGAATCCAAAGTTGTCAGCAAATGAAACTCTTCTGGTACCTGAAGTTGGGGTGTCCAGGTACATGTCTTCAGAAGATTCAGAACCTCGTCTACTGGGTTGAGGAGAGAAGCCAGGCTTGAAATTATCTCCAACGTCTTCATCTTCACAAACAGAATCAGATAAATTAGGAACTTCTAAAAAATTATCTTTGCTAATCTGACTGGGTACTTCAGAAGGCTCCATTGGGCTCTCTGATATCAAATAAGAGAGAACTATACAACTAGTAGGGGCTGATATTTGAGATACTGAGGCTTAAAATAAGTGTAATGTTACAGTTGACATTGCAAAAAGGAGTCAGCTCTATAAATAGGCTCAATGGCGTGTAAACTATGCTAGCCTGCCTCCAAAAGCCTTTAATATGATAGCATCCACGCTTGCTCTCGCCAGTGTGTCAGATTTAACTCTCAGTATTTAAAGTTGCATTTGTTTATTAACTGAATTCCAAAGAGGCACTTATAGAACATTGTTCACTGTTAGAAATTCTGAAAATTTAGGATGAAAATATTTTAATTGGTTGATCTTAAAAACAAAAACTTAGAACATTTTAAAAGGAAATAAAACTAGTAAAATAATACTAAACTTATAGTTTAATTTAAATCAATCCATGGAACCGGGAAAGGGAGACAGGGGAGTATAAGAACATTTATAGATTTGAAGTCTGTTAATAATGATAGCAACAGTGATTGGAGACTTAAAATGTAAAATGTTTACTAGAAAAGGGTTAAACAGAAGTGTAGAAATTTCTGAGGAAGGAAACATTATTTAGATAAAGGAGAGAACATTTGAAACAAACCATAAAGAATAGGTGGAATTTAGACATGCAAGACTGAAGTGGATTTTTCCAGGTAGAAGAAATAGTCTGAGAAGCAGCCAGAACAAAGAATTAACCAAATCTGTTATTTTAAACATTAGTTTCTTTTCATTAAGTCATGGAAAAATACACATAAGTCATGTTATTGACTTGAAAATATAAGTGGACAAAGGTTAGTCTACCTCAAGAATAAAGTATTAATGTAAAATAAAATATTCATCTTTGGCAAATTGCCATTTTATGCCCACAATATAGAAGTTGAAACCATATCATCCTGGAGTTCATTGTAAATTTTAAAGTGTGAACAGCCTATTTGGACCCTCATGTTATTTGTGCCAATGTAAAAACCCACTTTACGGATGGCAATTTGAGAAAAACATGTAAAAAAATGAATGTATATATGTTTTAACCCTGAAATGCTCCAGCAAGAAATCTGTCCTATCAGTATGGGAAGTATGCAAAAATAAATGTAGATATATATTCATAGCAGGATTGTTTAAGTTTCTTGAAACTATCTAAATATAAATTAATGGAAACTGAATAAATAATGTTACTCCATTGCAATTGAATGTTTAACAGTCATTAGAAGACTAAAATAGTGCTTTATGTACTGATATGAAGAGATAACCAAGATAATTAGCTACATGAAAAAAAAATGTACACAGATACATGCATAGAAAATCCCTGGAAAGACACACACACACACACACACACACACACAAATAAAATTGTTAGCCATGCTCACCTCTAACCACAGAGGTTGAAGATTGCAAGGTAAACATGGCTCTGTCTATTCCTTGCTCTCCACAGTAGTCTGTGTATTTGAAATGTTAGTCATGAGTATGATTTTCTTTCAAGTATTTACAAATTAAATTAAATTGAAAAAATATGAAGTGTGAGAGGTGATGAATGTTTTTTCAATGAAAGAGCCCAATGGCATAATTTCTTTCAAAATACAACTTCATAACTATGTTATAACTAATAATTTGCATTGCATATAGTAGTTGATGAAGAAATTATTTTTTCAAAGTGAAAAATGGATGATACCAAGGAAGAGAAGAAAATGAAATTATTTAGCCTTTACCTTATCCTCGTAGCTAGAATGATGATGAATACATGATTTGTTCAAGATTGGCAAGTGGCTACTCTTGCCTGCAAGTTTGATAACCAGAAACAGACCTATTCTAAGATACCTAAATATATTGCATGTAGTCAAGTTAATTAGCTACCAAATACTTCATAGAATTTGTAAAAGAGACCATATAGGCATATAAATAATAGAATGATGAAAATTCACTATGTAATAAGGTACTATCCAGTGATTCAATGAGATGAAAACCCCAGGGTTCATATCATAAATTCTGCTGCTTACTACTTGGACAACCTATAGAACGTTGCTCAATTTTTCTAATCCTTAGTTTTCTTGATTGCTCCAAGACAATGTTTACAGTAAATTAAGAAGCTTCTTAAATGTCTAGCACAAAATCTATAGTAATCATTACAGGTAGTAATCATTATTCTTATTCCTATGTTTGTGAAAGGCAAATTTATAAGATATATCAATAGATTTTGATAGGCAGAGATGAAGGCAGGTGGAAAGATAGATGTGCTATAGGGAATCTACATATATAATATTAAGAAATTATTTGTAACTTGTTTCATTTTGGTCTTTTTCAAAGATTAAATAATGTAGTATTTAGCTTTACAAATCATAAACCGTCTCTGCATTAGGAGATAGTCCTGTTACTTAATCTAAACTTTTCTCTTTTTAATCCATCTCTACAAAGAGCAGTGCCTCTCTTTTGGAGTTTACAGCCTTTACATGACTATAGACAGTTGTCATGTCCACCTTCCTCACCACTTAGCTAAAGCACAGGGATAGCATCTTTTTCATCTCTTGTCACGTGGCAGCACTCCATTGCTTTTTATCATTTTGCTTCTCCCCTATGAATGCCTTCCAGCTTTCCTTTATTTTTCTATTAATGGGCTGCCGCCAGATGAATGTAATGTTGCAGATCAAGTGTCTCTGGAGCATGCTAAGAAACAAACACTACTAGCCTCAGCTTTGTGACTTGATGTTTGTATTTAGTTAAAATTCACAACTCCTTGTTTATTTCCATATCAGATCAGATAGACATCTCATTTTCTTATATCCACTACCATTTCAATTTCAGTATAGCTTGAACTACACTCTTCCTCAGATGCTTAGGTGTTTTTGGCAGAGCAGGAGATTTTTTTTTTTTTTTACAAAGTTTGGGATCTTCATCCATCCCAACCTGATTTTTGTTAAAAAAAAAAAAAAATGGGGGATTGGCTCTCAAATGCAGCTTTAACAAAACAGACAGATAAGTCAGGATCCCAATGAATAAGACATAGATGGCCTAGATAATTCCAGGAGGGTTTATTTTCAAGGGTGTAAAGACAGAAAAGCAACAAGGGGTAGTGTGACAAACTGAGGCCAGTTGTACCAAAGCTATTGCCATCCCTCAAGGGATAAGGAAAAGGAGCAATTATTAGAATTCAAAAGCAAAAATGTGCCATAAAGAGTTTATTGGGAAAAGAACATGTAAAGGGACAAAGTCACTGGAGATGACCTTGCCAAAAGTGATCCAAAAGCAAAATACATCAAATTCATTCTTCTTTTCTATGATGTCTTAACAAGGATACCCATTGACCAGAGGGCACAGGGGATTTTATAGGTCATTCATGTCAGCTTCCTAAGGCAGATGCTCTCTAAAAAGGGTAAAAAGGGTGGTGAGTAGATTTTGAGAAGATATATGAGATCAAATTTATATATAATGATAAAAAATTATACATTATATATGTAAACATTCAGAACTTAAAATATGTGTGTTCCTCTTTATGCATATTCTATCTCAGTACAAACTGTTTTATTACCTGCTATTTTTATTATCACACATTTATGCAAAAACAGTGAAAATTTTTAAGATCTATAAGCTCTGATCCAGTGAAAGTCACAAGAAAAACTGAATTGATCTGCAAACGTCTCTGAAAGAAGTGGTCTTTTGATATTAATTATAACTTTGTATTTGTTTCCTTTTTAGCATAGGTTTTGTCTGCAATCTCAACTCAAGAAATGTTTCAAGAGAGAATGTGGAACAATGGTTCTTAACTAGAGATGCATAGCAATGCTCACACTACAGAAGCTCAGATACACTATTGGATCTACAGAGTAACATTTTCAGGATGATGATGCTCTCTCACTGGTGATTCTGATGCAAGACTTAAAGTACTGATGACTTGTCTGCTAACCTTAAACTCAGGAACTTCCATTCACCATATAAAGACAACTTTAGCTCTCTAGTATTATGTGCTCTTTTTATATGTAAGCTATAAAATACTTTTACCAAAAATTGGCATAAAATTTTATTAAAATTTTATATTCGTAGAACTTTATAGGCAGTGAACAAAGATTTAGCTATTATTTTTACATAAGAAAACTGAAATCCAGAAAAATGAAGGAAACTATCCAAGTGACAGAGGTGAGACTTGAACTCAATTCTCTCATGAAAATATTCAAGATTCACATAATATCATATATATGTCAAACTCTTGTTTTGAAATTCATAATGAACAAAGTAATCATTCTTTGAAAGTAGTTATTAAAATTCATTTGTTCTAGACTTGGTTTAATTTTTAATAATTAACTTTTGTGAACTTTCTTCTTCCATTTAATGGAAGATCTCCAGGGCTGTCCAGATAATTTTTCTTTGTGACAGGGTCTCTCAACCTTTTCAACCTATACCTCCTTTGATGATTATAATACCTCAAACTATCCTGTCTCTCCCTCAGGGACTCTGTTATATTTCTATTTGGAGATGGCTTATCTAAGATATAAGAATGACTTATGCAATCTCTTTAGAACTAATAATGATATTTGATATTTTTAAAGTTTGTTATAAAAGGATACTACTCCAAACATAGTTTGGGACAGATTTGTTAATCATTGAAAAAATCTTTGAAAATATTCATATCTGCCACTTGAACATGCATAGGTAAATCAGCAGGTAATGAAAATGTTACCAGATAAAAGTAAATTTTTAAAAATCTGTGTCATTTATTCCCTAGAGACTTAAACAATTCAGTATAAGTAAGTGAGTATGTTATAGAAAAAGAATTTTGCCACCAAGAATAGCATACCAATTCTTTAACTTAATTTTCAAGGAAAAAAAAAACCTAGTATAATATTCAGTACCAGTTGTTTATTTCATATGGAATTTATAATGTGTTTTGAACTCTTTTGGCCAAAATTAAGACATATAAATGTAGAGTTACAAAAATGTAGAACTCTAAGGATACTTAGCAAGCAAGCATCAGATCTAACCCTTTCCTTTCACACTCGAGGAAACTGAAATTAAATAACCAACAGGATTCTTACCTTATGTGGTAGGTGATTCCAGCATTAGCGCTGAAAGAAAAATATATTATAAACTTCTTAGAGATAGATATTGTTAATTGACAAAATGTGTGCTCGTAGTATCTGCATTTTATAATGAAAAGTATAGCTAATCAGTGTATTAGGAGTAAATAAGCCTGAATTCTAGAGTCATGTATATCCTTAATGAACTATCTGATTTTAGAAATCATGTAAGTGTTTTGTACTGAACATTTATTATTTTAAAAACCTCAAGACTGGGAAATCTGCAAGCCTGTGATGTTTTTATTATGAAATTTATCATTTATTTGTGAAGCAAATGTCATTTACTTCTTCCTTGATATCAGGGACCTAAGTTTATAAAGTTGAATATAAAATACAGATTATGTTCTTAATAGCCTAACACATGGTAGAGAGAGGGGCAATAATGGCTATTGCCTTAATAGCCTTAGTCATTGATTGGGAAGTCTTGGGAATAATCTTTGCAAGCTTGGCTTTAGGGCTTCTGCCCACATTCTTTCCTTCATCCTGTTAGAATGAGACTCTTGCTTCAGACAGATATCTTAAATCTTTTATTGGCAGCCAGTGACATCCTCATTTCAGAGAAGGCTGAGTTACTTTCCCTGCAAAATATTGACTCTTGTGGCTGCCATTTACTTTGTTAATTATTAAATATTAATCTGCTAGTATTCTAATGTTGGCATACTAACCAAAGATGCCTGCTGATTCCCTCTGCTTATACACACTTTTATTCAAGATGAGAGCACCAGGTGAGAAAGACTTAGGCATCCATCCAAGAGTGCAACCTCATTTGATATGGTGTAGATAGTCCAGAGTCATTGGTTTGCACAATTAAGGAAAAGATAAAATTCAAGGTTATTTTGTATTTATATTAATGCAAATCATCAAAAGTTTATTTTAAATATTAACTTAATAGTTGATATTATGTATTTTTTATTTGTTTTAATTAGTTAAACATGACAGTACAATGACCTTGACATATCATACATTTGAATCAGATGGGATATAATTTCTCATTTTTCTGAGTATACAGGTTGAAGAATCATATTGGTTATGAAGTCACATGTATACACACAGTAATAATAATGTCTGTTTCATTTTATCCCCCCATTCCCTCCCCTCCCCTCCCATCACTTCTTTCTACCTCATTCAGTAGTTAAATTTTACATAATCCTTAATTGGGTTCATTTTTGTTGGATACATTTATTACATTTGGACACAAATATTTATTTTAATAAGTATATTTTACTGGAGGAAGTCGGATAAAGTGGTCAAGAATATGGGTTTTAGAATAAAACAGACCTGGTTCAAATGCCTGCTCTTTTTTTCTGAGCGGTTTGATCTCAGCCAGGGTATCTAACTATTCCATAGCTCACTTTTCATTCTAGGAATAAATGCTTAATTGTTTGATTATTGAGAGGCTTGAAGGAGAACATGTCCATAAACAGTTATCAGTACTGACCAGTCTATCATAAGCAGTAAAAATTATGTTTATTAATTTTTTGTGGATTCCATTGGACTATTGCTAATTGAATTAACATACTTCCATTATTAAAAGAAAATACAGCTGTGGGATCTGAAAATGCAGTGCTTGGATGTACTGCCTAAGCTCAGATTCTTCAATTTATTAAGAAAATGAAATTAGGTAATTATGTATTCTGTGCTTTTATTTCTTCATCTATAAAACAGAAATATTAATAGTTCCTTTCTCAAAGATTTGTTACAAGTATCAAATAAATTAATACATGAAACAAATTTGAAATAATAAAAATGTAAATATCAGTTAAAAGTATGGTGGTTAGAAGTGGATTAGGATTTGTCTCTGTCTTCTATTCTATACTGTTGATCTGTCTGTTTGGTGCTTTTACAATGTTGAGGTATGTTCCTGCTATCCCTAGTTTTTCTAGTGTTTTAAACATGAAGGTGTGTTGAGACAAACACACATAAATAGAGTTATCTCATATTAGACAAAAGTGCCAGAAACATTCATTGGAGAAAAGATAGCTTCTTTAACAAACGGTGCTGGGAAAACTGGAAATCCATATGTAGCAAAATGAAATTAAGTCCATATCTCTCACCTTGCACAAAACTCAACTCAAAGTAGACCAAGGACTTAGGCAATAGAAGAGACTCTATCCCTACTAGAAGAAAAGTACCCCCAAGTTTATATCATGTCAGCTTAGGAACTGACTTCCTTAACAAGATTCCTAAAGCACAAGAAGTAAAATCAACAAATGGGATGGGATCAAAATAAAAAGCTTCTTCACTGCAAAGGAAACAATCAAGAATGTGAAGAGACAGCCTAAAGAATGGGAGAAAATCTTTGCCAACAGGACCTCAGATAGAGCATATCTCCAAGATATATAAAGAACTAAAAAACTTAACACTAAAGAAAACCAAATAACCCATCAATAAGTGGGCAAAGGAACTGAACAGGCACTTCACAAAAGAAGAAATACTATCAATCAAATATATGAAAAAATGTTCAATATCTCTAGCAGTTAGAGAAACACAAATTAAAACTACACTGAGATTTCCTCTCACTCCAGTCAGAGTGGCAATTATCGAAAATACAAGTAACAATAAATGCTGGTGAGGATGTGGGGGAAAAGGTATACTCATACATTGCTGGTGGCAATGCAAATTGGTACAACCACTCTGGAAATCAGTATGGAGATTCCTCAGAAAACTTGGAATGGAACCAGCATTTGACCCAGTTATCCCATTCCTCAGTTCATACCTAAAGGACTTAAAAGTCAGCATACTGAGAGATGCAGACATATCAATAGCAGCTCAATTCACAATAGCCAAACTTTGGAACCAACCTAGATGCCCATCACCAAATGAACAGATAAAGGAAGTACATTGTGTATATGTACCACATTGTGTATATGTGGTACATATACACAATACAATATTACTCAGCCTTTAAGAAGAATGAAATTATGGCATTTGCAGGTAAATGGATGAAGCTGGGAAATATCATGCTAAGTGAAATAAGCCTATCCCCAAAGACCAAAGGCCAAATGTTTTCTCTGATATTCAGATGATAATTCACAATAGAGGGTGGCAGGGGAAAATAGAGGTAATTTGGATTAGGCAGAGGGGAGTGAAGGGGAGGCAGGGGGTATGGGGGTAGGAAGGTCAGTTGAATTAATGGGACATTATTACCCTATGTACTTATATGATTACATGACTAGTGTAATTCTACACCACATACAACCAGAAAAATAAGAAGTTATACTCCATTTATGTATAAAATGTTAAAATACATTCTACTATCAAGGATAACTAATAAGGACAAATAAAATATATAAAAAGTCTATAAGGATAAAGATAATTTAAAATCCCATCACCTATTATAGTCATTGTGTATTTTGTTACATTTTTCCTTGTGAGAGTCCCACGACTCTCTCACATACATTTTTGTGCACCATTATATCTCCATGCATCTCATAGTATGTAAATGGATGGAGCAATGAATAGATTGATGGATGAACAAACTGATTAATGAATGGATGGGTCATAGGCAGAATGAATGAATTTAATATAAGCTCTCATCTTCCTAGTGTCCTATTAATATTTTTATTGCTGTTTCTGTTCTTCTACAACTAGTAAAATTTGATGCTCACAATATGAAATCTTAAAGTAGCTTCTGAATTATTATAAAATGATTATACCTGTGTGGTAATGTGGAAATTTTCCATCTTCCAAAATACTTTGTTAAACAAAAACCTCTACTCTTTGTTCAGACCAGATTTTTCCACAGTAAAAAGTAAATATCAATGCATGCTTTTGATAACCTGTTATGTATACATCTAAATAACATCAGAGGAAGAACTGCAGTCAATGTTTTAGAGTCATTTCACATTGCTGCATTCTAGGGGCAAATATTTCTTTGGGATGTTACCATTAGTTCAGATCACTAGAAGATTTTTTTGCCTTCTTCACTTGATTCTGCTCCTTCCTTGTTGTCAGTAAGTTCAAATCATGGTTTAAGATCAGATGAAACAACATATGGTATGGATAGAAATAAAATTTTATTTTGGAAAATTAAGAGTTCCTAGGATTTTACTGTCAGATTCTATACAGATAAGTATGAAAAAAATTAACATTTTTCCCTATCTGTTGTAGGTTAGTAAGATATGTGAATCACTTTTTTAAGGATCTTCTGTAATTTGGGTTACTTAATATATGCTAAAATTCAGCAATAACTATGGATTTTTCCAAAAGTTTCAAAGATTATGCACGCAGTACTTGGCACAGTGTTGGGTGATAATGAATACTTGATGTCTATTGCGACAATTTAATGAATTAACTGATTAACCATGCAGGGTAGGATGCTTAATGATGTTTAATATTGTAACAAAGCCAGTAACATTATCAGTGTTGCTTAGTTGTCTCAGCTGTGTGCTATATTAATTTATCAGGGTAGGTGCTCATAATTTGCAACTGTAGTTTGTAGTCTGCAGTGCTTATAGATAAAAAACAAAGGGTCTAAAACCATATGTTAAATTTATGCATATCTACATTTGTAGAGTATGTAAAGTTTCATTTGGGGTCATGAGCCAAAAATTTAGAAACCTGAAATCTGATTATTATTTTTGATACCTGCAAATATTTATTTGATAATCAAAAGTATTATTTGATTCTTTGCATTAAAAGAAAAAAAATCCATCTACTTTTACACCCTTTAAGTTATTGTTCAGTCCAAACTTAATCAGTATGCTTTATAAAATATCCCTTTGCTATGTGACGTGAAAAAATGTGTATATGAATATAATGAATACACATACAGATTATGCATCTCTAGTTTGAATATTTAAGTTAGAAATAAATAGAACTTTCTTAATTTTTCATAAAGCACTTCCTGCTACATTGAATAGATACATCTAACATCATTCTAAATTTTCTCTTGGTGTATCATCTTTTACCAATACAACCATCAATTTAGGATTACTTTGGATTTTTCTTAAGAACAGCATATCTTTTTATATTGTCAGCTCTTGCTTGGTCCTATGGCTTGGTCACCTTTATTTTTTAAAATTATAGAACAAAAATATTGTCAAAAATAGAGGCAAGTAAGAAATACATGTTCCTTCTACTGGAATCAGATTTGAGGTTAAGATGTTTTACTCACTGATAAATGAACAGTTGAATAGTGTTTGGCAAATCATGTAAAATTTTATTTAATTAAGAGGTTTTCTCCCTATACTGGCATGTCACTTTTGTAATAAAGCATGTGACCATATGTTGGGGGATCTACTTTCGTATTTCACAATTCACACTAATATCATATTTTTTGTTCTAATATCATTTTTTCTTATTGTAGCTTTATAATAAATCTTCAAACCCTATAAAGTAAGCACAAAATTCATTCTTCAAAATTTGCCTGACCCTTTGCAATTCCATTGAACTTTTAGAATCAATCTATTAATTTCTACAAAAAGCGCTGCAAATTATCCATAGTATATTGAGTATATAGAATATTTGCAGAGTTTAAAAAGAATTGACCACATTACAAAATTGACATTTTTGTTTATTGTGCTTTCAATCCATAAAGATTGCATAGCCCTCCATATTTTAGCTTTATTAACTTCTCTCAATACTAGTTTTTAGTTTGCAAGGAAAGTACATCTAGTAATAGACTTATTTCTTAAAATTCATTTTATTATTATAGTGTAGACAACGTCAGTTTAAACATATAATTGTGTGTTTCTCCCTTGGTTGTTTATAGAAATGCAAGTAATTTTGGCATGTTAACCTTGAAACTACATTTTAAACATAAACTATGTTTTAGACAGATAGGTAGGCATGAATTTTCACAAGCTTCAATAGACAGTAATTGCTTAGACACACACCAAAACCACAAACAAAAGAAAAAGATAAATTTACTTTCACCAAAATTTAACATTTTCATGCTATAAAACCATATGAAGAAAACAAAAGAGAATCAGAATGTGAGAAAAAAATTGAAAATTATACAAAAGATTCATGCCTATAATCTCTACAGAGCCCTTCTAACTCAGGATTTAAAAGTCAACCAAGCCAAATCAAAAATCAGTACAAGATTTAGATAGGTATTTATTCATGGTAAATTTATGAATGATAAACACAGGAAGACATGCTTAACTTCATTCACAATTAAGGGAATGTGAATCAAAACCACAATTAAATGCCACTTCACTCCTACTAAATTGCTGTAACAACAGATTTGCCAAACAAGACTCTCATGTATTCTTGGTTGAAATTATAAAAAGTGGCATGGTGCTTTGGGAAATAGTTTGAGAATTCCTCATATAAACATATGAGCCAGCATTTTCATGCCTAAGTATATGCCTATGAAAAATAATATATTCACACAAAACTAACAGGATGTTTGTAACAACATATTCACAATAATTAAAAGATGTTAATAATTCAACTGTTTATCAGTGAAAAAACAAAATCAAATATTATCTATAGAATAAAATGCAATTCATCCATAGTAAGTAGTGAAGTACTGATACATGCTTCGATATGATTGAATCTTGAAAACATTAGGATTATGCTTATCAGAAGGTGGCAGACAGAAAAGGCCACATCTTATATTATTCCATTTATATGAAATGTCAAAAATGGACAAACTTAGTGAGAAAGAAACTCTTAGTGGATGTCCAGGGTGGAAGGAATGGGAGAAAGGGAAGTGACTGATAATGGTCACTGGGATTCATTTTGGAGTGGTAGAAATATAATGGAATTAGTGATGATACTGCACATATCTGTGAATACTCAAAATCCACTGAATTATACACTTTAAGGAGGTGATTCTCATGGTGTATAAATTATGCATTAATGTTTAAGACTCCAATTTTTCTGGTAAGTCTTCATCTTGCACTATTTTCTTGAAGTTGCTGATCACAGTGATCTTAAAGTCCATGTTTGAGATTCATTTTTCTATTTTTTTCTAATTGTTCTTTGCAGGTTTATTAGCCTGCCACAACTCTGGCACTATATAAGAATAGGTAAATTAAGTTCTCTATTTTTTGAAGTGTGCCAGTTCTCCCTCAATTTGTATTTATATAATTAATGTGATGAACATAAATGTAAGATGTTATTATTCTTGTTATGTTCTTTCATGTTTTTCAGCACCTAGATTTCACATTAGTCATAGCACAAAGCACTGTTGCAATAAGTGTAAATAAACAGGATATATTTTTAAATCTAAACTATTTACTGACCCTTAGGTACAATATTTTCAAATTTTCTCGCTGTTTGTACTTGTGTAAACTGTCCAGAGATTATGAAATAATAACCTATGAGACTGAGCAACAAAGACAATTGCTTTAGGGGAAAGCAGTGATTATAAAGACACATTCCAATACCAAGAAAATAATTAAAATCTATTATCTTTTAGATAGGTGTAAAGTAAGAAAAACTTTGGAAAAATTAAATATATTTCTAGGGCAATAAGAAACTTCAGCTAAAAACTCCTTTTTTTTAACAGATGTACATATTAAAAAGCAGAGCGATATAATACCTTGACCCTGTCACAGCTAGTTAGTAAAAGGATAGCATTAGTCCCAGAGATAGTACCCTTCATCTACTCACCCCTGTACAATAAATTCAATTCAACTGAAACTCACCAGGGAGAGAGAAGCCTATTATGAAAAGAGCATTCAAGTCAAGAAAATTCTATTCAAGCTATAGTTCATACATTACCAACCTTGTGACCTAGAGCAAGTATTTGACTTTTCTAAAGGATACTCATTTTCTTTACACATATATAAAACAAAGGTGATAACAGTACTGTTATGAATAATAAATTACACATTTTAAAAGGCCAAGAACAGTGCCTAACTCATAGAATGTGTGTTAATATTACATTCACCAAAATTAAAGATGATTTGTTTAATACCTTAAATTTGTACGAAATATTACATTTCCTCAGAGTATAATATCCACTCAACATTATTGAATTTACAGAAAATGTTTTCCTCAAATTTCTGTTTGTTTAACTTTCTTTAAAGACATGGTTTATAATATTCAATTTGTACTTGAACAAATTAATAAAATTTTAACAATCTTTATAAATTATTGTGTCTTATTCCAGTGAACACCACCAATTTCCACCCTCAAATTGCATCAGCTCAACCAGAAAAGCATTCAACTACACTCTCAAAATATGCAAAAATTACCCCATGAAGCACAAGATGTTCCTAAAGTTCTAAAAGTTAAAAGATATGGGGGTGGAAAGATTCGGCACTATCCTTTCTATACTTCAAGAATTTAAAATTATTTTAATAATTCCCTCAGAAAGGTTAAACATAAACTTTGTCTCATCCCCCACTTAACACAGAATGAGGATGTGATCTTCAGTTATGTTCTCTCATCATAACAAAATTTCATTATTATAAAACAGAAGATCTCTAAGGTCCTTTTTAATTTTATAATTATGACCACATACCCCACATAGTTTATTATACTATGACTGACCCTGTACATTGAATTATACCTATTTGTTCACTGTGTTCACACATAGGCATGCATGTATTTTGACATAGGAACTATTGTTTCTTCCCCAAAATCCTATTTCAGGAGATTTGTATTAGTAAACTTATTGATACTCTTAACCTTGTTTCAGGTCCTTCCTATGCATGAAAAGATGACTACAGGGCTGGGGATGTGGCTCAAGTGGTAGTGCACTCGCCTGGCATGTGCGGGGCGCTGGGTTCGATCCTCAGCACCACATAAAAATAAAATAATAAAATAAAGATGTTGTGTCCACCGAAAACTAAAAAATAAATATTAAAAATAAATTCTCTCTCTCTCTCTCTCTTTAAAATAAAAATGATTACAAAGCTTCTCTACCCTAAGGGAGACTACAATTTGTCACAGAAAAAATAAATCATACCATTTCTACAGCAATGATAGCTCTGTTTTACCTTCTAAAAAGTTCACCCCATCTGTGACTTCCTATTAATTTTTTTAGTTATAGATTTCAGCTCATGATTTAAACCATTTTCCTACATCAAAAATGGATCAGATTGAACTACAATAGATTTCCCTGGTGATGTGATTTGGATCTCAAATGTCCCCCAAAGGCTCATGTGCTAAAGCCTTGATCCCCAAAGCAGCAATGCTCAGAGGTGGAGCCTTTGGAAGGTGATTGGATCATAAAGGCACTGACTTTGTGAAAGGAATTAATGCATTTATGGATTAATGGGCCACTGGGAAGTGTTAGAAACTTTGGATAATAGAGCCTTTTTGGAGGAAGTCAATCACTGAGAATGTGCCCTTGAAGGATGTATTTTTTCCCTTGAGCCTCTTCCACTCTGTTTCTGTTTCCTGGATGTTATGAGGTAAGCATTTCGTCTAAAACACTTCCTCCATGATAATGTCCCTTGCCACAGGCCAAAAGGCAACAGGGTAAAGTTACCCTGAAAATCTCTAAAACCAGAAGCCAAAATAAGTATCTCCTCCTTTTAAGTTGTTTATCTCAAATATTTTATTACAGCAATAGAAATCTGACTTAACACACACACAAAAAAAAAAAAAAATGGTGCCAAGAGTAAGGTCATTGTTGTGACATGCCTGATGGTGTGGCACAGAAGTTTCAGAAATTGGTCCATGAGAGGAGTTTGGATAGTTTGGGGATGAAGATTAGAGAAACTCTAGAATGCTGTCACTGAAGCTTACTAGGAAATTCTAGTAAGGACTCAGGAGACCAGAATGCTGATAAGAATACAGAAAGTATAATCTTCTCTAACGCCATCCATTTACCTGCACATGCCATGATGTTGTTCTCTTTTATTGCTGAGTAATATTCCATTGTGTATAAATGCCACATTTTTTTATCCACTTAACCACTGAAGGACATCTAGTTTGTCACCACAGTTTAGCTACTGTGAATTGTGCTGCTATAAACATTGATGTGGCTGAGTCCCTGTAGTATGCTGTTTTTAGGTCCTTTGGGTATAGTCCGAGAAGAGGAATAGAGTTAGCCAATTCCAAAAAAACAAATGCCAAATGTTTTCTCTGATATAAGGAGGGGTGACTCAAAGCTGGGTAGGGAAAAAGAGCATGGGAGGAATATTATTTCTAGATAGGGGAGAGGGGTGAGAGGGAAAGGGAGTGGGAAGGGGATTGGCAAGGAAGAGGGAATGTGATGGTCATCATTTTACAAAATATATGTATGAAGATTTGAATTTGGTGTCAACATACCTTGTGTATAAACAGAGATGAAAAACTGTGGTATATATGTGTATTAAGAATTGTAATGCAAAAAAGGAGTACATGTATAATGGCATCATTTTGGCATGAACACACTTTATATACACAGTTAAGAAAATTTGTGCTGTAAATGGGTAATAATGAGTTTAAGGCATTCCACTATTGTCATGTAAGAAAGAAAGAAAGAGAGAGAGAGAGAGAGAGAGAGAGAGAGAGAGAGAGAGAGAGAGGAAGAGAGGAAGAGAGGAAGGAAGGAAGGAAGGAAGGAAGGAAGGAAGGAAGGAAGGAAGGAAGGAAGGAAGGAAGGAGAGAAGAGAGAGAGTAAAAGGTTGTGCTGATGAGGTTTCTTGGGGAACAAAGACTCTACTGAACCAGAGGTCATTAATATATTCTGGCACAGAACTTGTCTTCATTTTGTCCATGCCCTGAAACTTTGTGTGAGACTGAGCTTAAAGGTTTTGAGGTGATAGACTAATTAATCTGGTGGAGGAAACTTCAAAGCAGCACAGCATTCAGGCTATAGCATGGATATTGCTGGCTTCTTTTCAACAGTTTTACAGTAAGAATTAGAAGCAAAAAGCAGAGCAGGAAAAACTCTTATTATGCATTCACCATGCTAAAGAAATAGGCAATTAAAGTGGTATCATAGGTATCATCAGGTTCAGGATGAGACAGCATTATGGGGCCCTCCAATTGTTTTCATAATATTGTGGAATTGGCTTATAAAATTTTAGGTTAATTCTCTGTATTATTATCAGAGAAGATGAATAGAGACTTGGTTATCAACAGGCTGGATAAGTCATATGGAACGTAACTCACCCAGCCTTATCAGCCAATGTTGTCAACTAGAACATATTTAAAGGGAGAGATTGTAAAGAGCAGTTATATATCCTCTATGCCACCTTATCCTAAAAAGGAGGCCTTTAGAGAAGAAGAGAGGGTTTTTTTCCTCCTTTTGTTAGTATACCAGTGGCTCATAACCCACTGTTCTTTTCCTTTGAATTCTTTAAGTAGGTACTTGTTGAATAACTAAAAGAACACCTTAAAATGTGTCCCTATGCCTCTCCCAAAGGTGTCCTCTTAAATGTTAGCAGCTGACCCATCTTTTCTACACACTTTTATTGCACCCACACTTAAAACTTGGAAGGCCATGAAATCCAACTCCTGGAATCAAGCAAGTCTCCTGACAGGAAGTGGTATCTTCCTCATAATCCCAGAAAACCACACAGGGACCAACAATAAATTCCATAACAATGAGAATATTTAAAAATCATTCCTCGGTTGATAAGGGATTCCTACCACACTGCTTACTCATCTCTGCTGATTTCCACTTGAAGGTGATTTCTCTTCTGCATAGTCTAAAATCTAAAAGAACTATTCTCTTTTTTAAATCTTTTCAACAAATTCCTTCTAACTAAACAGGTTTTAACATACTAAGAAGCCCCCATGCAAGGTCTCATATATATGAATCTTATGTACTCATTTATGTAAGAAGCCCTATGGGATAATTTTGTATTATTTTTTATATAGACTTTTCCAAAACAGGAAAGAAAGAAAGAAAGAGAGAGAGAGAGAAAAGAAAAGAAGAAAGGAAGGAAGGAAGGAAGGAAGGAAGGAAGGAAGGAAGGAAGGAAGAAAAGTTATGTTTAATGAAAGAAAGAAAGAAAACAGTTATGTTTAATGAACCAGTAGATTAGTATTACATAATTGTTCAAATATAGTTTTATGTAAAATATGGGAATATGAGAGAAAGGATACATAAAAACTGATAGCAGAGAATTAGAAACATCAGATAGATAAATTATGATAAATAAATATGATTACTACTTGCCTTTGATTATAAGAATTTTAAATTTAGAAATGGCCTCTTTCTTTTCCCCAGGTGGCTAACAGAATTTAAATCAGGATTAGGAGAAAGTTGCCTCACCAGTTTGCTGTTCCAAGACTTCACCAGACATGGAGGAAGGGTCTAAAAATTACATCCTCGCTTACCTGGAATAAAATATTTCTTTCTACCTTTTAAACACTGGGCATTATAATAACTGCATTAAAGAATGAGGACCAACTGTCTTATATTATAAAATTATACACTAAGAATTCTGAGCATATGAAATTAAAGTAGAATATGAAGTTCTTTGCCCCATCTAAAATTCAGAAAGAACATTATAAATCTATTTCCAAGATTCAAACTATTATAATCACTACCGCATGTATGATCTGTTGTCCACCACTGCAAACTCCAAAAAAGAAGCCAAAATACACAGTCATTTTTTTAAGTTATTTTTTGTTTTGCTTCATCTGTTAGGTGTCACTCATTCACCCTCTACTGAAACTTGAGGAGTTTAGAAGCCAGGTAGGTGAATTTACTTTACACAGTGTCCCAATGAGCTTTTGTCTAAATTATCTGGCTATACAAAAGATCAGCTTGAAACTTATTGCTCACCTCTTATCTATTCAATGGTTTGATGGAACAGCAAGGAATATCGTTAAAGACAATGAGGCATCAACTCCTTTAATTATTCTCTTAAGAATCTGCCATTTCAGACCATCTATTTCAGATTTGGAATCCTGACATTTTAACCTCTTCTTGATTAAAGGTTTCTATCTCCATCTCAAAGAATGCTTACTTATATGTGGTTTCTCACAAATGCCTTAACCTTTCTGCATCTCAGTTTCATCCCTTATAAAATAGAGATAATTATAGTGGGTTCTATTTGCCCAGCATGGGGCAGACATGCTCCATGCGTGGATTTCCTGTAAAGTCTTGTATGAAGTTCTAAGAACAAAGACAAAACTGAAAATAGAACGGAGGCTAAAAGCAAGGCAGGGCTCCAGGTAGAGCAAAATTAAGTTTTGGCAGTATAGAGTCCTTTAGTATCATCCTGCCTTTTACACATTTAATTCATGTACAAAAAAAAAAAATAAACCAGCTAAAAGAATCATATGAAACATGTAAAACTTCATAACTAGTATGAATTGAAACTCGTAAGTTTCATCACACGTGTAATGCAATATTTTTCTTTTATAATTTTTTTTTAGTTATAAAAACATGAAGTTAAAAACTAATGTCAGTTTACCATTTTAAATGGTTTTCCTGTGGATGAGGAACACTGATGCTATAAGAAGTGAGTTATTGAGCTTCCAATCACTCCTGTAAGGTAGGCGGGCCTGCGACCAACCGGCAAAAGAGGAGCAGCGGCCTGCTGAGAGGCAGAGCTGCCCCCTCCCCCTGCGCCGGCAAGGTAGACTGAACTGTGACCACCCACAGAGCAGGCCCAGCGGCCTGCTGAGGGACAGAGCCGCCCCCCACCGCCCGCGCCTGCCAGGTAGGTGGAACTGTGACCACTGACAGAAAAGGCCCAGTGGCCCGCGGAGGGGCAGAGCTTCCAATCACTCCTGAAAGGTAGGCGGGCCTGCGACCCACCGGCAGAAGAGGAGCAGCGGCCTGCTGAGAGGCAGAGCCGCCCCCTCCCCCCGCGCCTGCAAGGTAGACGGAACTGTGACCACCAACAGAACAGGCCAGACCTGCAACCAACAGACAGAACAGGCCCAGTGGCCTGAGGAAGGGTAGAGCCGCCCCCCACCCCCGCGCTTGCAAGGTAGGCGGACCTGTGACCCACTGGCAGAACAGCCCCAGAGGCCTGCAGAGGGGCAGTGCCGCTGCCTGCGCCTGCAAAGTAGGCAGAACTGCGACCACCGACAGAACAAGCCTAGCGGCCTGCAGAGGGACAGAGCCGCCGCCCGCGCCTGCAAGGTAGGCGGACCTGCTACCGACCGGAAAAGCAGGCCCAGCGGCCTGCCGGCGTGGTAGGCACATTGCCCCAATTGGAGGAGGGGCAGAGCCGCCGCCCGCGCCTGCGAGGGAGACTTTGCAACTATACAAGACCAATATAAATATATAGGGGGAAAATTCAATAGCACAACAGTTTCACCAAGTAGAAAGGAACGCGAACAGTATGAAGAGACAAGGTAAGAAAGGACCACAAGCAATGCAGGTCAACTCAACGTTAGAAGAGGTAATAGCTGTAGCAGATGGAATGTCAGATAAAGAATTCAGGATATACATGCTTCAGATGATCTGGAGTCTCAAGGAAGACATCAGACAGCAAAATCAGACAATGAAAGATCACTTCAACAATGAATTACATAAACAAATCCAAGAAGCAAAAGATCAAATATACAGGGAGATAGAGGTTATAAAAAACAAACAAACAGAAATCCTAGAAATGCAGGAAGCAATAAACCAACTTAAAAACTCAATTGAGAATACTACCAACAGAGTAGAACACTTAGAAGATAGAACATCAGACAATGAAGATAAAGGATTTCAACTTGAAAAGAACATAGACAGCTCAGCAAGACTGTTAAGAAACCATGAGCAGAACATCCAAGAAATATGGGATAACATCAAGAGACCAAATTTAAGAGTCATTGGGATACAGGAAGGGACAGAGTTTCAAACCAAAGGAATGAGCAATCTATTCAATGAAATAATTCGAGAAAACTTCCCAGACTTGAAGAATGAGACAGAATCCCAAATCCTAGAAGGCTACAGGATGCCAAATGTGCAAAATCATAAGAGACCCACACCTAGACACATTATAATGAAGATGCCCAACATACAGAATAAGGAGAGAATTTTAAAAGCTACAAGAGAAAGGAAGCAGATCACATTTAGGGGTAAGCCAATCAGGATAACAGCTGATCTTTCAACACAGACTCTGAAAGCTGGAAGATCCTGGAATAACATATTTCAAACACTGAAAGAAAATGGGTTCCAACCAAGAATTGTGTTTCCAGCAAAATTAAGCTTCAGGATGGAAGATGAAATTAAAACCTTCCACGATAAACAAAAGTTAAAAGAATTTGCAGCTAGAAAAACATCTCTTCAAAACATCCTTGGCAAAACATTACAGGAAGAGGAAATGGAAAATAACAATGAAAACCAACAGTGGGAGGTAGGACAGTAAAGGGGGGAAAATAATCAAAGAGGAAAACAAACCATGTTTAGTAACATAAATAAACAAATATGGCTGGAAGAACAACCCATATCTCAATAATAACCCTAAATGTTAATGGCTTAAACTCACCAATCAAGAGACACAGGCTAGTTGAATGGATCACTAAACAAGACCCAACAATATACCGCCTACAGGAGACGCATTTGATAGGAAAAGACATACATAGGCTGAAGGTGAAAGGTTGGGAAAAATCATATCACTCATATGGACTTCGGAAACAAGCAGGAGTGTCCATACTCATATCAAATAAAATAGATTTCAAGCCAAAGTTAATCAAAAGGGATAAAGAGGGACACTACATACTGCTTAAGGGAACCATACACCAACAAGACATAACAATCATAAATATATATGCCCCAAACAATGGTGCAGCTATGTTCATCAAACAAACTCTTCTCAAGTTCAAGAGTCTAATAGACCACCATACAATAATCATGGGAGACTTCAACACACCTCTCTCGCCACTGGACAGATCTTCCAAACAAAATTTGAATAAGGAAACTATAGAACTCAATAACACAATTAATAACCTAGACTTAATTGACATATATAGAATATACCACCCAACATCAAGCAGTTACACTTTTTTCTCAGCAGCACATGGATCCTTTTCAAAAATAGATCATATATTATGTCACAGGGCAACTCTTAGACAATATAAAGGAGTAGAGATAATACCATGCATCCTATCTGATCATAATGGAATGGAACTGAAAATCAACGATAAAAAAAGAAGGAAAAAGAATACATCACTTGGAGAATGAACAATAGGTTACTGAATGATCAATGGGTTATAGAAGACATCAAGGAGGAAATTAAAAAATTCTTAGAGATTAATGAAAACACAGACACAACATATCGGAATCTATGGGACACATTGAAAGCAGTTCTAAGAGGAAAATTCATTGTTTGGAGTTCATTCCTTAAAAAAAGAAAAAAACAACAAATAAATGATCTCATACTTCATCTCAAAATCCTAGAAAAAAGAAGAGCAAAACAACAGCAAAAGAAGTAGAAGGCAAGAAATAATTAAAATCAGAGCTGAAATTAATGAAATCGAAACAAAAGAAACAATTGAAAAAATTGACAAAACTAAAAGTTGGTTCTTTGAAAAAATAAACAAAATCGACAGACCCTTAGCCATGCTAGCAAAGAGAAGAAGAGAGAGAACTCAAATTACTAGCATACGGGATGAAAAAGGCAATATCACAACAGACACTTCAGATATACAGAAGATAATCAAAAATTATTTTGAATCCTTATACTCCAATAAATTAGAAGAGAGTGAAGGCATCGATAAATTTCTTAAGTCATATGATCTGCCCAGATTGAGTCAGGAGGATATAGACAACCTAAACAGACCAATATCAATTGAGGAAATAGAAGAAACCATCAAAAGACTACCAACTAAGAAAAGCCCAGGACCGGATGGGTATACAGCAGAGTTTTACAAAACCTTTAAAGAGGAACTAATACCAATACTTTTCAAGCTACTTCAGGAAATAGAAAAAGAGGGAGAACTTCCAAATTTATTCTATGAGGCCAACATCACCCTGATACCTAAACCAGACAAACACACTTCAAAGGAAGAAAACTACAGACCAATATCTCTAATGAACCTAGATGCAAAAATCCTCAATAAAATTCTGGCAAATCGGATACAAAAACATATCAAAAAAATTGTGCACCATGATCAAGTAGGATTCATCCCTGGGATGCAAGGCTGGTTCAATATACGGAAATCAATAAATGTTATTCACCACATCAATAGACTTAAAAATAAGAACCATATGATCATCTCCATAGATGCGGGAAAAGCATTCGACAAAGTACAGCATCCCTTTATGTTCAAAACTCTAGAAAAACTAGGGATAACAGGAACATACCTCAATATTGTAAAAGCAATCTATGCTAAGCCTCAGGCTAGCATCATTTTGAATGGAGAAAAATTGAAGGCATTCCCTCTAAAATCTGGAACAAGACAAGGATGCCCTCTCTCACCACTTCTGTTCAACATAGTTCTCGAAACACTGGCCAGAGCAATTAGACAGACGAAAGAAATTAAAGGCATCAAAATAGGAAAAGAAGAACTTAAATTATCACTATTTGCAAGTGACATGATTCTATACCTAGCAGACCCAAAAGGGTCTACAAAGAAACTATTAGAGCTAATAAATGAATTCAGCAAAGTGGCAGGATATAAAATCAACACGCCTAAATCAAAGGCATTCCTGTATATCAGCGACAAATCCTCTGAAATGGAAATGAGGACAACCACTCCATTCACAATATCCTCAAAAAAAATAAAATACTTGGGAATCAACCTAACAAAAGAGGTGAAAGACTTATACAATGAAAACTACAGAACCCTAAAGAGAGAAATAGAAGAAGATCTTAGAAGATGGAAAAATATACCCTGTTCATGGATAGGCAGAACTAACATCATCAAAATGGCGATATTACCAAAAGTTCTCTATAGGTTTAATGCAATGCCAATCAAAATCCCAACGGCATTTCTTGTAGAAATAGAGAAAGCAATCATGAAATTCATATGGAAAAATAAAAGACCCAGAATAGCAAAAACAATGCTAAGCAGGAAGTGTGAATCAGGCGGTATAGCGATACCAGACTTCAAACTATACTACAGAGCAATAGTAACAAAAACAGCATGGTACTGGTACCAAAACAGGCAGGTGGACCAACGGTACAGAATAGAGGACACAGAAACCAATCCACAAAACTACAACTATCTTATATTTGATAAAGGGGCTAAAAGCATGCAATGGAGGAAGGATAGCATCTTCAACAAATGGTGCTGGGAAAACTGGAAATCCATATGCAACAAAATGAAACTGAATCCCTTTCTCTCGCCATGTACAAAAGTTAATTCAAAATGGATCAAGGAGCTTGATATCAAATCAGAGACACGCCGTCTGAGAGAAGAAAAAGTTGGCTACGATCTACATACTGTGGGGCTGGGCTCCAAATTCCTCAATAGGACACCCATAGCACAAAAGTTAATAACTAGAATCAACAAATGGGACTTACTCAAACTAAAAAGTTTTTTCTCAGCAAAAGAAACAATAAGAGAGGTAAATAGAGAGCCTACATCCTGGGAACAAATCTTTACTCCTCACACTTCAGATAGAGCCCTAATATCCAGAGTATACAAAGAACTCAAAAAAATTAGACAATAAGAGAACAAACAACCCAATCAACAAATGGGCCAAGGACCTGAACAGACACTTCTCAGAGGAGGACATACAATCAATCAACAAGTACATGAAAAAATGCTCACCATCTCTAGCAGTCAGAAAAATGCAAATCAAAACCACCCTAAGATACCATCTCACTCCAGTTAGATTGGCAGCCATTATGAAGTCAAACAACAACAAGTGCTGGCGAGGATGTGGGGAAAAGGGTACACTTGTACATTGCTGGTGGGACTGCAGATTGGTGCAGCCAATTTGGAAAGCAGTATGGAGATTTCTTGGAAAGCTGGGAATGGAGCCACCATTTGACCCAGCTATTCCCCTTCTCGGTCTATTCCCTAAAGACCTAAAAAGAGCATGCTACAGGGACACTGCTACATCGATGTTCATAGCAGCACAATTCACAATAGCAACACTGTGGAACCAACCTAGATGCCCTTCAATAGATGAATGGATAAAAAAAAATGTGGCATTTATACACAATGGAGTATTACTCTGCATTAAAAAATGACAAAATCATAGAATTTACAGGGAAATGGATGGCATTAGAGCAGATTATACTAAGTGAAGCTATCCAATCCCTAAAAAACAAATGCCAAATGTCTTCTTTGATATAAGGAGAGTAACTAAGAACAGAGTAGGGTCGAAGAGCATGAGAAGAAGATTAACATTAAACAGGGATGAGAGGTGGGAGGGAAAGGGAGAGAGAAGGGAAATTGCATGGAAATGGAAGGAGACCCTCAGGGTTATACAAAAGTACATACAAGAGGAAGTGAGGGGAAAGGGAAAAATAATACAAGGGGGAGAAATGAATGACAGTAGAGGGGGTAGAGAGAGAAGAGGGGAGGGGAGGGGAGGGGAGGGGGGATAGTAGAGGATAGGAAAGGCAGCAGAACACAACAGACACTAGTATGGCAATATGTAAATCAATGGATGTGTAACTGATGTGATTCTGCAATCTGTATATGGGGTAAAAATGGGAGCTCATAACCCACTTGAATCAAAGTGTGAAATATGATATATCAAGAACTATGTAATGTTTTGAACAGCCAACAATAAAAAATTAAAAAAAAAAAAGAAGTGAGTTATTACCTTAAAATAGCCTGTCCTGGCAAAAGGATTTATACTAATTTTTCAGTAATTTAAACTTTGAATTTCATTTATGCTTCAGTTTTTTTTCTAATTATGCAACTTTTATTTTGTTTGTAAAAGTACTTGTGTTTAATTTTCTCCATCAGTCATTAGTGATTAAAGATATCAGTCCATATGATAAAAATATTTTGGAAACGTTTCTCACATAGTATAGATTATAAATAGTAAATTGCAATAACTTTGAACACATCCTTGAAGCAATATTTTTTCTGGGATAGAACTATACAAAGCTGTTACTAGGAACCTGCTATTAAAATGTGTTCCATAATCAAATATTAAGCCATTACTATTGATAAACACTTAGAAACTATTTTATAACTTCAGATTTTTTTGATGACAAAATTTATTACTTAGCAAAATGTTAGGAAACTTAGGGCTTCCCTTTCATAACTTATCTTAAATTCAATAGAAAGGCTTATAAATTTGAAAATATGCATAAACAAATTAAAATATCTTCATATGATAATGTCTCCTTGCTTTACATAAAACAGCAGAACCAAGGTATGGCAGGAAATACTGATTATATGTCCACAGAGTGTGACATTGTTTTGCTTCCATAAATGAATGATTTCTTTCCTCTTCAACTTCCTTCACATAAAATAAATGAGAATGCTTCATTGATTAAATAATTATTTATTTATCTATTATTTTTATTAAGTTTATAAAATCAGATTCTTATAAATTTTTTGACAAGAAACTATTTGAACTAAATAAGTCTGATAATGTGAAGTAATATTATTCTAAAGTTTAAGAATAATAGACAAAATTCTAACATCTTAAATTTCCTTCTAAATTAATCATATGTGATGTGAGATATTTAAATTACTATATTGTTATATATTTTTACTGTATCTTCTAGGACAATGGATAAAACCATCTATACTAAATTTTATGATTTAGTCTGGAATATTCCTCAAAGGCTCACAGATGTATTAACCCATTGAGGGATTTATGGCTGATGGCATTATTGGGAAGTGGTACAAATTGTAGGCAGTGGAAACTAGTTGTAGGAAGTGGGTTCTGTATCTTGTCCTAGTCCCTCCCTCTCTCCTTCCTGGCTGCCATGAGCTAAGCAGATACCCTCTGCAGTGCTTTTCTGCTGAGATATTTTTCCTCATGCAGGCACCAGAATGATAGAGCCAGATAACTATGGACTGAAACCTTAGAAATGATGAACCAAAATAAATCTTTCCTTCTTTAAGTTTTTCTTCTAATGTATTTTGTCACTAGAATGAAAAGCTGACTAAAACAACTGGTCTAGGTTGAGGAAAAAACACTATTTTCAGATTTTATTAAGAGCATGTATTTATTCTGGTTTCATTATTCTTTCTTGGCTTGTCAATCTTTATCCTCATTTCTTTCCTACATTAATACTAATAGCAATACAGCAATATCATTAGGATCCACATGTATAAAGACATCACATAATGAGTAAAGTAGCTAATCATCCCTATATACTCCTTCACCAAAGTATAAAGGGATATCAGAATCCCTAGTTAACTCTCACACTAGAATAACCAATCAAATGGGAACAATGAGTCTGTTGCAAGGACATCCCCCAAGTATATCCTCTGGTGTGGCCAATGTGTTCATGGCCAAGCCCACTAGTCACTACTTTTTTCCTGAGGTGGAGAAAAGAGAAACAGATTTACATGCACATAAAATTAAATAGCAATACTAATATAGTGTAGCTTTAAAAAGAGATTATTTACTTGAAGCTAAGATCTATAACTATTCTTGAAAGTATTAGTATCAAATACTTTTAGAATTATTTAAGCTAAGTGAAGAATAATATAGCAGCTAATGATCTAACTTCTCCAATAGGAATGGTGGGCCCACATCTTGGAATTATTTCACAATGTATAGACTAAAAACCATCAAAAACAAGGCTACCCTTATATTTTACAAAACAATTGATTTAACATAACATAGCTCAAAATACTTAGCAATATTTACACTTACACATTTATTTATTTACAATGACTTATGAAAATTGGCTGTGTTTCTGACATTAAAATAATGATTCTGACCTGTGATCAATACAATTGTCCCTCAGTATCCTAGGGAGTCAGTTTCAGGATCCTTATGGACACCAAATTCATGGATGCTTAAGTCTCTTAAGTAAAATGATATAACAGTTTAATGTAACATATGCCTAGTCTTTTTTATACTACAAATCATCTCTAAATTACTTATAATATCTAATATTATGTAAATGTCATATAAATAATTGTTAAACTATATTTTTAGGGGAAAACTGCAAGAAAAAAGTTTGTACATTAAATATGGGTCCCATTTTTTCCCAAATATTTTTGGTCTGTGGTTGATTGAATCTGAGGATGCAGTACTCATGAATAAGAAGGCCCAACTATCCAACTACACATGAGCTGTTTTAGGATCCAATGGTAGCTTTGGCCTGATTTGAAAACACCTCATGTCATTTACCCTTAATATCAAGAACTTAGATGAATGATTAAAATTCAAGGTCGAATCTCTGGGTGGAAATGTAAGAGCCAGAATGGCAAAGAGGTTTCATTCTTATACCAAGTAAATCTGACAGATAGAGGGTCCCTGGAGCACTGTTGAGAAAAATTATAAGTTGGAGTCCACCATCTCAGTAGGAAAAAATGTTATAATGGAATCCTGCATAAGATCAAGAGGCAAGGAGTGAGATCTACATAGATGATAGTTACAGTGGATTTAACTAGTATTCATCTAGCATCCACTCTCTGCACTCAGTACATAAACCAGCAAGGGATACACAGACTACTCATGACTCCAAAGAAGGCAGCAGCTGAGGAAGAGAGCAGAAGCAAACAAATCATATGTATTACATGATAAAAGTGACATATGAAGCATATAGCAAAATGCTAATTGGAGGTTAGAGAAAAAGATCATCTTTTTTAAAGAATTTTTATAATTCATCAAGGAGCAGTTTTACAAATACTGTTTTGAGGTAAAGAGTAAATCCTATACCATTGCCTGAACACCTGAAAAACTGGAAAGTTTACCAAACTAATTCAAATTTTATAGCCTAAATTTTGACAGTGAATATAGCTCAGTGTGATTAAATCTTGCTCTAATTTCTGTTTACCTATTCAATAACATTCTACATTTGAATATTATTTTTTGTTTTATTTTTGTTTTTAATTCTCCAACCAGAATGCAGCATGTTCTCTCTTATACCACTTTCAAAATGCTAAACTTTCAGCAGAAGACTAAGGGTTAAAATTTAATTGATATTTTGTGGGGCTGGGGTTGTGGCTTAGAGGTGGAGTGCTCGCCTGCCATGCGTGTGGCACTGGGTTCAATCCTCAGCACCACATAAAAATAAAATAAAGATATTGTGTCCACCTATAACTAAAAAGTAAATATTTTTAGAAATTTTTAATTGATATTTTGAATTTATCGTGCAACTACTAACTCAAAATCTTGGGCCTATTTCAAGAGTAACTTGTCCCATATAAGTCATAATACAGTTTGTAAATTGCCCAACTTTGCTCTTCAACTTCCTTAGTCCAAAATAAAAAAAAATATGTAAGTGGGTCAGTTCTAAAATTAATTTAGCCTAACTTTGCCTGAAATCACTAAAAATATTACTATCACGAGGGTTAAAATTTTTCCCCCAAGCACATAGTAGCGATCCCTTGAGAACAGTTGCCCAGACGCTCTGATCCTGCTTATCCTGCTGTGTTGGCTTTGGCTGATGTGCAAATGAAAGTAGGCTCATAAAATCAGGGACAGTTAAGTAACAATCACAAGTAACTTGAGCACTAATAATTTACCAAATATTCACTCAATCTTTTAATAATTCAAAAAGCAAAGCATTGTTATAAAACTTGTTTTGGATAAAACATACAACAGAAACTTCAATGTTTCAAAGTCTGTCCCATTTATTATCATATTATATTATGTTCTACAAATATTACTCTATTTAGCATCTATTTATCATTTATTAAACACCTGCTATGTGTCAGTCATCATACTAGAGAATATTTATGCAATAATGAGAGTCCTGTCTTCATGAATAATGGAGACCCTTATTGGTTAAATTGTATCTTGTCCAAAATTATCCTGTTGAAGTGATACTGTTTGGAGATAGAATGTTGAAGCAAGGCAATTGGGGTTAAATTAGGTTATAAAAGTGAGTCATAACTCCAAAAGGACTCATGTCCTACTTAAAAAAAAAATGAATGAGACCACAGTAGTTTATATGCCCACAGAGAAAGAGCTATGTGAGGACACAATGAGAAGGGACCATCCACAAGACGAGAGGCTTCACCATAAACCACCCCTGCTAGCACCTTGATCTTAGACTTCCAGACTCCAAAACCATAAGAAAATTAATTTATGTTATTTATGTCACCCAGGTTATGGAATTCTGTTATGACAACCTAAAAAGACTAATACAGAGACAGACATACCCCTTTCAAAAAACAATATGAAAAAAAACAATAAAGGCACCAATTAAATATTTGAGAATAACAAATATCAATTTACTTCAATAAAAATGTAATGATACAAATTTAATTCCTAGAAGATGTCCAATTTCTTTATTTTCATCTATAATCAATCTGGTCTTCTTCAAAAGATTCAACCTGCAGTTTATGGGGAGAAGTCCTAATTGTCCAATCTGGTTTGAAACTTATTTCAATATGACAATAGAAATAGTATATTTGAGTAACATTCAGTAACTCCAGGAAACTTTTCAGTCTCTCAGATGTCTTACTCTTCTGTGTCACTACCCCCTAACTCCTCTCCAATATGGCATCTGTAGCAACAAGAGGTTTCTGTAGTGGGGTCAGAGGGATCCTCCAGTGTGCTGGTGAGGTTTCTTGATTGCCTGACTTCTGGAAACTATGTGGTCCTCTGGCACTGAAATCTGAGCAAGAAAACCGTGAACCATTTTTTGGTTTCTACAATGTGCCAGTGTTGCTTCCCTAATGGGTTCAGCTTCACTTTTGCTCCGATTGTTGCTATAAAACATTAAGCTGAGTACCAGCCTAGGTGGTCCACCACAGAAGCACACCATATTGCCTAGTGTTGGCCAGTCTCCAATCAGACTCTAGGCTACCCAGAGGCCTATAATATACAGGAAAGGGGAAGAATGAATTGAAAAAATAAAATGTCAGACTATGCCTTCCAAATTACTCTGTTATGGCTGAGTCTTTGCCAGGATGGTACAAGGAAAAGCATGAAAAAGCCCCTACCCAAAGTCCCAATGGAAACAGGACACAGAGTAAAACCTTACTCTACATCTAGTGATATCTTTACTAATGGAAAGGGTATATCTGTTCATCGCCTTCTCCCTCCTCTTTTTTCTTGCCACACATTTCTCCCGGACAAGAAAGAGGCAGGCTTTTCCTCCATGTTACTCCTGTCTAGAATTCTTATGTAAAACTCTGCTCCCAAGACTATACTAATGATGGCCAAAATGGGATTTGCAAAGTCTGACTCACAATCATTGAAACCCAGACTATTACCTTATTCAAAGTCTGTTCTTGAATACTAATTATTAATTCAGTCTTTTTCTTTTCATTAATTTTGGAAGAAGTCCTAATCTACATTGAAGCAGAAGGATCTCTTTAATGGGATATAGTTCAGAAAGACAAATGAGAAAGCTGCATTCATAATGTTCAAAATATAAATTCTTTAGTTTTCTGAATAGGTAGATGTCACTGATTAATTCTGATTAAAAAATTATTGTTAGAAAAGGTAATATTTGATATGACTAGGAAAAACAGGAATTATTCACTAAGATATTTTTAGGAGTCAATCAATTTTAAAATGCACAACCAGGGATTCCTTTCTAACATGGCACATTTTTATATCACCAGAATATAAACATATACAACAAGGAAATTTGAGAATTATTAATACCAAATAAGTATAAAAATATCAAGATGCATTCCTTATTTTACACATGTTATTTTAAAAGTACAAATTACATGCTAGGAACTCTGTCAACTATTACCAAAAAAAATGAAATTGAAAAAAAATAGGAAATTAATTCACATGGTAATGTATTATGAATAAATATAAATATTTTCTTTGTTTATCTGGTCAACAAAATGCTAAATTTACCATTTATAGATATTACCTTTTGCCATTAAAACACATTCCTGCTATTAAGTAACACACAAGCATGCAATTGAAAACGTTTACCTTGCAGTTGGTCACAGACATTGTGGAAGAAAAAGAAAAGTTGAAATCATCAAGCAATGCTAAAATCAATTTTCCAAATTATGCAAGTTATGCATTTCATAGCAAAATCAGGACTAATTCTTATACTAGTGTCCCATCCATCTAGCTATACAGAGTTCTAATGGTAGCATAGCTAGCACCTTGCTTGCATACTATGAGAGGAAAGATGTCAAAAGATTATAACCAATTAAACCAATTACACATAGGAAAGTTTACTGAAAGACTGTACTCAGGATAGTATATACTTCTACAGAAAAGTTTATTATTTAAATTAGCTCACAAAGATACTAAGACTTTTAATTGCCCATCCATAGTTTTTTTTTAATTTTATGAAAGTACTTACATACTCATTATTTTTAAATTTCTTACCACTCTGGAGTTCACAAAATACAGTTCTTAAAAGATAATATAAAGAAGAATCATTCTGTATTTGTACAGCAAGAAGTCACCTTTAATCATGTTATTAACTTTTTGTAAAATTCATTTCTGTGAATTCATGAATGAAATTGAGAAAAGTAGGAAACTAATTCATATGGTCATTGTATTATGAATAAATACAAAGTACTGTCTTTGATTATCTGGTCAACAAAATGCTAAATTTACCATCTATAGATATTACCTTTTTCCATTAAAACTGTATTTTTAATATTTATTGGTACATTATAATTATACATAATAATGGGATTCATTATGCCATCTTCATATATACATGACATAATTTGATCAGTCTCATTTCTCAATACTTTCTTTTGCATGCATTCCAAGCCCCATCTACTTGATCTATTCTACTTCTTTTATTGTTATTAGTGAATTATAATCAGATTTATATGTGTTATTCATTGTGGCATATTCATATGTAGATATAGTATAATATGGTAGATTTAATTCCACTGTACTTCACCATGTCCTCCCATCCTCCATCCCTCTTAATTCCCATCCTTAACTTTATTGGTCTTCCTTCTATTTACATGAAATCCCCCCATGCCATTTTTAAATATTCTCTCTCCTCCCTCTCCCTCTTTCTCGCCCTCTCTTTTCCTCATATAAGACCATGTAAGAGAAAACATTCCACCCTTAACTTTCTAAATTTGGCTTATTTAACTTAGTATGATGCTCTTCAATTCCATCCATTTACCCACAAATGACATAATTTCATTCTATTATGGCTGAGTGAAACTCTATTGTGTATGTATGTCTTATTTTCATAACTTAGCTTTTGTGAATTGGGATGGTATAAATATTGGTATGCATGTATCACTATAGTATGCTGATTGTAGATCTTTTTGACAAATAGCAAGGAATAGGATTGCTGATTTATATGGTTGTTCCATTCACAGTTTTTTGAGGAATCTCCAAACTGCTTTCCAAAGTGATTGCACTAGTTTTCTTTCCCACCAACAATATATAAGTGTACCTTTTTACCCATATCCTTGCCGGCAACCATTATTTGTATTCTTGATGATTTCCATTCTAATTAGAGTGAGATTAAATTTTAGTGAAATTTTGATTTCCAATTCCCTGATTTCTAAGGATGTTGAATGTTTTTTTTTTTTTTTCAAACATTTGTTGGACACTTGTATTTCTTCTTTACAGAAATGTCTATTTAGAACTGTTGACTATTTACTGATTGGCTTATTGGGTTTTCTTGTTTTGTTCTTTTGGTGTTGAATTTTTGAGATCTTCACACTCCAGATATGAATCCTCTCTCAGAAGAGTAGCTGGCAAAGATTTTCTCCCATTCTGTAGGCTCTCTATTCATTCTCTTGTCTCCTTTTGCTATGCAGAACTTTTTAATTTTGATGCCACTCCACTTACTGATTCATGGTTTTATTTCTTGAATTTTAGGAATCTTATTAAAGAAGTCAATGCATGCACCAATATATTGGAGTGCTAACTCTATGTTTTCTTTTAGTGGTTCAGTTTCTAGTCCGATTCCTGGGTCTTTAAACCACTTTGAGTTGATTTTTGTGCAGGGTGAGAGTTCATGGCAACCAGAAAGCAAAGAGAGCTCCTCTCACCAAAGGACAAAATATAAATATCAAAGGCACACCCCAAGGGACCTACTTTCTCCAGCTATACTCTACCAGCCTACATTTATCACCCAATTCATCTATTCAAGTGGATTAATTCCCTGATTAGATTATAGCTCTTGTAATTTAAAGCATTTCATCTCTGAACATTTCTGCATTGTCTTACACATGAGTTTTGGAAGGGACCTCAATCATAACACACAGACACACACACACACACACACACAAAAAAAAAAAAAAAAAACAATGTGGATTTTTTTTTTTTTTTTGTACCAGGGATTGAACTCAGGAGCACTTGACCACTGAACCATATCCCCAGACCTATTTTGTATTTTATTTAGAGACAGGGTCTCACTGAGTTGCTTAGCACCTTGCTTTTGCTGAAGCTGGCTTTGAACTTGTGATCTTCCTCCCTCAGCCTCCTGAGCCAGGGGAATTATAGGTGTGTACCACCATGCCTGGCAGAAAAATTCTTAATGAAAATTAATGGGACTCTCTTTCTCCTCTGAGGTGGTCAAAGCTCTTAACAAATGCGGATGTATACAGACTACACCATACTATCCTTATTTATGTTTTTTCTTGGGCCATGTACTCCTTAGAGTAAGGTTTGGGGATTTTTAAACCACCTTTGTGTTACTCACCAATCTGCCAGCTGGAGTGGCCTGGAATCAAAATTGGTTATGATAACTATCTGCTTCCCTTCTCACCAGTATAAGATAGGACAGATTGAGAAGTAATGACAATGGGAGTTTTGTCCAAACAGATGAGATCAATGCACTCTCAGGGTGGTATTTGAAAGAACAAACAAGGCTAGTCCTTGGAGAAAATGCCCGTTTATTGAGGAACAGCTCTGCATATTTATAGAGCCGGGGATGGTTTGACAGTTATGACAGTTTAACAGTTTAATGGTTTGAGAGTTGGCATGGGGTGCTTTCTGATTGGTGAGTAAGGATCATGATTGGTGGGTAAGGATCATGTGAGCCAGTAGGGCTAGTCTGATTGGTGGGTAAGGATCATGTGAGCCAGCAGGGTTCACCATCGGATGGCTCTTCTTGGGGGATGGGGAAGTTAGTCTTTGGAGCTGGGGCGACTCCCAACAGTACTGTTGCAGAATTTTAAATGGAAACTTCCAGCAACTTTACATCTGGCATTTGGCTCTGATCCAAACTTCAGTACTTTATTAAGTACTATCTGCTCCAGACAGATTAGAAAACACACCCCAGGGCTGGACAGATGCCAGTCTCTGCTGGGTGTCTGGATCTCAGGGATTTCCCATGAACTCTACTCACAGGGTATGATAAATAACCCTTCACAGGTCTCACATACTCCACCACCTACAAATGTAGTCTTCTCAGGATCAGATCTTGAGTGTAATAATCTAACCCAGTCGTCCAGGTTCTGGAGTATCTCAATTGGTCACAGGAGCCACCAGACCCAACGAAAAAGCAGGTCATAATTCTTCCATATTACCAAACTCAATGACCCTAGGAACAGTCATTTCTGTGCCAGTGTCTGTTTTATCCTACCAGGCCCCATGGCAGGTACTTGCTAGGAGTTAGACACTGCTCTCTATGATCTCAGATAAACCTGCAATAAGGCCACTTCAAGGTGGCTCCCTTAACTCTCTACTTGACAGCCAAGAGAAATGGAACACTTTCCAAATACCAGCTCACTGTTCTCTCTGGTTCATTAAGATGAGAGTACCTCTCTGTTCCAATAGTTCTCTGATGCCAATTTGCTGCATTTCTTTCTCTTTTCCTTCCTGTCCCACTGTTATGGTTTGGATGTGAGGTGTCCCCCAAAAGTTCATGTATGAGACAATACAAAGTTCAGAGGAGAAAAGACTGGGGTGCGAGAGCCTTAACCCAATCATTGAATCAATCCCCTGAAGGGATTAATTATTAAATTAATAATTTCTAGGTGGTAACTGAAGACAGCTGGGGTGTGGCTATAGGAGGTGGGGTATTGGGGATATGGCTTTGCAGTACATAATTGTATCTGGCAAGTGGAGACCTCTCTCTCTGTTTTCTGATCATCATGTGAGCTAGTTCCCTCTGCCACATCCTTCTGCCATGATATTCAGCCTCGGCTTTAGCCCCAAGGAATGGAGCCTATGGTCTAAGGATTGAAGACTCTGAAACCGTGAGCGCCCAAATAAACTTTTCCTCCTCTACAGTTGTTCTGGTCAGATCCTTTAGTCACAGCAGTGAAAAAGCTGACTAAAAAAGCCACCCCCCTCCCCAATCTGAGTTAAACTGGTGCCACTGATATGACCAACCTGTCTCCAAAGTACTCTTTTCTTGTAATATGTTCACAGCACCTGAATTTCTGTGTCCATGATTCTCTCATCATCTGATATTGAATTTCAGTGAATTCCCTCTGTCACCCACCTCACTGAGAAACCGTACTCCCATTGTTTGAATCCAGAGCCACAGAGCAGCTGGACAATGGACCTTTCCTCTATTCCATCATCTATCCTTCTCCCCATCTATATATGTTTCAAAAGTGAAGATATATGGGCTGGGGTTGTGGCTCAGTCATAGACAGCTTGCCTAGTGTGAGGCATTGGGTTCGATCCTCAGCACCACATAAATAAAATAAAGTTTAAAAAAAAAGTGAAAATAGAAACTTCTCCTACCATTATAGCAAAAAGAACGCATGAGGTTGGATTTCAAAATGTATGTTTTGTTTTGGTTCAGCTCTTCTAATTTTATGAAGAAATTACTTATTGTCTTTGTAATTTATTATATATACTGTTCATGCATATATGATATTGTCGATAAAAGTACATTCTCTTAAATTTGTATCCAGCAAAGTCATAATATACTAATGAAAATGGAATCCAGAAATATATATATATATATATATATATATATATATTAGACATATGGTGGCTTCAAAATTCCATGAATATGAGGATTAAGGGAAGAAGTCTGTTGAATCCAGGACTGATGTGTTGAATCTACATTTGCAGAGCAAGAATACTACTTCCATTTATATTGTATATTATAGTCAATAAAAATAAAAATATTTTGTAAAATCTTGTTCAGCCTTTACATATTATGAGAAAATATAAATCTTTCACATAAAATGTTATTATTATTTTTATTAAGAATAGAGTTTGAAATATTATTGGGAGTTAACACATATTCTCCGTCCTCCAAGCCACTATAGACATAAAATTATATGTGTTGAGCTGCCATTTCTTTTTTACACTAACCGTCTCCTAGTCATACATTTGCTTTAATTCTGAAAGGCATTTTAAACTAACTATACCCAAAATTTATTCATAACTTACTATACTCTCAACAGATATTTTTTCCTTCTAGGTTTGTTAATTTAGTTGATAGCATTACCAGTCAGCCAGCCAGTCAGTGGACTGGGTTCTTTTTTAACACTTTTCTTGTCCTCAATAATTAATTTATTTCATGACCTATGTGGAGGCATCAGCATCCACTCAACCATTCAGGCCAGAAATGTGGGGCCAACTCATGTCCAATATCTCACATATCTAGCTGGAGAAAAAGAAATGGCAGCAATGAAGATAGTGTTTTCTCACCATTGATACAATCATTCAGCAAGGCCTGTGAATGTTACAACCTGAAGATTCTCTGGGGTTTACTGACTCAGGTGGTAGGGGAGTAATTCCAATTAAGCTTTGTGAAAATCCGAATGCTCAGAAGATTCATGAAATGGGGAAGTAATTAGAATGCTAGGAATGGGAGCATTTACAGAACAACATAGAAATGGCAGAACTGGGATGCTGCCCAGGGGACCAAAGTGGCAATACAGAGGAACAAAAGGTCCTGGAAATGAATCAAAAGGTAAGAGCACAATCCTGACAGTATAAGACTTATAGAGTCATGAACAGATGATAATAACCCTAAGCCTATGTGCTTCAAGACAAGGACCTTTTCCTCTAAGAAATCAGAAGAATCAAACAAGCATCTATACATACATAATACATAAACAAGGAAACACAGCAACACCATACAGAAATATAAATAGCAGAAGCTATCATGTAATAGTCTTCTTCAGCATGAAAGCTGTGAAGCCCAACTTCTTAGGTTCTAATTTAGAAGAAATTAGTTCTAATTAAAGATTATCTTACATAGTGTTTTAATAAGGAATAATAGTAATAATAAAATCTTTCATCTTTGAGTGCTTATATGATACCATACATCTTGAGAAAATAACCCAATCTGAGTCTCATCTAAAAAACAAGGATAATATCATCTATACAACAGGATTTTGAGCAGATTTAGATGAGATAATTCTAGGAAATCTTAGAACTAAATTTGAGTACATAATAAGTACTCAAAAAAGAAGATTTTATCTTTACCTGTTATTACCATTATTCCATAGTAAAACATCATGTATGATAGTCTTTAACTATAACTAATCTCTTCTAAGATAATAGTTTCCTTTTTTTCTCTCATTGCTGTATAGATGACACCAATAACAGCATTTCAAGTTAAAAAAAAAAAAACTTGACCGTGTCTTATTTAACATTTTAAAAATCTATTTGGATAGCTTCACTTTAGTAGCATTTTATAGATTTGACAAATCTGAAACGTAACACATGATATTTTCTTAGATATTTTATATACCAATATTATTAACAAATAATTAAAAACCTTGGGTAAAGAGTTGGAAGACATTGTCCATCTCATTCAAATAAATATATTTATTATCGACTATTCTGTAACTTCCTCAAGAACTTAAAACACTTTTTTTTTTTTTTGGTCTATTGTGATGCTGAGCATCTCATCAGATTTGAAATTCATGTGTTAGTGTAGGAAAGGGGAAAAAAGACTCTCTCATTTTCTCAACCAAGAGTGTTGCCAAGGAAAACGCTTTTGTGTCCTTGAACAAGTCCTCCCACCTAGAGGACTTGTCCCTGATGCTGGGACTAGAGTAGGTAATTAAAATAGACCAAAATCCCTGTCCTCATGGAGCTTAAGTTCTAATGGGAAATAAAGACAAAAAATAACAATGAATAAGCAAAATGCACAGTATGTAAAATATTGATACATGCTACTGAGAAAATTCAAAGGGGGAAGGAGGTAAGAAGTGTGTGGTTTCCTTGGCAACACTCAAGGCTGAGAAAATAAGAGAGCCTTACCAAGCGTAGCCTTCCTTAGAAAAACAGGCAAGCAACCAATTATCTAGGAGAAATTATTTGAGAGTTTTAAAAGGAAAAAATTACCATCCTTCCAAGAGATGTATACCCAAATAGGCATCAGACATAACCCAGTGTTCTTAAGATTAACAAGTAGACTGGAAATGATAAAAAGTATGAGAATAAATTATAAATTCAATCCTCCTGAAAGGAAATAGATTGTTCTCATTTAACAAAGTTAAGCAGAGATCTGGGACAGCTGAGGTGGTAGTGCACTAGAACTATGTTGTTCCCACCCTGAAGAGGGTCAAGGGGCAAAACCAGTGTCTTGAGCAGGCCCCTCTCCCAACACACAGCAGCTGTATGGAAGGAGTGATGGCCATCATGGGAAGATGTATGCGACTGCTATTTTAATTACCATAGTTCCACCACCAAGGACAGTAGCTGGTGCATTATATGGACCCAATTAATATGTGCTAATTGAATAATTCGTTTATTAATATCCTTTTTGTCATCTCAAATGGTTAGCCTCATTCAATAGGGATTTTCATGCTCATAAACCACTACCAGGGAATTTTATCCAGGAATGCTTAAATGCTTCCTAGCTCACATCCCAATTTATTAAAAATCATTTGTCCTGTGTTCCATTCCCTCACAGTTTTTTGTTTGGTTTGGTTTGGTTTTTATTTCTTATTTTTTTTGTTTTCTTTTGTTTTGCTTTGTTTTTTTTAACTAGGAATTGAACTGGGGGGAGGAGGGACAGGTACTTTACCACTGAGTACATCCCTTTTTTTATGTTTTATTTTGAGACAGGGGGCCTCACTAAGTTGCTGAGGCTGGCATCAAACTTACCATCCTCATGCCTAAGCATGTGACACCATGCCTGGCTTGATTTGGTTTTTAGAATACTGGAAATATTCTGAAAATAATAACTGCATAAATGTAAATGGTTAAATTTAATTTACACTGTGATCTACATTCTATTTTCCATTGTGAGGGCCCTCAGTGACTCATCTCAAAAGAATGAATAATGTGAAAATTTCAGGAAATGTGACACTACTTTGGAGAAAAACTTGAGGGCAAGAAAGTGCTAAGCATGCAGTGTAAAAAAGTTACATTGCCTTCTATATCTCTGTTCAATCCTGAGTCTTACAATATAATCACCTTGGCTTAAAGCTGACTTGTAAAAATGAAGATTAGTAAATTCAATAGCCATTTACTAAAATGGGCAATTCATTTAGGAAATACTTTTTAGCACAGATGTGAGCTTTTTTTTTTTTTTAGCCAAGATATTTTTACTCAACTACAAACCAATTTTCTTTTGTTTAGCCCACAAGAAAGAGACAGTACTAGTTCTTGTTATCCATCTTTCTCACAATAATATTGTGAAGGTTTAATAAAGGACAACACAAAACTTTTGCAAACATAAATTGCAAATGAAATAATGATGACTTTATTCTTAAGTGCTTCCTTGTCACCTTGATACCTCTTGCTTGTCATTCACTAATTAAATGTCAGTTCCAAATAGCTACCCAGTTAAAAGTGTTATTTGACACAATCTAAAATAGAATCTAAGTACAACCAATTGAGTTTGGGTACTGATACTATGTGTCCTCCCATCTCTCACCTTCAGTCCAGCCTCCCTAGTCTTTCCCTCCCCTCAACCACACACCAGACAGTTCTCACCTCATTTCTCACTATCCCATAGGTAACTGAAGCTCACCATGCTCCATCTGTGCTTATTTCATATCACTAGTGGTTCCAGGCTCATGGTCCACTGCTATGCCCTATCATCTACAGATTCCATGCTAGGTTTATTTTTTCATTTTAAAAATTTTAATGTTGGGAATATTGTCATAGGAAACAGTGTTAAATGAATTTATTGTGAGAAAGGGACATGATGAGGAAACAGAGGTAAATGTTGGTAATAAGGGTCAGATATACTCAAAGTATACTATTAATGGTCGTAAAAGCATCAAGTTGGTGATTTTGTCAATGTAAAAACAGTTATTTGCAGAATAAAATTGTTCTTCATAATGGGTATTTCATGGCATTTGCTTCTATTTTTTCCTCTGTACACCTTATATGCTACTAAAACCACAGGCAGTATTTTGAGAAGAATAATTGTCTCTTGAAGATCATTCCATAAAATACAAGGCAGAAAATACAGCATAACAATTGACACTTCAATGTTACTCTCTACGACACTACTATATGGCAGAAACTTAAGTTACAGAGATGTCAGGTGATCCGCCTGTTCACAAAAAGACTCAGTAATACTGAGTACTGAAATACAAGTCTTTATAATGGATACCCAGTGAGCCTTCTATTCTGCTATATCTATACAGAAATCTGTACTTTTTCTGATCTGTGTGCCAGTAAGAAAAAAAAAAAATTGTATTTATTTTGTATTAGAAAGTTGAAATTAATACCCCCTATTTGGATGAATATTCACTTGACATATGTAGTATAAAAGGCATAGTATAAGTCATTTGCACTTCAGATAAATTCCCATTGCAATAAATATCTCCTAACCAAGCTATTTCCCTGATACATTAAAACTGACACTTTGATATGATTATATTCAATTTGCACAATATGTGAGCACTTTCTATGGTGCAACTTTCTGCCACAGAGAACAAGTATGCATGTACATTGAAAATATCAAATATGGGAACAAAAAAACATGAACTACAGCTCTTTTATTCTTATGTCCTAAAAATCATATGTCAACTTATCTTTGTTTTTTCTCAGTAGTTCCCCTTCAGATCTGTCAAACAGCTCAAGGAAACCCATATAAATATCCAACTTTTAATCAAAATAATTTCACAAAGAATTTTGAGAGCTGTATTAATATAAAGTAGAGAACTAATTTTTATGCCCCTCTACCCATGTTGTTTTCAAAATATTTTTTACATTCCAACGAGCTGTATGCCAGCTGTATTTGTCTTTTGAATACTGCACAAGGCATATTCTACTTAACAATTCCAAGGGACTGGAATTCCAAAATCTTTGCTGTACACGGAGAGCAACCACATATACTTTTAACAAACATGAGACTCTAAAAACAGTGGTGAAAATGTTTGAGTGTTTTGCTTTCTATTTTTAAGGCATCGTGCCAATTTGCCCCCAAAGGTTGTTTTTCATCTCCTATTAGGGTATTTTAGGAATGTTGTTCCACACCCATTATCCACAATCCATCCCTAAAAGCATTGCCATTAACTTTGAGCATTACATCTTCCACATTGTCTCCATGATCTTTTTGGTCCATGAAATCCTGGGGTCTACCTATTGCTAAGAAGGCTAAGGGCTAAATACTTCTTTCATAGCTCCCACATAAGAAGACGGAGGGAAGGACCTAAATTTGGACAAACCAAAAACATTTAATCTTGGGCAAAGAAAGGAGTAATTGGAATTTCATTCCTTCCAAAGTATTTCCAACCTGTCTTCTTTTTCTTTTTTTCTTAAATGAGGTACAGTTTACAAGGTTAACATAAAATTAACTGTTAAACATTTCAAACTACACAACTTGTTGGCATTTAGTACATTAGCACTGTTGTACAGTTCATTCTCCTTCCTCCCCAGCCCCTGGCAGCCACTAGTCTGCCTTCTGTCTCTATGGATTGATATTCTGTGGATTTTTCACATAAACAGAATCACATAATATGCAGCCTTTTGCGCCTGGCTTCTTACACTTAGCATAATGGGTTGTTTTTTTTTTTTTTTTTTTTTGACATTCATTCCTCTTGAAGCATCTATCAATACTAACCAGTCTATTCTTGTCTCCAGAGCTCTTCTCCCTGTCCTTCTTTTGTCCTTTGGCCCTGCCCTAGCTTCTGCACCCCACAAACCTAGTTCTGCAATCATTCTATCCATTCTGTTAGTGCCCCCCGTTTTGCAATATTTTGTCTTTCTCTTTCTTATAGTTGGAATCATTGGTTTTTCTTTCTTATAATTGGTAATGAACTGACTCACCTCCTTACTAGTCACATTTACTATCAGTTTCTATCTAGACACAAAAAGTCAGAAAGGTTTTTTTTTTTTTAAATCAACTTTCTTGAGTGTCAAACAAAAATATGAATAAGATAGGCATCTGTTCAACTTCGTTTTATTTCAGTACCAAAGCTGGTGGCACTTGTTTTTATTCGGAGGCACTTCAAGCATAAGGAGAAACAGATATCAGTATTCTCCTGACTTTCCTCGATCCTTTTGCCAACTTAGCCAAAAGACAATTCAATAGCTCTTAGCTCAAGAAAAGAATAGATTATTGTCAGAAGCTGAGATCCAGAGGCTCTCCTTTCTTAGAAGGCCAGTCAGCACCTCTAGCAGGGAAATTTTGATTGGTTGTTCCCTGCCGCTGGTGCCCTTTCAGCTGGTACACTTTTCATAGTACACACAACCATACTCTGCACTGTATAAAATTCCCTCTACCAGGACATAAGAGATTGGATATCATGAATACTGTGCTACTTCTCTGCCTGCATGTTCTTCTAATAAAATCTATTTCACACTTGCACCATCTGGTGCTAGGGTTATATGTGAGATTTGCATAACAAAGTCAATGTAATGAACAGTGTTCCAGATTTCAAAAAATTAACAAAATTAAGTCCTTAGTCTAAAAGAGCGCAAAGCTAAGAGAGAAAGCAGCAGAGACAAATTACTCTAAGATAAATAATGATGTTCAAATCATGCTATCTACAATCAGAAAACATCCATAGTTTGCTTAAACACTTCCTTTGAAGAAATAATTTTACTCTAACTTGTTGTATGTACTGACACTGTTGAACCCCCTTCCTCTCTATAATGTATCCATGCTTATCCTTATTCTTCCTTTTAGAACTAGGAAGAGTAAGATATTCTTCCAGTTGACTACCTTTCAAATATCTGAAGATAGTTAGCATACTGACATACACTCTTATACAATCTAATACCCTCAGAACTTCAGTCATTGTGTAGCTACAAAGGGCTGTGGAACCAGAAGAAGAGATCACTTTCAGGAAGTAAATGAGCTATGTTTATGGAAATCAGCAGTCATCTTCGAGTTGAAAAGCAGGTCTATAAATGAAGGTAAAAGAGGGTACAGGAGGTGGAGTGAGCAAAGAAAACAGAGTACATATAGGGAAAAATGAAGAGTAAATCCTAAAGATGTAAATGTTCAGCATGGGTATTTGAGAAAGGATAGTAAGACCATGTAGGTTAAAGGTATAAACTAAATTTTGTTGTGTAGATAATTAGAAACCTTGAAACACTTTTGAGCAGAAGAATGACATAATAAAAGATATGTTAGGAATATTGCATATGTGTGAAATGGAACCTAGAGAGAGAGGAGAATAATTAAGGGGTTATTATGGAAATATAAATGGAATGTAATAAAATGTCTAAAATAGAAAAATAGTGGGAGGTATGATAAGAATAGATCAAATAGAAGATTTGGTGCAAAAATAGAATCACCATTCATATTTCTTCTATATGTATTTATTTTCTTTATTTTAATATTAAGAAATCACTGCATAAAATGGGTAGATTTTATACTTCTACAAAGATAGTATAGTAAGGTAGAAAGTTAACTCTAACTTCAGAGTTAGAGTTAAAATCTTATATCTACTGATTCTTAACTGTGTGCTAAACACAGTTTAGTTACTACCATGTTAGAAACTAATGAGAATCTCATTAGTTTTTAACATGGTAGTAATAAAGAAAGCATGGTGGAATTTAATAAAGTGATTTTTAGTAGGATCATAGTTCTCATCATCTTTGTTTCACTTGTAAAAACTTTTATGGAACTGCTGTTATGTACTAGGAAATATCATTGGTGGTTTCTATGATTGCTACAGTTTGAATTTTAAATGTGCCCCCAAAGCCCCATGTTTTTGAGATTTGGTCCTCTGGGAAGGACTCCTGAGAGATGGTGGACCACTAGGAAATGGGCCTCCTGGAAGGTTTTTAGGTCACTGGGTGAATGTTTTGAAGGTGATTGTGAGACCCTAGTTGTTCTCTCTTTCTTTCTTTTGCTTCATATTCATGAAGTGAGAGGATTTGCTTCACTGAATGTTCCCGCCATGATGTGCTGCCACCATGATGGCTTTTCTTATGTGTGGAAAATAAATATCTATTGTTTTTCTAGGTGTAGAATGCAAAAGGGGGAACAATGGTTTTCAATGGTACTGCATGTCAGTGAAGTATCTAATCCTTTCATGAGGTTGTCTTACTATAATCCTTTTGGTGTTTCCTGAGATTTTAATGGAGAATTCCAAACTATTGTTTCCAAGATTATAAAAATATGGAAGGTAAATGTATTGGGCTGTTCATCTTGATACTTTCTATATAGTACTGTCTTTAGTTTTCTTTCAATATCAGCAGTTCTATTCTAATTATTTAGTACATTGACTTAATAGCAGTATGAAAAAGGAATGATATACTAGTAATACAGATTCCTAGTGTTCAGCATTGTTTACAAGTTTCAATCAGTAAATTCATAGAAAAAAAATTATCTTGTGCTTTTCAAACTCAGGATACGCAAGTAATTGATGTCTATTATGACTGATGATACACATCTAAATATTCAAAAGGAAGCTTATTAAAACTATTATTGGTCATGAAAAAGAAAAATTGCAAATGGTTCCTAGAGTCTCCTGTATTTAGCACTACTTCTGAATTTTTTGCAAAGCAACATTTTTGAATGGTATAATGACAAAATCTCTTTAGGAAAACCATCTTTAAATTCAAAACTATTATTCTTATGTCACTTAGTAGTATGATAACTCACATTTCATTGGAATACATTGAGGACAATTTAGAGGACATCTGTATTTTGATATATTTCTTAGATGACTCTCAAAACCTCATGTGTTGAAGACTTGGCCCTAATGCAATAATGTCCAGAGATATGTCTTTGGGGAAATGACTAGATCATAAGGGTTCTGACTTCATCAGTGAATTAATACATTGATAGCCAAATAGACGACAGGGAAGTAGTGGAAACTATAGGCAGGTAGGGAATAAGTGGAGGAAGTAAATACTGAGGGAATACTTACGGTGACTTTTTCTTGCCCCTAGTGTGTGTGTGTGTGTGTGTGTGTGTGTGTGTGTGTTCTCTCTCTCTCTCTCTCTCTCTCTCTCTCTCTCTCTCTCTCTTTCTCTCTCTCTCTGCTTTCCATCTGCCATGAATGAAGCAGCTTTCCTCTATCACACTCTTTCACTATGATGTTCTTTCTGGTCTTCAGGCCAAAAGCAATGGAGTACACTGACAAGAACTGAAACCTCTGAAACCATGAACCACAATAAATCTTTCCTCCTTTATGCTGTTCTTGCCAGGTATTTTAGTCACAGAAAAAAAAAAACTAACAAAATCAACTTAATCAGTGCTTCTTCTGCATGGGAAGAAGTGAAGATAGAAAAAAGAATAACTGGAGTATGCATCCATCCAACATCCATGATTTCCATTATGGGGATTATCCATATTCTAAGATTTACTTTACCAAGTTAATCCCTATTTCTGGAACTTACATGGAAAATAATTACTTTTAATAATGTATTAAGAATAGAAGACACAGAGACAGACACACACAGGTACAGTCTTCTCATTCTTGACCAAGAATATACACTGGAGAAAAGATATCCACTTTAACAAAGGGTTCTAGGAAAACTGGATATCCTGCCTACGTGTCCATCAACAGATGACTACAAACTAGATTCCTGTCTCTCATCATGTAAAATGACAACTCAAAATGGATCAAAGACCTATGTGTCTGACAAGAAACTTTGCAACTGCTAGAAGAAAAAAAAAAGGGAAACACTTCAGTATGTAAGCACAGGCAATAACTTCTTGAATAGGACTCTTATAGTTCAGAAAATAATATCTATAATCTATAAATGGAAAAAAGCTTCTACAAGCAATGGAAACAACTAACAGCACAAAGAGACAGCCAACAAAACAAGAGAAACTCTTTGGTAGCTAAGCTTCTGATAGAGAATTAATATCCAGAATATATAAAGAACTAAACAAATTCAATACCAAAAAAAATCAAATAATCCATTCAATAATTCAGCAAATGAACTGAACAGACACTTCTCAAAAAAAGCCCCAAATGTACGAGAATTATGAGAAAAATATTCAACATTTTTAGCCATCAGGGAAATGTGAATGAAACCTGGAGATTCCATCTAACTCTAGTCAGAATAGCAATCATCAAGAATAAAAGTAACAGTGTTGACCATGATGTAGGAGAAAGAAACTCTTACATACTGTTGGTGGAAATGTAAATTAGTACAGCCACTATGGAAATTAGTATGGAGGTTCCTCAAAAAAACTAATAGGACTGCCATATGACCCAGCAATATCACTCCTTGTTATTTACCCAAAAGAATTAAAATCAGCATACTTTAGAGACCATGCATACTCATATTTATTACAGCACAATTCACAATTGGCAAGTGATAGAATCAGCCTAGGTGTCCATCAACAGATGACTGTATAAAAAAAAGTGATGTAAATATATATACCAAATAAAGTTTTATTCAGTCATAAAGAAGAAGGAAATTATGTTATTTGTATTAAAATGTATGGAACTAAAGAGCATCATGTTAGCAAAATAATACAAACTCAGAAAGTCAAAGGTTATATGTTTTCTCTGAAGTGCAGAAGCTGGAGATGAAAAGAAGAGGACAAAAGAGATCCATTGAAAATAGAAGACCAAGAGACCAACAGGGTAGAGGAACAGGAGGAGGGAAAATGGAAAGTAAGAGAGGTATTGGGGAGTGAAATTGATCAAATTATGTTATATGTATTGCTGAGAGCCATAGCCAAAATAACTAAGGAACAAGCCAGACATATAATAAAACAATGTCAAAATTGTGTGACCTTTTTACCACAAGTTAATCTTGGAGTCAATCCTAGAGGACTGATACCTAACCATATTTGGCAGATGGACGTCACACACTTGCCAGAATTTGGAAAATTAAAATATTTGCATGTTACAGTTGATACTTCTTCCAGATTTTTGATGGGCTCCCTTCATGCCGGAGAAAAAACTAAAGATGTTATAGCTCATTGCTTACAAAATTTTGCCACTGTGGGTGTTCCAAAACAGTTAAAAACAGATATGGCTATACCTCTACCTCTTTTAAACAATTTGGCTCATCATTTGGCATTACTCATATAACAGGAATCCCATACAATCCACAGGGACAAGGCATAGTTGAAAAAGCTCATCAAACTATGAAAATGTACTTATTAAAGCAAAAAGAGGAAATTGGAAAGGGGTATATATCCCCCAAAGATAAACTTAAAATAACGCTTTTTACTCTAAACTTTTTAAATTTGGATTCATCAGGACTTAGTGCTGCAGAAAGGCATATGTACCCCAAAAAATGTACATAAGCCTAAGGTACTTTGGAAAGATATTCTAACAGGACAATGGAAAGGTCCTGACCCAGTGATTGTCTGGAGTCGGGGTTCTGTTTGTGTGTTTCCACAGGGAGAACAGCAGCCGATTTGGATTCCAGAGAGACTAATCAAAGCGATTTCTACAGACCAAAAAGAAGATGATTTGACTCAAATCCGTAACAGCTGATATCCAGAGCTCCAGCTTGGCTATTCTTACATCTGCGAAACTGATTAACCAGGATGCTTTTTTCAATATCTATTTTATTATTGCCTTTTCCCACATCATAAAGTTCTATTTTATTTTTTGAGCTCATACAAACCTAGGTTAATGTTTTTCTGATCAGTTTTATTTTTTGACTGTGGAGTTTTTAAACATTGCAATGGAGATTTCACCTGTGTAAAGCTATAAGGCCTTTACTATTGTCTTACGTGTTGTACATTTGTGTGCACTCTTGTGTTTTGTGTTGTATGTCTGTGTGTGTGTATGTCCATATATCATATATGAGGAGTGCTCATGAAAAAAATGGATCCAAATTTTTTTTTATTCATGTGATTTTAATGGTTTAATTTAAATTGGGTAAACAGCTGTTGAGGATTGTTTTAATATGTGAACAAATAAGGAGGTTAACAGATCTGTTTGTTTACTTTCACCTTTCCTTTTCATTATATTTAATAATTCTGTTCAGGATAATGTAAATTGTTCAGAAAATGGTTTTCTTAGTACCTGTTGGAATGTTACATATTTTTTTTAGCATCATTGCCAGAATTCCTATCTTCATCCCAGTGCTGGTGAAGACAAAGATAAAACCAAACTACGGCTTCTTCGATAGTTATCACAACAAACTGTATAAACTGATGCATCAATGAATAATAACTCAACAAGTAATGCTCAATCAAGGAGTCAATTTACTTTGGGAGGAAATGGACATATGGATAGATTCCTCTGCTTTGAACTGCTTGCAGAACTTGCCTGGACTATGTATCACTTGTATGCATTGTGAACTATCTGTTGGTGCAGCAAATTGTGGTAGTGCTAGCGTATCTTTGCTGATGGTGTCACCAGTGATACAATTTTTCCAAAGGAGCCGTCAATTGGCTTGGTGTTGTGGCATTTCTGTATCCTCCTCCCTTCTGCTAGTGATGGTCTAAAATCTGGGGGCCAACAGAGGTGAGGCAAAGAACCTCACCCCCCCCACTGGTGCATAGGCCTATCCACAAGTATGGCTGTATGCTGGACCGATAGTCAGTGACGGATGATCCAATTGCAGTGGTACCAACCTAAGACAGGAGGCTGAAGCCTAGAGGTCAGCTCATCCGATGATGGGTAAGGACCATATGTTGAATTGGACAACCTAACAGGCACGGTCCCTAAGCCACGTTGCTTGTTGTTTAATTAATCAGAAGGGAGGAGATGCTGAGAGCCATAGCCAAGTAGGAATGATGCATGGCATTTTGGTTTGAAAGGTGACCCTGCTCAGGGAATAGGGCGGCTCCAGGTTTAGGGTGGATCCTGCTGGGAATAGGGTGGCTCCAGGATTAGGGCGTATCCTGCTGCCTCAGGCGCCCGCTCCTTTGGAGTTCCCATTGAGTTCTCGCGGGGTTCTGAGAGAATTGGTGGGCGAAGCCCGATGTAGGCAGTGTATTTTCCCAGAACGTGCATGTAGAGTGCCTGTGAGAGTTCGGGAATAAAGAGTTGCTGTTTGAATCTACAAGGCTTCGGTGGTGGCTCGGTTATTTTGTGCCCAGCCAGACTGCGGCAATGTATTTACAAATAGACCTCAATAAAACTCAATATTTTGTAAAAACACATTATACACCAATAAAAAAAGAATATAGTATTATAAAATACTGTTTCACATATAATAATTATATTTTATCTAGAACAAACTCATATACACTGAGCTCTGCTTTAAGTTGCTGTGAAAATTTTCTACCTATGCAACCCAACACCTACATTTCCATACTATTATTAACATGGTATCTAATCTTTTCATTCCCTTGAACACTTAGATATCTATGAAAAATAGCATTTGTAAATTTTATGTTGTAAAATATGCTTATATGAATTTAACATATGAAAATATTTATCTTAAAAAAAAAGAAAATATTTATCTTCTCTTGATAGTCTGTGACACTAGTAATCTGAAATGCAGTATATTATGCTTAATTTTTTAAAAACATTTTTTAAAGCAAATTCATTGACACATGTTGATGGGAGACATAAATATTGCCTGTGCTCACTTTTGTGAAACTACCAACAATTTTTAAATGAATTAATTTACTCCATTAACTATATCTAATAAATTTTAAAATTAAGACAAGTATAATTTTATTTATCTTATTTTTTCTGTTTTCTACTTACTGACATATGAAAATATATTTATACATATATAATATTAACAGTATATATCCTTGATCATTTGTTAATAATGAGTTAGAGAAAAACTGTTACTGTTGAGTATAATGCATTTAAACAAACTTAATTAAATGAGTTCATTTTAAATGTATAAAATTAATAATCATATTCCACATTCTTATTAAGTATATTTTATTTGTCAAGTAACACAATATAATACATAAGGCTAATTTTCTTGACACTATATTTATTCCTTTATAACTTTCAATGTTTTCTATATTATTATTTATGGATTTAATAAGGATCAGTCTAATGCATGTCTGAGGAGATAAATGCTATTTTTTTAAAAATATTTTTAATTGTAGATGTGTAAGGGTAAAAGAAATTGAAGTTAAAGCGTAAAAGTTAAAGGGTAAAAGACCGGGTGTTGTAAAAGTTTCTAAGCTGCAAGGTCTGAGTTAAAATGTAAAGGAGGTATTGTTAGGTTTCTATGCTACCTGAAACCCGAAATTTCTGTAGCTGTTAAGACAATGCTTAGAACCGCCCAGTAAATATTTCCCCTGATTATTTGGATTGTTTAATAAGGGCTCTGTGGTCGCACATAGGCATTGCAGGGCCTGGACCAATCAGTTTGAATGTGTACTCCCCTTAGGAATGACCTATCACTCCAGCCTGACCTGTTCCCGCCAATGAATGAACTAATCAGGTTTAGGAGTTGTTGTTCAATTTTCCCGTGCCTAATGATGATTTGTTCTGATGTATACAAAGCCCTCCGCCCTCCCCAAAAAGTGTACTTAAGCAGTGCTCAGTCCCTGCTCAGGGCTCTGGGCTGCTTTCCCTTCTTGAGTGGGCACGGAGCCCCAGCATGCTGGTTCAATAAATCCCCCTTCTGCCAATTGCATGAGTGGTCACTTGGTGGTCTCTTTCTCCGACATTTCGCAGGACCCTTACAGATGGATACTTTATTTTTATGTGGTGCTGAGGATCGAACCCAGTGCCTCACATGTGCTAGGCAAGCGCGCTACCACTGACCTACAGCCCCAGTGCCATCCATACTAAATTTTAAATATTAATATGTTCAAACACACACATAATAGGGGGATCCTATAGAGCATGTGCTGTTAATAAAATGATTTTTTAAATCATTTATTAAATGAAATATATGATAAATTTAGGATATCTATGCCATTAGCTTGGTTAGTTAAAATTGTAAATCAGCATATTTTTTCTTAAGACTGAGTTGGTGATGTCAGTAAACATTTTTCTAAGATCGGTATCAGACTTCCATGGAATTAAGTTTCTAGGGGTATTTGTTTTGCCTTTTAGAAAATATCAGTAAAATCTAATAAAAAAATACACACTTAAAACTTGTGATAACCATAACTTTTCTTAGAGTGAGTTGGCAACTGTCCTGAAACCGGTAAGAGGATGATGAAACCAAACAGGTTAAAAAGAAAAAAAAAAAAAAGTGGTCTTGCCACTCCTGCAAGTTGGGCCAGGCATCTTCTCAGATCGTCACCCAGATGAAATACCTGTCACTAAGGCAAGGACATGTGGCTGAGGTCTGGTGTGTTCTAATGAACTGATATTGCAAAATGCCCTTTTCATTTCTTTAGCCATGCAAATGTCAACACTACGTACATACAAAAAAAATAACACCGTACACGTTAAAATAAACTACATTTCTACAGATTTTATAAGACATATTCCCTTCAAAAAATGATAATCTATAGGGTCTTGTAAAATTGAATACCAGGAAAATTGTAGTATAGAGTTTTTTAAAAATATTTATTTAGGTATTGATATTTATTCCAATCCAATTTAGTTCATCTTTAAGTCTTCTTTATAATCCAAGCATTTATCATCCCAAATCTGGACTTGGTATTCATATTCCATCAAAATAATGAACTACAAGGAACCACAATGAGAAATTCCTATTTACATTTCAGTAGATTAAAAAGTCAACAATTATTGAGAACTGAAACAAGTAACAGGAGAATAGATAGGCAAAAGGAAATAAAGAAGCTAATAAAAAATGTAACTCTTCAATTTATAATTTACAATCTAGTTAGGGAGATGAATCCACATAGGATACTTTTGCATATCTAAAAAAATACAATCAACATTATCAGCTGTAAAAATTAACATTCTAAACTGAGCACATAGATTTTATGTGTTCATAGAAGAGGCTAAGTAGAAGGAAAAAATCATCACAGTAGTTAATCATCATGTTTTCTGTAAAGATAAATGTGGCAAATTAGCAAGGAAACTCAAGATTTGTAAAAGGAACGCTTTCTGGATAATACACTAATGGGAAAGAGCAGGAAGTATGGACTAGTTGAAAATGGCAGAAATACATAAGATATCATCAAAATAAATGAAAATCTGAGTCATATTGTTGTCAGTGAAAAACAGAAAATTTTTTAAAATTTACAAATGAGAGTATAATACGGACATTATATAAAATGCATGTAACATAGTAATTTGTTATCATTAACATTACATACTGGCCTACTTATTCGCTATTTTACACAAACACAAAAAGAAATAACTAAACTGTTTCACATTTAATATTATTACTTAAACTTTCCTATTGTGATTTCAAGATCTCACAAAGTAAAAGCAATGAGAAGCCCATTTAACACCACAGGCTATTAGGATATCATTTAAAGGATTAAAAATATACTTAAATTTGTATGAATAGTATTTATAATGGCATCTGAAGTTAAATGTGATTTTTATTAGACCTTTTTATGTATATGTATATTTATTCATAGTAATTGGGTTCATCCTGACAAAGACAAACATCCATACATGCCTGGAATTCAATTTCAGTTCATGATCCCTCCAGCTTTCTCTCCCTTTTTTCCTCCTGTCTTCTCTTCCCTCCGCTATTCTCTTTCCTCTACTCTCCTAAACTTTCTTTTCCTCATCTGTGTTTTTATATTTGATTGGTTTTATTTACTTATACATAAAGGTGAAATTATATATAATTATAGCACGGAGAATTTCACCTTTGGGCATAAACCTGGGGGGAGTGGGATAGCCGGGTCAAATGGCGGTTCCATTCCAGGTTTTCAAAGGAATCGCCATACTGCTTTCCAGATTGGCTGCACAAATTTTCAGTTCCATAAGCAATGTATGAGTGTGCCTTTCCCCCCACATCCTCGCCAATACTTATTGTTTGTATTCTTGATAGCTGCCATTCTGACTGGACTGAGATGAAATCTTAAAGTAGCTTCGATTTGCATTTCTCTAATTGCTAGAGATGATGAACATTTTTTCACATGTTTATTGATTGACTGTATATCCTCTTCTGAGAAGTCTGTTCAGTTCCTTGGCCCATTTATTGATTGGGTTGTTTTTTCAGTGTTAAGGGTTTTGGAGTGCTTTATATATTCTAGAGATTAGTGCTCTATCTGATGTGCTTGTGGTAAGGATTTGCTCCCAAGATGTAGGCTCTCTGTTCACCTCATTGATTGCTTCTTTTGCTGAGAATCTTTTTAGTTTGAATCCATTCCACTTATTGATTCTTGTTTTTTTTTTTAATTCTTTTTTTTAAAGAGAGAGAGAGAGAGAGAGAGAGAGAGAGAGAGAGAGACAGAGAATTTTAATATTTATTTTTTAGTTATCGGCGGACACAACATCTTTGTATGTGGTGCTGAGGATTGAACCCGGGCCACAAGCATGCCAGGGGAACGCGCTACCGCTTGAGCCACATCCCCAGCCCTTGATTCTTGGTTTTAATTCTTGTGCTCTAAGAGTCTTATTAAGGAAGTTTGGGCCTAATCTGACATGATGGAGATTTGTGCCTAATTTTTCTTCCATTAGGCTCAAGGTCTCTGGTTTAATTTCTATTCTTTACCTATTGAGTAGCTAACAAAGATTTTCTCCTGTTCTATAAGTTCTCTATTCATGCTTTTATCATTTATGTTGCTGTGCAGAAGCTGTTTAATTTAATGGCATCTCACATATTGATTCTTGCTTTTATTTCTTGCTCATTGAGATCTTATTAAGGAAGTTGTTGCCAGAACCAATACGATGGAGTATTGATCCCATCTTTTCTTCTAGCAGTTGCAAGATTTCTCATCTAATTTCTAAGTCTTTGATCCATTCTAATTTGACTTCTGTACAGGGTGAGAAATAGGAATCTAGTTTAATTTAGCTACCCAGCTTTCCTAGTACCATTTGTTAAAAAGGTTTTCTCTTCTCCATAATAGAATTTTGGTACTTTTCTCAAGTATCTGATGGCTGTAAATACATGGGTTTGTCTCTGTGTCTAGTATTCTGTTCCATGGTCTTCGTGTGTATTTTGATGCCAGTACCATGTTGTTTTTGTTATGGCACCTCTGTAGCATAATTTCAGATTAGGTATTATAGTGTATTCTGTATTACTTCTCTAGTTCAGTATTGCTTTTGACTATTCTGGTCTCTTATCCTTCCAAAAGAATTGAAGTATTGTTTTTTTTTTTTTCCAATACTGTGAAGAATGTCATTGGGATTTTTATGGTTATTGTACTGAATCTATATGATACTCTTGGTAATATGGCCATGTTGACAATATTAATACTGCTTATCCGAGAACATAGGAGGTGTTTCCCTCTTCTTGGGTCATCTGCAATTTCTTTCTTCAGTGTTCTATAAATTAACACGAACCTGCATGACTGTTGAACCATTTCCTAGACGGGATGATGAGTTGGATTAGAAATATAAAAAATAAGGGAAATAAAGGCAAATAAGCAGAAATAGATGTAGGGAGGCCCAGTGGGTAAGCCAGCCCTGATGGGGTCTGATCTCTAACAATGAGTGAGGCTCTGCATGTTTATTTTATTTATAGGTTTTAAACATCAAAGGGATTCACTGAGAAAAGCCTTCTTCAAGGTAAACAGGACTAAGTTTATGAGCAAAACAGCATAGTTGAAGCTTATCAGTTCAGGCCCATCTTTTCTACCTCCCGCAGCTGGGATTTGAATTCAAGGCTTTTGAACTAGTAAATTCCATGACAAGCATGGAATTCTCCCTATCAACAGAAGTCACTTGCAAATAGGCATTTCCCTCAGCACTTTTCCCACGGAAAGATTCCCAGAAGCAGCTCCTCACTGTCCAGGGTTACATAGTTCAAAGCAATGATTTATTCGTTGCTCCCAACAATAAATTACGTTGTAGAGAACTTTTGCCTCTTTGGTTACATTAAGTCCCAAGTTTTTTATGTTGTTGGTTTTGTTTTTGTTCTGTGTTTTGTTTGAGTTTGCTGTGAACTGGATGGTTTTCTTGATTTCTTTCTCATTCAGCGGAAGCACTGCTGGAGTATAGGAATGTTACTGATTTGGGGTGTTGGTCTTGTATCCTGCTTTGTTGCTGAACTCATTTTTAAGTTCTAGAAGTCTACTAGTGGAGTTTTTCGCGTCTTCTATATACATGATCATGTCATCAGCAAACAAAAATAGTTTGACTCCTTCTTTTCCTATTTGTATCCCTTCTCTTGCCTGATTTCCTTCTCTTGCCTGATTGCTCTGGCTAATGTTTTGAAGATATATTGAATAGGCAGGGTGAGGGCAGAGACTCTTGTCTTATTCTGATTTTAGAGGAAATGCTTTTAGTTTTTTTCCATTCAGTATGATGTTGGCATTGGGGATGTCATAAATGGCCTTTAAGATATTGAGGTAAGTTCCTTCCACCGGTAGCTTCTCCCCAGCATTTTTAACATGAACGGTGATAGAGTTTATCAAAGGACTTTCTGGATCTACTGAGATGATTCTGTGATTCTTGTCCTCGATTCTGTTTAAGTGGTGAATTACAGTTGTTGATTTGCATACATTAAACCAATCTTGTATCCCTGGAATGAAATGATTTGATCATGGCATATTATCTTCTTGAAATGTTTTTGAATACAGTTTGCTAATATTTTACTAAGAATTTTCTCATCTTTATTCTTCAGGGATATTGGTCCATAATTTTCTTCCTTTGATGCATCTTTATCTTGTTCTTGATTGTTACCGCTGTTGGCCGGTGACGAGTCCTTGCTTCCCCAATGTTGAAGAATAACACCAGAAAAGCATGCCGAGGCAAGGTCAGAGTAGAAATTAGAAGTTTATTAAAGAACAGCAGAAAAGACTTCTCCCGGAGGAAGAAGGGGACCCAAGAGGTGGAATCCGTTGACGGGCAATTATGTTCCCCTTTTTATAGGTTTGGTGATGGAATGTAAGGGGGAAGGGTTAGGACACAGGTGGGCCAAACAAGTAATCTGGGCAGGAATTAATTATCACTTTTTTGGGATGGGCTTATCACTTCTCTGGGATGGGCTATCTCCAAATCTGTTGGGGGATGTTTCCTGGGTTCCATTAACATTTCTTTGGGGTGGATTTTGGCCTAGGGCCTTTCTGGGACTTCATTAACATTCCATGAGTTGTCTTGCATTTCTCGAATCATTGTCAGCATGGCCTCCATTTTAGATTTCACTCGCTATTAGACCTGATTTACCTAACTACACTGACTACCTAATTTTAAATCTGGCTTCAGTATCGCGGTTGTACTGGCTTCGTAGAAAGTATTTGACAGTGTTTCCTCCCTTTCAATTTCATGGAATAATTTGAGAATGACTGGTGTTAGTTCTTCTTTAAAAGTCTGGTAGAACTCAGCTGAGAATTCTTCTGGGCCTGGGCTTTTCTTTGTTGTAAGGCTTTTAATTGCTGCTTCAAATTTATTACTTAAAATTGAACTGTTTAGGTTTTCTATATATTCCTGGAGCCAGTCATAGGAGTCTAGAAATTTTCCAATGTATTCTAGATTTCCCAGTTTATCAGAGTACAAATTTTTAAATTAGTTTCTGATGATTCTATGGATTTCAGAAGGTCTATAATGATATTTCCTTTTTCATGTCTAGTTTTATTAATTTGAGTCTTCTCTCTCTTTCCATTAGGTTGGCTAAGGGTTTATCAATCTTATTTATCTTTTGGAAGAACTAAGTCTTTGTGGCATTAATCCTATTTATTATTTTTTACTCTCAATTTCATTAATTTCAGCTCTGATCTTAATTATTTCAGACATTTTCATATGTTGTATCTCTGTTTTCATTTGTTTGAGAATTTCTCGATTTCTGCTTTTTCCACCTTGATCCATTCTTCATTTAAATTTCCATATGTTTATGTGGTTTCTAGTATTTTTCTTGCTTTTGTTTCTAGTTTCATTTCATTATGATCTGATAGGATGCATAGGATTATATAGTTTTTTTTTGTTATTTTCTAAGATTTACTTCATTACATACAATATGGTCTATTTTAGAATAAGTTTTATTAGCTGCTGAGAAGAATGTAAATTCAGCTGTTTTGGGGTAAAATATTCTATAGATGCCTGTTAGATCTACTTGACTTATAGTTTTATTTAGGTTAGAAATATCTTTATTGAGTGTGTTGAAATCACCCGTATTATTGTGTTGGAGACATATCTAAGATTTAATGGAATGGAGTATTTTATTTTTATGTAATTGGGCATGCTGACATTTGTGGCATGAATTTTTACTATCATCATATCTTGGATTATACTATCATCATATGTTGGATTGTTCCCATTACCAAGATATAGTGGCCTTCTTTGTCTTTTCTGATTAATTTATGCTTCAAATCTGCTTTGACAGATATGAGAATAGTTACTCCTGCTTATTTTAGGGGTGCATTTGTGTGGAATATAATTTCCATCCTTTTACCTTCAGCCTGTGTGTATCTTTGCCTATAAGATGAATCTATCATCTTATAGGCAAAGATACACACAGGCTGAATTAATTTCCTGTGGAAATTATATTCCACACAAATGTACCCCTAAACAGCATACAGTTGAATTTTATATTTTTATTTGATCTGCTAATTTATGTCTTTTAATTAGGGAATTGAGACCATTAACATTTAGTGTTAGCATGGATATGACATTTTGATTATTTGCTATATTTCATACTGTCTTGATTCTTTAGTAGATTAGTCTTCTCTTGATCTTCTATTTGGGAGCATTTGTATTGGTTTTTGAATTCTTCTATGTGTAGTTTATCTGAATATTCTTTGTAGTGCTGGTTTGGTGGTCATAAATTGTTTTAGTTTATTCTTGTCATGGAAAGTTTTCTTCCTTGATTTTGAAACTAACCTTCATCAGTAGTTGTTTTCTTTTAGTGCTTAGAATATCTTATTTCAGGCCCTACTTGATTTTAGGGACCGAATTGAGAAATCAGAAATGAATATTATTGGTTTTCCTCTCAATGTGATCTGATGTTTCCCTCTTGTAGCTTTTAACATTCTTTCATTATTTTCTGCTACGCATTTTGATTATGATGTGTCTTAAAGAACTTCTAATTTGATTTAGTCTATTTAGGGTCCTTAAGCCTCCTGTACAGAATGTGTATCTCATTTCTGATATAAGAAAATTTTTCTGTAACTATCTCACTGAAAATATTCTTTTTGCCTTTAGTCTGTATCTCCAGTTCTCTTCTCAGATTGGGTCTCTTGATAATGTCCCAGAGTTCTGATCATGTTCTATCATTTTTTCACCTGCATAGTCAATTTTACATATACCCTGCATAGTCAATTTTATATACCCTGTCTTCAAGTCCTAAAGTTCTGTCTTCAGGGGCTAAAGTTTTATTTTCTATGCAATTTAATCTGTTATTTATAATTTCAAGTGAATTTTTAATTTGATTGATTAGGTTTTTCATTTCTGAGTTCTGCTTTTGTTTTCAATGTTTCTGTTTCTTTATTGAAGTGGTCTTTAATCTCCTTTATCTGCTTTCATAATTTATTTCTTAATTTTTTTAGTCCATTAAACATTTTAATAATCAGTTTTTTATAATATTTCTCTGAGATTTTATTTACTTCACTTCACCCTTCATTGGGTTTGTGAACTTTGAGGGAAGAATTGTTGATGTTTCCTCATGTTTTCAGAGGTCTTAGACTTATGCATCAATAGAGATGGATCCCCCTTTCTCTTCTTCTATGTGTATTCTTTTGTGTGTAATTATCTTATTTGTTCTTATACATCTCTAGTTTTGATATATGAGTAGATGTCAAGGAGTGACCTAAAGTCCCTCTCTGATTGTTCCTCCTTGAGGCCTGGTTTTTGGTTTGAGCTTTTTGTTTCCTCAATTCTTGAGTTGAAGTAATGTTAAGGCTCAGAAGGGGCTATACTGTATCAGGGGTGAGATTCACTACTACTTTTTTGAGATGTAATTCTCAGCAGCAGGGTTTCTACTCCGTCATCTTAAAGTGTCAATGTCTTTTCAGCCCCTCTTAGAGGGAAGGGGGAGGCAGGAATGGCACTAATGCCAACAACAGATGTACAGCATTAATATAAATATCTGGTTCCCACTTTGACACCTGTAACACTGACTGCCACCTATACAGGAATGGTGGGGTTAGTGAAGCCAGATTTAAAGTTAGGTAGTCAGTGTAATTAGGTAAATCGGGTCTAATAGCTAGTGAAATCTAAAATGGAGGCCATGCTGACAATGATTCCAGGAAATGCAAGACAACTCATGGAATGTTAATGAAGTCCCAGAAAGGCCCTAGGCCAAAGTCCACCACCAAAGAAATGTTAATGGAACCCAGGAAACAGCCCCCAACAGATTTGGAGATAGCCCATCCCAGAGAAGTGATAAGCCCATCCCCAAAAGTGATAATTAAGTCCTTCCTGCCCTTTTGGCCCACCTGTGTCCTAACCCTTCCCCCTTACATTCCATCACCAAAACTATAAAAAGGGGAGACAACTGCACTTCCAGGGATTCCACCTCTTGGGTCCCCTTCTTCCTCAGGGAGAAGTCTTTTCTGCTGTCCTTTAATAAACTTCTAATTTCTACTCTGACCTTGCCTTGGCGTGCTTCTTTGGTGTTATTCTTCAACATTGGGGAAGCAAGGACTCGTCACCGGTCAACAGCGGTAACATTAGCATTTAAGAACAGTACCAAGAATAAAAAACAGAGAACTAGATCAGGCATTCAACAGTTGGTGCTTACTATGTTGTCTACTATATTAATAATCACAACAATTTGAATATAATAGAAATTACATAATCTATATGATTTCTATTTTAGTAGGATTATAGTTTCTTAAGAGAAAATAGGGTAGGAAGGCAAAAGAAAGTTTGAAGTGTTTGAAAAAGTGAACAGAGGGGAGGCAGGAGATAGAGAAAACAGGTGTCAGGTATAATGAGGAGAGAATTAAAAGTTAACTGAAATAAGGAAAAAAGGATAAAGTGGAGGAGAAAACAGAAAACTAATGCTGTTACTGTGGGAAAAGAGTAAAGAAAGGGAAGGCCCAAAACCTATGTATGAATGAACCAGCAAATATAAGATTAAAATAACTCAAATCCTTGTATAATTGTACTCCAACTAATTCTAATATAGGATAAATATTGAACACGTGCAAGAGAGAGTTATTAATATGTAAGTTATATATATTTTCAGAGCTATCTAAACAGTAAAATCATTCACAACCACACACATGCACACTCACATACAACAAAACAATGCATAATTTTTTTAAAAAAAAGAAAGTGAATAATAATATGATATGGTCAAATGATGTTTGAAAAAATGGAAAAAAGTTAAAATTTTAAAAAGGGTAAAAAAATAGAAAAAAAAGAAAACAAATCTTAACTAAAAGGATTGTTTCCGCTGTGGTGGTCAACTCTGTTGGCAATAATGAACTTTCAGTCTTTATTTGGGGCTCTGTATTTTTGGCCACTGTCCTTGTGTTTCTTCTAACCCAGAGGTCAGACAGGTGTAGTAGCTCTCAGCTTCCAATCTCCCAATATTAAGCAATTGGGAAAAAAAAAAAATTCCCAGAGTCTGCGGCAGCTGGTAAGTCCTTTAAGAATTCCCGCCAGCCCTATCTCTGTTCACTGCAACCATGGGGCACAGCATCCTTCAGCAGCTGGGAATGTTTTCCTCACCTTCTGCACAGGGGTGGCTGAAGGCCTTCCACCCCCACTGAATGCCTTCTACTTGGGGTTTGTTAACAGTGAGATACTTACCCTACCAACTGGGTGTCCATTAAAATCAGCTTTTCCCTGTAAACCACAGGTTTCCCCAGGTCATTTGTTCTGTATTTTAAAACTTCTCTACAGGCCTGCGCTGCTCTCCTCTGCCCAGCCCACTCAGCTCTGCTGGCAGTGGGAGCTAGTGCATCTCCAAGTTATTATTTCTTATGCTCAAGTTACCAACTCTCTGTAGCTCTGTGAATTTGTTTTTTAACAGTTCAATATTGTGTATCTGCGAGGTTCCTTTTTTACTCACCTCGCGGGGAGGCAGTCTTCCCACTTCATAGGTCTGGTGCTGAGGAACTGCTGGGCCAAGATTCCTCTCTCTACTCTACCATCTTGCCTGCTCCCCCCTCCCCTGCCCACCCTGTGATTTTGACAATAGATGACAATGGCTAAGGAGCAAAACCAAAGGGAGGTTCTGAAGGCTGTAAAACAAGCAAGCAAGTTTTGTGTGAGCGATAGTTTTGGAGCCAAAGCAACATTTTAATAGTAGAAACTTGACTAAGAAGCTGCAAAATGAGTATCAGGCTTGCCTCTAACGCTAAGTTGCAAGGCAGCTTGTCATCTATTAAAGTTTATGAACCTTTTGCAATAATTTCCAATTCCATTCTTTTGAGTCAATAGAGTGAGTGTAATGTAGGAGGATGGGTATTGTCTTCTGAGTTGGAAATTTGGAACTCAATCAACCCGAAAGAGAATTCTGAATATTAAATTATGTTTTTACTAAATAAGCGGTTTTTTTTTTTGTGGTTTTTTTTTTTTTTCCTAAATTGCCCTCTCAGGCATGATCTGAATTGCTTCCTTCACTTTGTTTAGATTAAAAGTATGGTCAAATGAGAGAGGGTATAAATCTGAACTCACCTTTACTGTTTTTTAATATGAAATTCTTTTTAATACAACAGGTTTTTTTTTTTTAAGTAAAGGTTTTCTGATCCAGTAGTTTCTACCTTTAAAAAATTATTCCCCTTGATAATACTCAGGAAATACTTCAGAGGTTATCAACAGTGGTACTGATCCTATTCAGAAAAACTGAGAATACATATTAATGGCACATTAATTTACTGTTGTGCAAAAGTATCTTAAGAAAACAAACTTCCCCAAATATATATTTTACTGTTAAATTTCAATATTGTAGGTTGGGGTTGTGGCTCAGTGATAGATCACTGGCCTAGCACCTGCAAGGCCCTGGGTTCAATCCTCAGCACTACATAAAAATAAAATAAAGATATTGTGTCCATCTGCAACTAAAAAATAAAATATTTTTAAAATTTCAATATTGTTTCAATAACTCATTTATTTCCTTGTTTCTTTAAAGACATCATAATACTCAGATTGATCTTGAAAGAATTTGATTAATTAACCTTCAAATTCTCAATTTAATACTCTTATGATGAAGATTTCCAAAGATATTTTGAAGAATTGAAAGCAGAATATAAAAAATTGAAATAAATAATTCAAAAGTAAAATATTAGTAAAATACAAATGATTCAGAGTATTAATAAAGTCTTATACTTGGCAGTCTTTGTAATTTTAGAACAAAAAAAATCTGAACCAGATCTAACAAAATGACTAATAAAGAAGTAATATTTCACAAGAGAAAATTTTATATTACAAGAAAAAAATACTGACAATGGAATATAAGCCATATAAGATCCAGAAATTAAAGATGTACTTGAAGATTTTTTTTTAAATATTAGTCACAGTTACAGTGTTAAGACAGAACACTGTAAGTAAGAAATCTCTGGAGATAGAGTCTCATGCTCAGTAAGCAAAGTTTACTGACAGAGAAGGCCTGCCAGGGTGCCCAATCAAGTTGCATAGCAGCCAGAGTCACTTAAGTAGAGGTTTATATATCTTTGACAAGGAACAAGAGAAAGCTGGAAATGACTTTCGTTGCAGCAAGCTAGAATTGACCTTGGGTGCAGGTGGCTGGGTAACAACAGATGTTTGTATTTAAGGATGACCTTGGAGGTGAGGAATGGGAACAGGGTATCTTAAGTTTCTTTTTCTTGGCAGTTTATATAAGTTTCAGTTTGGGATTCAGATGTAGTTCCAGAATTAAAATGGAATTACTAATGTCTAGGATACCCCATTATACAGAATTGCACTAAGCAAAGGAGAATGTAAAACCGTGTAATGTACTCTCTAGTTTTAACCTGTTGGAATACTAATAATAGAAAAATCACAATAAAAAATTCAGAGGAGTGACTTTAGCAAGAATGTGCAACAGGTGGTCTCCTGCTTATATCCCTTCACAGCAGCAACAGGAGTCATTCACAGACAAAAGTACCTTTGTATGAGTTTTATGCAGAGCTCAGGATCAAGAAGAGACATTTTAAAAGTATAGGCCCATGGCCAGGTGGCAGACTTGCCAATTGCAGTCCTGGCCACAGACCTGGAAACAACCACCTTTCCATGTAAACTCACATACAACTTTGTTTGGCTTTGGTCCTCCCACTGGCACTATCTGCATAGTGACCTGGGAGGAATCCCACCCACTTGGACCTTGGGTGATAGACCCACTGACCTCGATCCTAAATGTGGACCTTGAAGTGGCTCATAATCTGAATCTAGTACCTATCATAGTCTGGGATTAGTTCTGCCTCTCCTAGGAACAACCACAAGATACATATATTCATGTCCCCAGAGAAGCCTTGAAGACTTCCATCCCACAAAAGATTCTGAAATGGGCCTTTACCTTGACTCCAGACCCTCTCAGCTTCTGCACTGTTCTCCGATTCCAGAAATTTGTAAGAAGACATGCCCATCCATGCCCGTACAAGCAGTCCTGCCAACCTCAGTCTCACTAAGGATCTTGATGTAGTTCTCTAAACCATCTCTAACCCCTCTCAGCAGTAGTTCATAAGTGGTCCTGTGAGCTCAGAAATACACAGGAAATATACCATACATACTTCCAGGACAAGCCAGCAGGCCTCATTCTTATCTGTTGCCCCTGAAGCCACCCTGTGATCAGGTTCCAGCTCCATACAGGAGTGGGTGGTTTATGACCAATCACCTGTCCAGAGACCTACCTATTGATGAAGCTATAGTCACACCCAATAGGAGCTGCAGCTATCCAAGCAACTGGACAAAGGCCCATCATCTATAAACACAACTGAACCCTGAAGCAGACCCTTGTTTCAGAGCCACCTCTACTGACAGAAGTCCTGGAGGCAATACAATCCACCCAAGGACCAAACAGGATCAACACGCATGTAAGTCCCTGGTAATAAGTCCACAATCACAGGCCCAACTGCTGACCCAGCCGCCACATGATATGGCTCCTACTCCACTCAACTGAGACCCAGAAGGAATTCCCATCAGACTGGTAACCCAACAGGTTGTCTTGACCTACCAAAATCAAGTCTATAAAGACAGGAAGAGGTGTTTGGTCTTTTAAGTATACACTGCTATAATTTTAATATATTCTCCTAAAATACATATGTTAAAATATAACTCTCAAACTGATGGTATTAAAAGATGGTGGTGGATCTTTGGGAAGGGGTTATATTATGAAGACAGAGCTCTCAAAAATGAAATTGTTGCCTTCACAAGAGTCCCTAGAGAGCTCATTGCCCCATCTACTGTGTTAAAACATGGTGAGAGAGCACTATGAGAGATAATGGATGGGCCCTTACAAGAAACCAAAGTTGCTGGTGCCTTGATACTGAACTTTCTAGCCTCCCAAACTGTGGGAAATACATTTCTGTTGTTTATAAGCTACATATTAGTATTTTGTTATAGCAGCCTAAATAGACTAAGACCAATACCCATACGTACTTGTATAGATCATGAAGAATCAGGAAAATGTGACACCAATAAAAGAGATTAATAAAACTCCAGTAAATGACCCTAAAAAAATGAAGAATTGACTGGCAAATAATTGACTGGCAAATAATTCAAAATAATTGTCTTAAGGAAACTTAATTATATGTAAGAGAAACATGAAAACAAGTAAATGAGATCAATCAACAATGCATGAACAAAATTAGAAGTTTGATAAAGGAAGGGAAATGATAAAAAGAAATCAAAAAGAAGTCCTGGGGATGAAGAATAAAATGACAGAGATAAAAAAAAAAGTTCAATAAAGAGCTTTAACGGTGGAGTCAATCATGCAGAATAAAGAATCAGTGAACTCAAAGACAGGTAATTCGAATTGGTCAATTAAACAGGATGAAAAAAGAGTGAAGAACATAAACAGGACATATGGGACACAATCAAACAAATTAATATATAAATTATGGGAATTCCAGATAATCGGGGAGAGAGTAAGAGGTAGAAAGTTTATTTAAGGAAATAATGGCTAAACTTTCCAATCCAGTGAATGATGTGATCTTCCACATTAATGAAGGTCAAAGATCCCCAAGAAAGATAAACCCACAGAAGATAATTCCCAAATGAATTTTAATTGTCAAAATCAAAGATAAAATACTAATGCAACAAGAGAAAAGAAACTTGTCACATACAAGGGAGCTTCTACATGGCTCTCAGTGGACTTAGCAGCAGAAACTTCACAAGCAAAGAAAGCATTGAATGATATATTCAAAGGGATGAAAGAATAAAGAAAAAAACAGCTCACCAAGAACTATATCCAGCAATACTGTTCACAAAAATAGAGATAGAGATAATCCCAGAAAAATAAATGCTGAGTAATTTATCACCACAAGATGTACCTTACAAGAAACAATAATGAGAATTTTTCAAGTTGACAAGAATGCTATGTAGTGAAATGAAAATATATAAAGTATAAAACTCATTGGTGAAGATAGATATATAATAAAAATTAGGCTATTTCAATACTGAACTGGGAATGTATAAATAACTTTTAATTCTAGTATCAAAGTTAAACAATAAACAATAAAATAACTACAAATATAATAAATAATAAAATAACTACAGCTACAATAATTTAAAATAAATACAAAATATAAAAAGATGTAAAATGTGACATCTGGGCATAAAATGAGGAGAAGAAAAAGTAAACATATAGAAGCAATAGAAAATATTAACATACCTAAAACAAGTTAAGAAGATTGAATCAGTAATCAAAAACCTCACAACAAAGAAACCCTTATGATTATATGGCTTCACTGGCGAATTCTATCAAATATGTCTACAACTAATGCCAAGCCCTGCTCAAATTGTTCCCCCAAAAAATTGAGGAGGAGGAAACACTTCCAAACCAATTTTACTAAGCGAGAATTACCCTGATATGAGATCCAGACAATGATAATAAAAGAAAATTACAGATCAATATTCCTGATTAATATGTATGCAAAAAATCCTCAACAAAATACAGTTGATCTTGATATCTACAGATTATGTTTTCATAGATTCAACCAAGAATAGAAAACAGGAAAAAATTGCATCTGTACTAAATATGTACAGACATTTTTTTCTTGCTGTTATGCCCTCCCCCCCCAAAAAATATAGTATAACAACTACTTATATTGCATATCTACTGTATTAGTATGATAAGTAATCCAGTGATGATTGAAATCCAGGCATATATGGTCAAATAATGTTCAGCAAGTTTGCCAAGAATACACAATGTGAAAAAAGGAAATGTAATCAATTCAGGCCAATAAATCAAAGGGCTGGGAAAACAGATATTAAAATGCAAAAAAAAAAAAAAAAACAAAGTTGGACTTTATTTTACAACCTATGTGAAAATGAACTGGAAGTGGATTACATACCTAAATGTTGGACCTGAAACCCTAAAACTCCTAAAATAATATAGAAAAAAGACCTTTGACATTGGTCTTGACAATGATATTTTTGAATATGAACACAAAATAGATAAATAGGACTACCTCAAAATTAAAAGCTTCTGCATGGCCAAAGGAACAATTGGCAAAATTAAAAGAAACTACAGAAGGGCAGAGTGGTTGAATATATTTGCCAAGCTATAACTGATTGGGATTGATATCCAAAGTATACAATTAGCTCATTCAACTCAACAGCAAAGAAATAAAAATAAAATAAATCAAATTAAAAAGCAGGCAAAGGACCTGAATAGACATTTATCCAAAGTAAACATGCAAGTGGCCAATAGGTATATGAAAAGAGCTCCACAAAATTAATCATCAAGGAAATGAAAATCAAAGTCGCAATAAAATGTCACCTCCCACCCGTTAGGATGAGTATTTTCAAAAAGCAAAAGATAAAAATTCATGAGGATGCAGAGAGAAGGGTCCCTTGTACCCTTTTGGTGGGAATGTAGGAAAATGGTGTGTTGGTTCCTCAAAACTTAAAAACAGAATTAGTACAAGATCCAGGTATACCAAATCTGGATATCCAAAAACAGAGAAATCAATATGTCAAGGAGATACCTGCACACCCATGTAGATTTCAGTGTTATTCATGGTAGACAAGACATGAATACAACTTAGTGTCCACCAACAGATTATGGATGAAGAAAATTTAGTGTGTGTGTGTGTGTGTGTGTGTGTGTGTAGTGTGTGTGTCTAGTGCGTGTTTATGTGGTAGAATCTTACCATAAAAATTGATGGAAACTTTGTTGTTTATGACAATGTGGATAAAGCAATAGGACATTATACTTAATGAAATAAGGTAATGCAGAAAGACAAATATTGTATAACCTCACTTACGTTTCAAATTGTAAAAGGCAAACTAGTAGAGCAGTAGCTGCCAGTATCTGGGAGTTGTGGGCAAAGGATCAAGGGGCACAGACTTTCAGTTACAAAATGGATAAGTACGGGGATCTAATGTATCATGGTGACAGTAGTAATAATGCTGTGTCACATGCTTGAAATTTGCTGAGAGAGAAGATCTCCAGTATTCTCATCACAAAATAATAGTAATAGTGTGAGCTGATGGCTGTATTAATTAACTTGATCGCGGCAATCATTTCACAATGTGTACATGTATCAAATCATCACATTGTACACTTCACATGTACATAATTTTGTCAGTTAAAACTCAGTAAAGCTAGAAAAAATAGAGATTAATAAATAGATAAATAAAAAAGAACCAACATTGGTTTTGCATGAGTTTTAAATTATTTGCTGCCTGCATTGATTTACTTCATCAGAACATTTCTTAAAGTGAGAAGTGTTAATAATTATTACATTCTGTGAGTAGTAACTCAGGATTTTTCGGCAATTAAAATCCCTCATTCTCATTAATCATAGGGAATTACATATGGTAGAAAGGTAAAATTATCTCAGAATGTGACTTAAAAGTAATCAACAAAGGAATTTGGTGTTATTATAAATATAAATTTTTAAAAGGATATGCCTCTTTAAACAAAAAAATAAATAAGGTATCCTAATTTCAAGGTTAAAAATAAAAACAAATTTCATAGCACCTATCAAGAATCATATTCAAATAAGACATAACTTACTACTTCTCTGGTTTTACATACTTTATACTTATATGAATTCACAGGAAAAAAAAAACTAAAAAAAAAAAATCCTTTGTTGGTTGAGGAGCAACCCCATATACCCAAATCTAGTTAGAAATGTCAGAAATGCTCTTTCTGGTAATTAGAGTAAATCTAAATCAAATAATAGTGTTTTAATCATTAGAATAATCATAGTAATTTGAAAGGTGAATATAGCAAGAATGATGTTAACATAAAATTGTTGATATCAAAAACTGAAATTAATACTGGATCATTTCCATCATTAATCAGGAAACAAATCTATCTTGCAAGAGGATTTTCTGAGAGCAGCTAATAACTGCTATCACACTTTCCTGAATCCATAAACCAAATATAGATAGAAGAGTGACTGATATTAGGAGCCTGAAAGTGACAGTTCCCTCATGAATACCACCAGACCATGTGACCTCTATGGTATTAAGACTTGAAGGAAAATTATCTTATCATGAAATAATTCAGCAGTCAGCCTGATGAGCATGCAGCAGTGCAAATGCACGGGTATCTGTGTCAAGCTGATTTTCTGCTATTATCTGCATGTTTAGGGAGTTACTTGAAAATAGAAAAAAATGGATTTCATAATAAGTTTTTTATAAATATAGACAATCACAGAATATATAATAAGCATATGTTCAATAAATGGGAATAGGGATCAAATGTGGCTTCTGAATCTTAATTTTCATTTGATATTTGCATGCCCCAGATCATTTAGATTTTTATGAGCATCTATCAAGTACCTCCAAATGACATTGATACCCTTTACAGTTAAAAGATAGAAAAGTAATCCAACTGGGTGTTTTTTATGTCCTAAATCACGAAACAAAAATTTTACCATTCATATGATATTTTAATCAATATGTTACTATTCCAAGAAAAGCCTTAAATATTTTCTCCATCTTATGTAGTGTTCCTGACAAATATCACAGTGTCAGCCATGGCTTGAATTCTAGGACTTTGTAAATATGTTTAGGTTCAATGAGAGAAATTTTAGTCAAAAAATTAAAATATCAAAAATACATATATTCATAGACCCAACAGATCCACCTCTAGGTATTTATTTAACATATAGGTATACTTATACTAGTGTCCAAAGACACACACACACACACATATACATATATATGTGTGTGTATATATATATATATATATATATATATATATACACACACACACATCTGTAATACATGTGTAAAAGATGTTCATTGTATCAGTATTAAAATAATAAGAAAAAATAAAACCAACCTAAATATTTTTAATTAATATTTCACATGTTCATAAAATGGAATACTAGTAAAATGGAAAATGTAATTGCCCATATTTAGTGACACAAAATACACAAATACATATGCAGTATTTTTGTGTGTATATAGAATATGTAACATGATTCTGATTATGCCTTTTTAACTTTTTTAATGGACATAAACCTTCATTTATAAAAAGTACAAAAAAATCATATTTCAAAACCCAACCAGAGTTGGGATTTCATATTCTAGGCCCTCTTACGATAAACTTGAGTCAAAGAAGGGGCTTAAACAATATTTTATAACAAAGCAGCCATAATCTGTTCTTCCTCTAAAATTCTAAAAAACTATTGAGCCTCTGAAATCAGAAAACCAAAGGGTTAAAAGTGAGCTCTCCAGGGGAAGCTAGCAGGACCTAGACACCAACCTAGAGACAATTTGGAAGTCTTCTGGCAGGAAACAGCCAGTAAGTTTTAACCACATGGCAATAACTGATAAAATTGTCCAGGTGAAAAAATCAGTATGGAGAAAGAGATTGGAGGGACACCCAAAAGAGGGTTCTCAGTAATACCATATAGGGACTGAACTTCCCTACCTCCTGGAATGGAAGTGATGAACTTGAAGTGATTCAAGTTACATACATGGCATTTATTCTAATCTAAGAAGCTTGTTTTTCCCTGAAATATATTTGCAATGTATGTGCCCATTTGCTTGGCTAATGCCTCTTTTATTAATATATTCTTACAAAAATATTATTTGAATGGTGCATCACAATTGGTAACCTCAGAACCTAGAAATTATGCTTCATATACATGAAGACATGTAAAACACATAGAAGCAAACATCACTGCTGAGGCACAGAGTAGGGAGGATCAGATGAATAGGGGATTTTAAAATTTTTATTTAATACAGAACTAAATTGATTAGAAATTGATCACATGGTTGGATAAAGTTTAATTAGATCAATTAGACTAGATATGACTTGATTACTTAACTTCTATTTGATCAGATGGTTATTTTCCTTTTACTACAAAAATTTTTACCTTGAAATGCACAAACCATACTGTTTTTTTCCGACCATCATTTTGCAGCAGTGAGTTCAGAACACATCCTTAATCCCTAGTAGGACAAAAGCTCCATGAAGGCAGGACTTGCTTTTTGTTTAAGGTTGTGCCCCAATCACCTAGAAAAGGACTTGCCACAAAGTACATGCTTAAAAGGACACAGTCAAGTGAATGAATGGACTTTGTTTCTTTTAAATATAAGCCTTTACTCTTGCCCTATACTTGTGTGGACATTCAGGCATTATGCACTTCTCAGGATCCCAAAGAAAAAAATATTTGTTTTTAGTCAGTGGAAATAATTTCAGTTCCATAATTTCCCTCCATGCCTCATAGACTAGGTCTTTTATTTTACTTGTCAGTGTGTGTGTGACTATTGGTGCCACTCCAGGCCTCACTGACACCAAGAGTAACTACTTTCTACGCACTTTACTCAGATTCCCAGCTTTAAACTCTTTTTCCTTCTCTCTGCCCATATCCCAGGATAACAATGTAGGCTTGCAAAATATTTACTATGATTCACACTGGATTTAGTAATTCCACTTCTAGGAATATACCAAAGGCAACTGAAAATATGTGTTCCTAGAAAAGCTTGCACGTGAAGAATATTTATAGCAGCAGTATTCATATTAACAAGTGTAAAGAAACCAGATGTACATTAACACATGCACAGATAAATAAAATGTGGTATAACCATCAGAGGGAGTATTTGTTATTAAAGGTGTGAAGCTGGATATGACCTTCAATGTAGTTGAACCTTATAAACATTATTGAAGATACATGAAAGAAAGTCAGTCACAAAACAAACCCATAACATATGATTCTGTTTATATGAAATTTCTATAATAAGTTAAATTATAAACTAGAATAGTGGTTGCCTATAGATGGGACTAATAATAGACATGGGTTTTTTTGGAAGGAGGGTGATGAGAAGGTTCTCAAATTCATGCTAGCAATGATTCCATGAATTTGTGAGCATACCAAAGTCCATTTATACATATTTATACATCTATATGGTATGTGAACCACATGTCCATAAAGATATCATTAAAAATATTAATAATAAAAATTTGATTTAGTCACAAAGTCTGAAACACACCAAGGCATAAAATGTATTTTGATATTCTCTAATTTACATATATATGAATTGTATAATGAAGTATACTATGAAATACATAATTCTATGTAATATGTTCATAATGAAATATATACATATGTACAAGATACATATGTATATATGGGGTGCTTTGCACATATTAAACAGGTACTCTAACACTGAGCTGCATCTGGGTTCTACAATTTTTCTAACCAATTCATTTCATTCTGATTTATTGGGAAATGTTTATCTCTGCAAATTCCTTGATGTTTTGATTAGTCTTGAACTGATTTATTTTTCTTATTAGCTATTTGGATGTTGTATACTGCTAACATTTTTTTTTTTTTTTTGCTCTCTTCTCTCTGAAAACAGGGTGAAGCAATGACACTTTTGAGTATGTGCATCTATATGTCATCTTGCTTTTTTTGGTATTTCCAAAGGTGTTGCATTTTGGGAAATCCAATGCATGGTATGACAACAAAAATTTCAAAACTACTTTAAACTGTGGAGAAAAACATATGAATATGTTGAGTAAAAGAGTGTGTGAAAGTCAATGTCTTTCTTTATCCATTGTTTTTATGATTGGGCTTGCCAGTTCCCACAGTGCACATATCTAGGCCTTATATATGAATTTATTTTTTCAGAATGTCTTTCTCTTTGCCATATGTCAAATGACTTCTTGATTTATGTACTCCCAATTCCCAGATTATTCCCAACACAACTTCAGAGAATAACACTTTGTCCCATAAACTGCCATTTTTAAATCACAATCATTTTGATACTTTCATAGCCAAAATGCTATTCCCAGTCCCTCACATACTAAAAAGATAAAAAGTTTTTGGCTAGTCAGAGGGATTAGCAAAAGAGAGGTGGTGTGGGAAAAGGGGAGCATAGAGTTTAGTTACATTATTTTTTTTTCTTTGACAAGTATGAATGCCCATCTAACAATTACATATTTCATTCTATAGACTTATCACAACATAAAGTTATATGGGAATTTTTGTAGCTTTCCATCAATTATGAAATAGTAGAGTATTAGTCAGTTGGCTGCATGAAACAATTATTGACCTAATAAATCCAGCAAAATTAATTCTTACATAGCAAGAAAACTTCCTATAATAATATATATCACATTCAAAAGCAGAGATGTCTGAGACCATTCCATCACTTCACATTATATGATTCCAAAGATATTAGAACAAATTAATTTATAATTACTAGTTTATCTTTTAAAATAATTTTGTTGCAGCAAATTGAGTATCCCACCAAACATTCCAGATGTCTCACTGTCCCTATATGATAATTCAATCATCTTAATGTACAAATATTATAATGAATATTTAAAGGTTAACAGTAAGCATAACTCTGGTATTAATGTTGTTGAAAAGATAAGTTAATTACAAAATCTTTCAAATAAATACATAAAACGTTTATTTGGAGTTCACAAATAAAACTGATCTCAAATTATAATTCTGAAGCTCAATATATTTCTGATTTCATAACTATATTAAGACAACTCATAGTGCCACAATTTACATACTATCTTAACAACTTGCTCAATTTTGCCACTTACATAAAACTCTTCAGTAACTATATGACAGTAACTTTTCAGTAACTCTTCAGTAACTATGTGTATCTGGTCAAATTATCAAGTGAAATTAAACTTTTGAAACACAACTTACATGTGATAGATTTTGTTTTCCAAATCAGTCATAATACCTCCTGTTGTGGTTTGAATGTACCCTCCAATACTCATGTTGAAATATAATTGTCACTCAGACAGTATTGGGAGGTAGGACCCTGAAGAGACAATTGCATCTTGACAACTTCATTCTCATTAATGACTAATGCAATTATCACAGGAGTAGGTTATTTACCAAGAAATTGCTTCATTATAAAAGTGAGCTCACCTCTGTCTCACCTTCTCTTTCTCATGTGCTGCTGCATCATATGATGCCTTCTGCCATGTTATGATGTAGAAAGAAGGCCCTCAAAAGATGGAGTCCTTTGATCTTGGGTTTCCCAATTTTCTGAACTGTGAATGTTTTTTCTTTATGAATTACTCAGCCTGTAATGTTATGTTATAGTGGCAGAAAACAGATAGATACCTCCTTTCCCATTTGTTGATCTGCAGTGTGACCTGGTCACTCCTTCATCAATGAACAGATATTATTTTATTTGTTATTGAAAGTGAGTGGACACTGTGAATGATTTAACTCACAAAATGAGGCAAAAGTGACATTCTGGGAACTTCAGTTTCTATTTCCTGACTCTTGGAACACTCATTTTTAAGGTACTCTGTCTCATAATTCAACCACCATGCTGTGAGAAGACCAAGTCACAGGAGTGGTCATGTGTCAGCATTTATGTCAACATTTCCAGTTGAGTTCCCAGCCAACAAGCAGCAGTGTCTGCCAGCCTGTGAATGAACTATCCCCACCCCTGTCGAGTTTCAAAGACTTCAGTCCCAGCTTCCAGCCAAATGAAACTCAGGAGATTCTGAATGAGAACCACTCAGACAAGCCCAGCCAACTTACATAATTGTGAGCCAATAATAAGCTTCTTTTAAGTCATTAAATTTTACAGTGGTTTGTTACACGGCAGCATATAACCAGAAGTTAACGTAACTGCTACATTTCTCATAATACACCCTTTTCTATTGTACCTTACCTACCAGGTAGAAGGACAGGTGATATCACTGAGGAGATAACAGCATGGCCTAGGTATTGGAGAATAGGATATTTCATTCTTATTGTTGTTCTTTAAGCTGGATCCTATAATATGCAGTACTTCTTTGAGAGTATTATCATAAAGTATAGATAGCTGAGCTATTGGTTAAGTATATTTAAAAAAAACTGTGTTATATGTGTAAATTAAACTACCCCGAGTTTACTTCACTTTCTCCAAACTTATCCACTCCCTTTGGAAGCTGAAGGTTGGCTCATGACTCAAGATCTTTTTTATTATTTTGAATAATCTCCAGGTGTCTCTGAATCTCAAGACGAACTGCCACGGGAGAAGGCCGGCGGTCTCTGTTCTTCCCTCTTTACTAAGTGCCTTCTACTAGAATGGAAAGGAGGAAAAGAAACCGCAGTACACTCACATTCTCCCAGCCTTGAACAGATAGCAATAGGCACAGGTGACACCATGTCAAAAGGCAGCAGCCTCCACTTCTGCTCAAGGAGATTTCATCTGACGGCAATTCACAGTCACAGCCACTCTGACTGCAACAGAAGCAAATTTTTTTTTTTTTTTTTTTTTTTTTTTTTTTGGTATGGGGATTGAACCCAGGGGGCTTAACCACTGAGTCACATCTCCGGCCATATATATATATATATTTTTTTTTTTAATTTGGAGACAGGGTCTTGCTAAGTTGCTGAGGCTGGTTTTGAACTTGCCATCCTCCTGCTTCCTCCTGCTTCACCCTTCTGAGTTGCTGAGATCACAGGTATCCATCACCAATTCTTGATCTTGAAGATTAAAATAGCTCCTCTTATAGGCAATTCTAATGGGTGTGACCTCAGAACAATGACTTTTTATTGTGGTCACATTAGAAACATCTGGGCATCTTTCAAAATCCAAATTCCCACGGGTTCTCTTTGGCCAATTACATATAAATCTATGGAGGTGGAACCTAGACACTGATATGTTTTAACTCCCCAAAGCGATTCCAATATGTAGCCCAGGCTGTACTAGAACAATCCTAGTTCTATAAATAGCTAAGTTACTCATTGTTGCCCTTTCAGTAGCATCATTAGAAGGAATCTACTCAGAGATATCTTTGGGGGCCACTGAGGAGCAACTATGGGCTGGCATACCTTTTTCTAGGATCTGAGGAATCTATGGAGTTAAGCCCAACTTCTATCCAGCTCTATGATGAATCATAGAAATGGAAAAGCTAGTGAGATCTGACTTATGATCTCAAGGACATTAAGATCCAGTTGCAGAGAAGTAGGAAGATAGGAATGGAAAACTCATTGAAAACAGGCAGTTCAGTACAATGTGTCCCATACATTAACCCAGTTCGACCACAGGAGCACTAAACAGGGGCACTTAAGTTTGTGGAGGCTCAATGAGGCAGGGTAAAAAATAGCAAAAGCCCTAATGAATTCAGGAATAGTGCAGGATGGGTAAGGTCATCTCTGTCTTGATAAGATTCATGTTCTTGAGTTTTGTGGTAGAGGGTGACAGATAATTGACATTATATTTTTATTTTTCCCTTATTGTTATCTTCATTGAGAAAGGATATGAGCTAATGGTATATTAAAAGAAAATAAAGAAAAACAGTGACTCAGTAGACAATAAATAAATGAAAAGAAGCTCAGCTGAGAAAAATGCAAAATCTCATATTTATTTCATACAGAAAAACAATTTGACAAGAATAATCAGGAAGGATGTGGTACATATGAACCCTTCTACACTAGCAGTGACTATGTAAATAGGTCTAAAAACTTTGAAAAGAAATTTTACAGTGTGTGGTAAAATTTAGAAGCATGCACACCATAATCTAGAGGTTCTTTTTCTAATCATATATGTAATAGTTTAGGTATGAGGTGTCCCCCAAAAGCTCACCTGAGAGACAAGAACATTTAGAGATGAAGAGATTAGGTTCTGAGAGTTTTAACCTAATCAGTGCATTAATCCACTTGAATGGATTAGCTGGGTGATGACTGTAGGCAGGTATGATGGGGCTGTCACTGGGGGTATCCCTTTGGGATATATATTTTGTCCCTAGTGAGCAGAGCTTTGTCTCTCTGCTTCCTGATTACCACATCCTGCGTTGCTTTCCTCAATTACACCCATCCTTCTGATATTCTGCCTCATCTGAGACCCAGAGCAATGGAGTCGGGTGCCTATGGACTGAGACATCTGAAACTATGAGTACCAAATCAACTTTTCCCCCTTTTCTTTGTTCTTGTGGGGTCATTTTGTCACAGCAGAAAAAAAAAACCTCACAAAATAAATGTACTAAAAGAAATAAAAAAATTCTTACAAATGAACATAAAGAAGTATGTAGGAGAATGTTTCTAATAGTGGTATTTAGGAGAAATAAGTTCTGATGTCCTGTGAATAATAGGGTGGCCATGTATAATGAAATGTATATTTTAAAAAAGGCTAAAAGGAGAGAATTTTGAAGGTTCGCGCCACAAAGTAATGGCAAATGTTTGAGAGGATAGATACATTTGTTAGTCTGTAAACAAGTCAAGATGGCTCCTGGCATTTTGCAGAGGGAGTGGTTTATGAAGTAACGCCGCGAGCCATTAAGTGTGGAGATTCCTTATTGGTTGACTGCTGTATCTAGTTTATGTTAATTAGATAAGCAGTGTGGAATGTATATATACCCCTCCTGTCCTACAATAAACGGCTCCCACTCCTGCTGTATCAATCTACACAAGTTGCTTGTCACCCCCCGGTTATTTTGCTGCAGCCAGACTGCGGCATACATTTATCCTGATGTCAACATTACACATTGTATAGTGCTTTAGATAGTATAAACATTTTGATATATTGATTCTGCTTAAAGAGGAACATGGGAGATCTTTCCATTTTCTGAGGTCTTCTTCGATTTCTTTCTTTAGTGTTCTGTAGTTTTCAGTACAAAGATCTTTGATCTTTTTAGTTAGGTTGATTCCCAAAGATTTTAATTTTTTGAGGCTATTGTAAAGGAGATATTTTCCTAATTTCTGTCTGCTGATTTATCCTTGGTATATAGAAATCCAATTGATTTATTGGTATTGATTTTAAGACCTGTTACATTGCTGAATTCATTTGGGTTCTAGGAGCTTTCTAGTAGAGTTTTTTGTGGTCTTCTAAATACAGAATCATGTTGTTGGCAAATAGGATAGTTTGAGCTTTTCTTTCCTATTGCTATCCCTTTAATTTCTTTTTTTTTATCTGATTGCTCCAGCTAGAGTTTCAATGACTATGTTGAACAGGAGTAGTGAAAGAGGGTTTCCCTGTCTTGTTTCAATTCTTAGAGGGAATGTTTTGAGTTTCTCTTCATTTAAAATGATGTTGGCCTTGGATTTAGCATATTTAGCTTTTACAATGTTGAGGTATGTTTCTACTATCCCTAGTTTTTCTAGTGTTTTGAGCATGAATAGATGCTGAATTTTTTCAAGTGTCTTTTCTACATATATTGAGATAATCATGTGATTCTTGTCTTTAACTCTGTTGATATGGTGAATTATGTTTATTGATTTCCATATGTTGAACCAACCTTGAATCCCAGGGATGAACCCCACTTAATCATTATGCACTATCTTTTTAATATGTTTTTGTATGCAATTTGCCAGTATTTTAATAAGAATTTTTGCATCAATATTCATAAAAGATAATGGTCTGAAGTTTTCTTTTCTTTGTCTGGTTTTGGTATTAGGGTAATACTAGCTTCATAGGATGAGTTTTGGAGGGTTCCTTCCTTTTCTATTTCATGGAATAATTTAAGGAGTATTGGTGTAAGTTCTTCCTTGAGGGTTTTATATAGCTGAGGATCCATCTGTTCCTGGGTTTCTTTGTTGGTAGGTTTTTGATGGCATCTTCAATTTCAGTGCTTGAAATTGGTATGTTTAAATTTTTTATCTTCCTTGGTTCAAATTGGGTCATTCATATGTCTCTAGAAATTTTTCTATGTCTTTGAGAGTCCCTATTTTATTGGAGTATAGATTTCAAAGTAGCTTCAGATTATCATCTGTATTTCAGTGGTATCCATGATGATAATTCCTTTTTCATCACAAATTTTAGAAATTTTGGGTTTTCTCTTTATTTTTCTTTGTTAGTCTGGGTTTATCAATTTTGTTTCTTTTTTCAAATAAACAACTTTTCATTTTGTTTATTTTTTAATTGTTTTTTGTTTGTTTGATTGTTTCAATTTCATTAATTTCAGCTCTGATTTTTATTATTGCCTGTCTTCTACTGCTTTGGGTGCTGGTTTGGTCTTCTTAAAAGCACCACATGCATATTTAATGCAATTCGTATTAAAATCCCAGTCATGTTCCTCACAGACATAGAAAAAGAAATCATGAAATTCATTTGGAAATATTAGAGGCCCAGATTACCCAAAGCAATCCTTAGCATAAAAAGTGATGCAAGAAGCATCATAATATGAGAACTTAAATTATACTACAGAACTATAGTAGCAAAAACAGCGTGACATTGGCCCCCCAAATAGATATGAAGACCAATGGAACAGAAGACACAGAGACACATCCACATAAATACACTTATCTCATCCTAGACAAAAGTGCCATAAAGGAACATTGGAGAAAAGACAGACTCTTCAACAACTGGTACTGGGAAAACTGAAAATCTATATGTAATAGAATGAAATTAAACCCCTATATCTCATCCTGCATAAAACTTAACTCAAAGTGGATCAAGGACTTAGGTATTAAAACAAAGACACTGTGCCTACTAGAAGAAAAAGTAGGCCAACCCTCCAACATGTAGGCTTGGGAATCTAATTCCTCAACAAGACTCCTAAAGCACAAGAAGTAAAATCAAGAATCAATAAATGATGTGGTATCAGAGTGAAAAGCTTCTTCACAGCAAAGGAAACAATCAAGAAATGTGTAAAGAGATCTTACAGATTGGGAGCAAATCTTTACCAGTGGTGCCTCAGATAAAACACTGATTTCCAGGATATAAAAGAACTAAAAACAAACAAACAACAACAACAAAAAAAAAACCCTTAACACCATAAAAATAAATAACCTAATCAATAAATAGGCAAAGGAACTGAAAAACACTTCACAAAAAAAAAAAGGAATAAATAGTCAAAAATTATGAAAAAATGTTGAACATCTCCAGCAATTAGAGAATTGAAAATTAAAATTACACTGAGATTCCATTTCACTCCAGTCAGAATGGCAGTTATAAAGAATACAAGTAACGATAAATGTTGGCAAGGATGTGCACAGAAAGGTAATCGTATATATTGTTGGTAGGACTGCAAATTGGTGCAACCACTATGGAAAGCAGTATGGAGATTCCTTAGAAAACTGGGAATGGAACCACCATTTCACCCAGTTATCCCAATCCTCAGTCTATACCCAAAGGACTTAAAAACAGCATACTACAGGGACATAGCCATTTCCACATTTATAGCAGCGCAACTCACAATAGCCAAGCAATGGAAACAACCTACGTTTCCTTCAAAGGATGAATGGATAAAGAAAATGTGATATATATACACAGTGCAATTTTACTCAGTCATAAAGAAGAATGAAATTATGGCATTTGTGATTAAATGGATGGAACTGGAAAATATCATGCTAAGTGAAATAAGCCAATTTTAAGAAACCAGTGGCTGAATATTCTCTCTGATTAGTGAATGCTAGCCCCAAACAAGGGAAGTTAGGGAGGGGAATAATAGAAATCCATTGGGATATGAAGGGAAGGGAGAGGAAGGGGAATAGAAAAGATGGTAGAATTAATTGGACATAACTTTCCTAGCCTTGTATTTGTATTCACAACCAGGATAACTCCACATCATGTATGACAACAAGAGTGGGAACCTAAATAGAATAAGTTATACCTTACATACGTATGATATATCAAAATACATTCTACTGTCCTGTATAACTAAAAATAAAAATATTTTAAAAATCACACAATGTATAAATGAATCAAAATATCATAGTATGCCATATATATGTTCATTTATTATATTTCAGTTAAAATATTTTAATTAAAAAACTGGAAGTCTATCAAAAGAAAACAAATGGATAAATTGTAGTATTCTAATTATTATGTGAATGTGAACAAGACTATAGTAATAACAATCAGCAGGAACAAATCTAACAAACAAAATGTTGAGCGAAAAGGTAAATTTCACAAAAATATATATTCCAGTACCAGTTATCAACAAAACAAACTAATATTATATTCTGTTTGAGGAAACCATACATTCTAGTTTTGTTATAAATAAAGTCATGGAAAAGATATCAAAATGTATCTTGGTTATAGGAGAGATAGGGAAGTGGACAGCCCAGGAGGAATAGGCTATGATCAGAGAATATTACAAAGTGAACCTAAGAACATCTTTGTGATGTTTTATTTCTTAACAGAGGGTGCACATGCATTTTTATTTTCTACTTTTTACCTTTCTGTACATACAAATTCCTTCACATATCATATTTTTTAATGAAGAAAAGAGAGTAGGTTATACAGAATATGGTATATTAAAAAATTTCAGTGATCAATGTGTGGGATTTAAGCAATTGGAGCCAGAAGCTGGGAAGAAGCACCCAGCAAGTCAAACGCTACCCAAAGTGACCCTCAGCAGTGACAGTGATAGAAGAGCAGAGAACGAGGACAGGGATTTCGCCTGCACCAAAGGTTTTATTCTTTTTCAGTGAAGAGGAATAACAAATAAAATGAAGGCTAGGATGTATTATTATAAAGTAAATAATATGTGCAATGTGTGATACATAAATTAGTGTGCTCTTAACAAGAACATGGATAAGCATTTTTTTACAGATCATAAAGAACCAAACCACCTAGAGATCATCCTCTGCATTTCTGTTTGTGGTTACCATGTTAGACTTTTCTTTCTGCAAACACATTGTTAAAATACATAGCTTTCCCAAGGTAGGGTGTAATTCTGTATACAGCCTTTTATAACATGGTTTTTAACTAAAAATATCGCACAAAACATTCACCTGTTCCTATGAGTAAAAGATTTAAATTCTATAATTATATCATAGAGGCAGCATAAATGATAGCTTTTTTTTAATTAGCTACACATGACAGTACAATGACCTTGACATATCATACATTTGAATCAGATGGGATATAATTTCTCATCTTTCTGAGTATACAGGTCACATTGTTCATGCAGTCACAGATATACACACAATACTAATAATTTCTATTGATGGAGGGAAAGGAAGGATAGTAGAATGAAATAGATATTATTATTACTGTGTGTAAAGGATAGCTTTAAGGACTCGAGGTGAGAAACTATTTAAAAGGCTAGTAAAATAGAGCAGGAAATATACTATGAGGGCTCAAAATATATGTGATCCTTGTCTGATTAAAAATAGAATTTTTTTCCTTAAAACGATTAAAGGGACTTTAATGAAATGGAGAACTATATCATGTTAATTAACAGGAAGGTATTAGTTTCTTCTACCCCCAAATTGACCTTTGCAGTCTATGCAATTACAATTAAATTTTCAACAAGGTGTGTTGTCAAATTTAACATGATGATTCTAAAGCAAATATCAAAAGCCACAAGAATAAGCAAGGCATTTTTTAAGAAAAAAGAATACACCTAACATCAAAATTATCATATAGTAATTTGAAAATACCAGTATAATTTAGTCAATAGAACAGAAGTTAAAAAAAAAAAAAACAGATTCTCACAAATAAGGAGATTTGGTACACGACAGGGGTGCCATTGCTAATCATTGGACCAAAATTATTAAACAAGTTTTATAGGGGCAATTATTTATTATGTGATTAAATTGGATCCCTAACTTACACAATAGAGAAAAATTAATTCCTAATACATGAACAATGTGATTGGCAAAATTTTATACCTTTTTAAAAAAATATAAGGAAATGTCATTATAAACTTAAAGTAGAGAAGGATCTCCTAATTAAAACACAAAAGTACTAACCACACAATAGGAAAATAAGATAAATAGTAAGAGAAATAGAAATGACTCGATGGTAAAATGGCAGAGGAAGAAATATTATACAAAGTGAAAGTGACTGTCCATCACCTGAAATGATGGACAAGATAATTAAATATTATAAAACACAAATACCAATTTCATGATACAGCATTTAGAAGATTAAAAAAAAACTATTAAGTCAAATAATACCATGCTTGGCAAATAGATGGTGGTAAGTGGCCATTAACTTTTGGAAAATAATTTGCACTGTCAGTTAAATATTCAAAAACCCTATGTCTAATTTGTATGACCTAGAGAGTCTCTTGCATGAGAGAATAAATTTTTAATAAATATTTTAATAATTCAACAGAATGTTTAAGAATGTTCACAAAATATTTTTGAAATAGAAAAAAAAAACATTGAAACAAATTGAATATTCTTGGACAAGAATATGGTACATGTACTTTCCAATAGTCTATGAAAGAATATTATACAGCAGTCAAAATGACAGAAACAGATCTGCACACACAAAATATATAAATCACAAAAACATCATTTTGAGTGAAGAAATAAGTATTAAAGGAATGCATACATAAATTAATAAGCCATAAAGTTCAACATAAGCCAAACTAAAGAGCACATTATTTATGGATAAATGAGTATGTGTGATTTTTAAACTTAAAAGAATTTTAATTGGTGAACATATAATTTGTGGGACTAGCTACTCTCCTTGGAAATAAAAGGTATGTGGAGGGGACCAAGGAAAAGAACACAAATGAATTGAAAAATTTTGATAGTAGTCTAAATCTCACTGGACATAGGTTTATGCATGTTGATTTATTAGTATGATTCATCCTTATATATTGAATATTACATATATTTAAAATAAATTTTTAGGGTCTTATCTAAAGAATTATAAAAGGGAAGCATGGGTGGGCACAAGATATGGATTTGAGTAAATATCTAAGTGTGACATATTCTAGACTTGGCCTTCTATCTTATGTGAGCAGTGAAAGAAGAGTTACAAAATTAGAATGTGGAGTCTGGATAGTCAACATCACTGTTAATAATATAGCACACGAAGGGGTTCTGAATTTGGGCTGGTTAGTTGACTGAATTTTGACTGGAAGTGGGTGCTAATTGTGGGTTTGCAATTATCTGCATCTTAAACTAAAAATTGTAGAAAGCCAATGGTCACAGAGAGGGAGAGGGAGCGAGCAGCAGGGAGTTAGGAGGGAGTAAACATATTCATTTATAACTATTAGAATTGAGCTGCCTACATAACATTTACTTAGGTATGCCTGATAGTCAAGCAGATACAGGAGTCTGAAACCAAAACGACCAATGATATTTTGAATTTAAGATTTATTGTCAATGATTCAGTGATGGAAACAGGAATACAAGCCCCGTCAACACATGGAGGTATTTAAACCATGAGAATCTCCTATATGAAAGCATGGAGGAGGAGGAAAACTGAAGATCAGAATTTAAAAACAGAGCAACTACATGAAAGCACAGGCAGACAAAGGAGAGAGAAGGACTGGAGAGGCGGCAGAGCAAGGTCCCATGTTGAGAGCCACAGCCGAAGGGGCCCCAGCAAACTTCCAGCTGCCAGCAAACTTCCAGCTGCCAGCTGCCCCAGCAACTTCTAGCTGCCAACTGATTGGCTCCTCTGCGGTGATGCTCATTGGGCTGTTTCCCTCCCTTTCAGACCACAGAGCTGCTAATTGGGGGACTTTTTTGGCTCCGCCCACGCGACCCAGCCAATCGGCCTGAAGAGCAAGGAGGAGTCGGGGAGAGGGAGAGGCTTGTGGGAAGCCAGTGGTGGCAGTTGGGCTCTGAAGGTTTTCCTGAGGAGCTTTTTTGTTTGGCATGTGTGGTTCTAAAAATAAAGTTCGTTTCTTTTGACAAGTGGCTCCTGAATAGTGCCCAGCCAGACTGCGGCAGTCCCAGTGGGAGACCATGGAGTGGCAGTTTCAGGTTGGTAACCTGGAATGCACTGGGCAGCAAGTCAGTCCTACCTGCCCCATTGGCAAACATCGCCTTCCCAGAACAAGGTACCCGCACACACGATCCTCCCCGCTCTTCATCAGAATATTGAAGGACAGTCTTCTCCTTTTCAAAGTGTTCAAATTCTGGCAGCCACTTAATCAGCAAAGAACATCCCCAAAAAAAGGGAGTCAGGAAGAGCCTGGAAATGACTTCAATGCAGGTAGCACTTCATCATTCTCTGGTACAGCACCCTGTAATCTCAGTATGAATGGTTAGGACATCGAACAGCTGCTGCTGAGCCCTGTCATGGTGATCAGTGATTCCAGCAGATTTCCTTCTCCTCAGCGTTCCAGCCATGAATGTGCTGTGTATCAGGTTTTCCCAGCCAGGTCTACCAACACTGTCAATTCCCACTCTTCTGGCTTCTCTCTCCTTCTGCCCCTATTCCATCAGATCCACCATGTAGGAGGGGGACAGTGCGTCCTGGCAGATTAGAATGCACAACATTTTACTACAACTATTTACCAGTGATGTATTGAGGCCCTTAAAAAATGGACACAAGATCTGCAGGAAAGAAAATTTGAAAAATGTTCAAATCCTTAAATGCTAGCCAGAAGATAGTTCCCACGTGTGTCAAGTTTGGACTCACAACACCTAAAACTAAACCTAGAGAAGAAAAGCAAGTAGAAGAGGCCCAGCAAGACGGGAAGGTGCTTAATGGACAGTGCTTTGGCACAACTTTGTAAACAGTGTGCCTATCATCTGTTACAAAGCAGAGTGCATTTTACTTGTGTATCCTCATGATAGTTTCATGGTCAATATTTCTGCATATATTTTAAACTTAACTCCTCAAAGGTAAAGGTAATTTTTGCAACTTTGTATCCCCAATATTTAGTGTAATTTCTGACATATGAAAGGCCCAAAATAAGTCGATGAATGTTTCACTTAGCAGGACACACTTAAAATAAATCAATAAACGAAAGAATAAGAGCAAAGGCTTGTACATTGCCACTATGGGCTGGCATTATGCCAAACACATCACATAAATAACTCACATTAATTATTTACTGTCAAATTAAGAACTAAATAATTTTTCTACAAATTAATGAAAATTAGAGGTTAATTTTACTTTGATCTTTCACATCATCTAAATATTTTCTGGGGATTCATAGAAATAAAGGCAACGTGATGAAAATATTTTGAATTTAAGATTCAGAAATTGATGAATTTCTCTGTACTGCTTTATATCTTTATGGGAGTGTTTTCCCAAAGTGTAATTCCATATTATTTTTCTTGAAATTGGCTACCATTTCACAAAGGTGAACCCTGACTGTCATATTGTATAGTGATCCTAACCTCCTGACTAAAGGTGATTAGATCAGAAATGCGACCTGATCCAAATTAGACATATCAGATGTTCCTCCTGATAATCTGGAGCCAGAATTGAGGCCCAGGGAGCAGTCCTGTGTAAGACTGGGATCGGAACAGATAAATTCGGGAGACTGTGTGTGAATGACACACACATGTAATCTCTCCCAGTGGTTGGGGAGCTGACACAGGAGAATCACAAGTTCAAAGCCAGCCTCAGCAACTTAGGAGGCCCTAAGCAATTTAATGAGACCCTGTCTCAAAATAAAAAATAAAAAGGGCTGGGGATAAAGCTGAGTGGTTAAGTAGCCCTGGATTCAATATCCTGTACCAAAATAAAAATAAAAAATAAAAATCACTTGCTTATATGATCGATTCAAAGTATATTTTATTATAACAAATATGCTGACATTTTATATATTTAATACTTTATGACTTATAGAAACATTAAAATTATATCATGTAATTATTAAGTACTTTAAATATTAATTTAAAATCATTAGCCATATTTACATTTATAGTCACTGAAATTGTCTCAACCCTCAAGTCTCTTTTCACCTTACATAAAATTATTTAGTTGTTACATAAAGTCCATTTTTTAAAATAATAAAATTAAAACTTATATCTTAACCTAATTTCAAATTTTCAAAACACAGTATCTTATTTTAAAACTTATAAAATCTATGGAGTTGTTACCATCAAAAGTTGTCAGTTGCTAACCACGCAAATTATGTTTACCTGATTACAATTACGCACTGCAATCCACCTGACTTCTCTTTTGGCTTTGCCTTATTTTCTAATGAAACTTTTATGGGTTCTTGATGGAAAAATAATTTTGAAAGAGTAAATATGAAAGTGTAAGTTTTGGCTGGATATAACAAAATCAATTATATAATTCATTCCCAAATTATAAATATCCTGAACTGTTATTGTAAAAAAAAAAAAAGAAAGAAAGAAAGAAAGAAAAGGAATAGGCTACATGAAATACAGAATACTGGCAAA